>NC_081214.1:9560496-9925496 GCF_902713425.1 Acipenser ruthenus
CTGTGGAACCTGGGGGATTGTGAAATAAAGTTGGTGAAGAATGCTCTGCGCGTGGTGCTTGGCGAGTGCCCCGATTTCAGCATATGCCAATTTTACAGCAACTCTCCAGCAGAGGGTGTCTTCTTTGTGCTTACCTGTGTTATAGCAACACTCCAGCAGAGGGTGTTTGTCCTGTGCGTACCTATGTTACAGAAACACTCCAGCAGAGGGTGTTTTCTTTGTGCTTGTCTGTGTTACAGAAATACTCCAGAAGAGGGGGCCTGTTTATACTTACCTGTGCGTCAGGATCACTCCAGCAGAGGGAGTCCGTCCGGTGGTTGTCTAATGCCTGCACTGAGCCTTCCAGCATTACAGGACTACTCCAGCAGAGGGAGCTTGTCCTGTACTTACCTGTGGACTGACCCCCCCGGGTTGAAGGATCCTCTCTGATACTTACCGGTCTCCTCGTCTAAAGTTTCCAGTGAACCTGTCCCATTTGGACAGGTCTTGCACAGGCCACGGCCTGTAGGACGCAGTAATCTGAAATAGCTTAGAGAGGGTCGAAGAAGTGAGTCAGTTAGTGGCCCGTACAGGGCATTATTATATAACAGAAACTGTTTGTTTGTGTAAATATTGTAAATAAAAGATACTTGCCTGAAAGTTCCACGAGTCTGTGCCAGTCGTTGGGAGCCGCAAACCAATAACCCGCGGGGCTACTCCTCTAGTTTGTTACACTTGGTGTCAGAGTGGGATTCTGACGACCGAAAACACACTTCAGTCGGACCCACGAAATGTAACAAGATGTCGAACACCGACGCACTGATTCGAGCACTACTGCACGCAACTGCAGTCCAACAAGATAATAATACAAAGATGCAAGAATTCCAACAGGCTGCTATTCAAGTACAACAGGAGACCAACCGTCTGCTCACACAGCAGCTGGAGGTAACCCGGCAGGAGATGGTAGTGTTAAAAGGTCGCTTGGATCAATCGTCGACACTACCAAATGTGTCTTCAATCCGACCCTCCCACGTCTTGCAGAAGATGACGCGGGAGGATGATGTGGAGGCGTTTTTACTAGCGTTTGAGCGCACCACCATCCGGGAGGGATGGCTGTCAGGAAAATGGGCTGGAATTCTGGCATTCTGGTAGGAGAAGCTCAGAAGGCATACCATGATCTGGCCCCACAGGAAGCTGAGAGTTACCCACACTTAAAAGCCGAGATCCTTGCTCGGGAAGGGGTGACCTCAGCTGTACGGGCACAGAAATATCATGCCTGGGGTTATGCTCCCGGAGTTCCACCCAGGTCACAGATGTATGATCTGATTCATTTAGCCACTAGGTGGCTCAAACCGAAAAAGTTATAGAGATCCTCGTCATGGATCGGTATCTGCGGTCATTACCGGCCCCACTAAGGAAGTGGGTCGGGCAAGGAGACCCCAGTACCATCAATGAGTTCGTGGACCTCGTGGAGCGGCAGTTAGCCACAGAGGAACTCTCTCGTCAGCCCCAGATCCCGGCTGTGAGGAACCCGAGACCACCATCATGGAAGATACGATCGAATCTAGTGAAGAGCGGCCAGAGGTCGTGAAGGGAATGGGGACAGACGTGGGGGTAAGGGCCGAGGCCCTGGGGTATGGAAGTTATAAATGTTTTAAGTGTAATCAGTTCGGTCATATTGCTAAATATTGCAAAAGTGAGGACAGAATGGAATGCGATGTTGTTAACCCTTTGCGGTCCATTTATTAATCGCGCGTCAGGCACGCCAGGAATAATTAATTTTCACACACGCAGTTAATTTTATACGCGCTGTTTAAAAGTATTTTTTTTCACAGTCAAACGGGTTTAAATGGCCCTGCATATCAACAAAGCACACACTAGGCATCTCCAGCCCCTCCCCAGCCTTTTGTTTGCTTTAGCGTTCAGCTGTGTAAGAAATAAATAATAATAATAATAATAGACATACATACCGATCGATCATCTCCAGATCACTCGTTTTATCACCAAACTCCTCAATAATGCGATCAAAGTCATTATTTTATTACTATAACATCTGAAAAAAGCTCTGCAAATGTCCATGATAGTCTCAGTGCGCTGACGCACTTAGCCAGCTTGTTTATTATGGACGCCCATTATCTGATACCTGATACCATGTATGACTATTCATGAAATACGCCTTTTTTTTTTTTTTTTTTTTTTCCGACTTGTCTCGGCTCCTGTCGCTACCACTCGGCAATCGAATGGTTTTCTCGGCTTTTTCCGGAGAAAAAACGACTAAACACCCGTTTATTGCGTTGCTATAATGATGTCGGACCCAGTCCGACAAAGGACCTGTGAGGAATAATTGCAATGTCGGACCCAGTCCGACAATGGACCGCAAAGGGTTAAACCCAGTATTGCTGAGAGTCAGTTTTGTGGAAACATAATTGTTCCACGTTATCCTGTTGGGACATACCCTTATTTGGTCTGGGTGACAATTAATGGGAAAAATGAGGAGGCTCTCGCTGATTCGGGAAGTGCAATTACCTTAGTCACACCCGACTTGTTGGAGGATTGCTCATTGGATCATGACTTTAAAACAGGAATTACTTGCATTCATGATATTAAGCACTATCCAACTGCCGTAGTCACCATTGAAGTCGGGTCCCAGGTCGTGGACTTACGGGTTGGAGTAGTGCCCCATCTTCCCCACCAAGTAATTCTTGGTAGAAATATACCAGGATTTGACACCCTGGTGAAATTTAATAGGCAATTGGCAAAGCCTAAGGTAACCACTGAGGACGGAAATACGCCTTCAGAGAGCCCCCATGATACTTTCCCGTTTACGGACCCAGACTTGTTTATTGAAAGTCATTGTGTAAAAGTGAGGAAGTCACACCGGCAGTGGCGACAGGAACGTGACATTAAGACACAAAGTTTAATAGGGGTTTTAGCAAAACGCAATAGCAAGGGGGTGTCTACCCAGTGCAGCGAGACAGAAATTTCTGCGGAGACCGGGGAGGTTGTAATAGAAAACCCAAGGGAAGGTCCCTGGGAAGAGTGTCTTCAACTCCCAAGAGAAGATTTTGCTAGGGAACAGGAACAGGACCCCACGCTCGTGAATATTTGAGAGAAGGTCGTGTCGGTAAATGGTACCAGGGTAGAAAACACCGTGATTAACCCACTTGAGCACTTTATAATAAAAAATGATCTACTGTATCGCTGCACACAACTTAACCCTTTGCGGTCCATTTATTAATCGCACGTCAGGTCTAATTAATTTTCACACGCGCAGTTAATTTTAGACGCGCTGTTTAAAAGTATTTTTTTCCACAGTCAAACGGGTTGAAATGGCCCTGCATATCAACAAAGCACTCACTAGGCATCTCCAGCCCCGCCCCACCCTTTTGTTTGCTATAGCGTTCACCTATGTAAGAAATAAATAATAATAATAATAATAGTCGTACATACCGATCGATCATCTCTGGATCACTCGTTTTATCACCAAACTCCTCAATAATGAGATCCAAGTCATTATTTTATTACTATAACATCTCAAAAAAGCTCTGCAAATGTCTGTGTTTTCTGTGAGCTGATTCAGTCAGCCAACTTGTTTACTTACGACCGCCCCGTTATCTGATACCTGATACCATGTATGACTATTCATGAGATACGCCTTTTTTTTTTTTTTCGACTTGTCTCGGCTCCTGTCGTTCCCACTCGGCAATTGAATGGTTTTCTCAGCTTTTTCCGGAGAAAAAATGACTAAAAACCCGTTTTTTGCGTTGCTATAATGATGTCGGACCCAGTCCGACAAAGGACCTGTGAGGAATAATTGCAATGTCGGACCCAGTCCGACAATGGACCGCAAAGGGTTAATCAAGAACCAGTAGAGCAGTTGTTGGTTCCTTAGGCTTTCCAACCCCAGGTTTTATATTTGGCACATTCACATCTGTTTGGGGGACATCTAGGGTCTGAAAGAACCTTACAACGGATACTGAGAAGGTTTTATTGGTTAGGTATTAGAAAGGCTGTGGATCGATATTGTAGGTCATGTCCTGAATGTCAATTGGCTAGTCCTAATCCAGGTTTGCGAGCCCCATTACAACCTCTTCCTATTATTGAGATACCGTTCGAAAGGATAGCGATGGATTTAGTGGGGCCCGTAAATAAGTCGGCCCGTGGGCATGAATACATCTTGGTCATATTAGACTATGCTACTAGATATCCCGAAGCCATTCCTTTACGGAACATGGCATCCAAGACTATTACTAAGGAGTTGATACACTTGTTCTCTCGAGTAGGTATCCCGAAGGAAGTTTTGACGGACCAAGGCACCCCTTTTATGAGTCAGTTGATGAAGGATTTCTGTACTACCCTTAAGGTTACACCCATTAGAACATCCGTTTACCATCCTCAAATGGATGGGCTTGTGGAGAGGTTTAATAAGACCCTGAAATCAATGTTAAAGAAAGTAGCTTCCAAAGACGGGAGGGACTGGGACCTCCTATTACCCTATTTAATGTTTGCTGTTCGGGAGGTGCCACAGTCCTCGACCAGTTTTTCACCATTTGAGTTACTGTATGGGAGACAGCCAAGGGGAATCCTGGATATAGCTAAGGAAATGTGGGAAGCTCAAGCCTCATCAGGACGTAATGTGGTTGATTATATTCTACAGGTTCGAGATCGAATTGCAAAAATAACCCCCATAGTAAAGGCCCATATGGAGGAAGCTCAGGCCCGACAAGCAGGTCAGTATAACAGATTAGTGGTCCGCCGTAACTTTAACCCCGGAGACAGGGTTATGGTATTAGTGCCAACCCCGGAGAGTAAATTATTTACTAAATGGCAGGGCCCATATGAAATAATAGCTCCAGTGGGAGAAGTTAATTATAAAGTAAAACAGCCGGATAAACGAAAGAAAGAACAAGTGCACCATATTAATCTCCTCAAACCATGGGTGGATCGGGAGGAGTTAGTAGCATTAGTGGCATTGGGGAAAGAGGGGGAGAAAGGACTGGAAAGAAGATCAGTTAATATAGGCCCCTCACTTACACCCCAGCAGGTCCAAGAGGTACAGAGGTGTGTTAAGGCTAACCAAGATGTGTTCTCCCCCGTACCAGGTAGAACGACGGTTCTCCAACATGAGGTCCACACACCCCCTGGGGTGTGTGTCCGGGTTAGGTCCTACAGGATCCCGGAGGCCCAACGGAATGAAGTCGTTCACGAGGTCGAAGCGATGAGACGAATGGACGTAATCGAGGAGTCCTCGAGTCCGTGGAACAGTCCAATTGTGATGGTGGCCAAACCCAAAGGAACTTGGCGGTTTTGTAATGATTTTCGTCAACTCAATCAGGTATCTAAGTTTGATTCCTATCCTATGCCTAGGGTAGATGAGTTAATTGAAAGACTTTAGACCTCACAAAGGGATATTGGCAAATTCCCCTTAGCCTAGGGAAAAGTCTAGGGAAAAGACAGCATTTGCCACACCCCTGGGATTGTTCCAATATAAGGTAATGCCGTTTGGATTGCATGGTGCACCCGCCACCTTCCAACGACTTATGGACATAATATTAAGACCTCATGCGCAGTATGCTTTGGCTTACATCGACGATATTGTGATATTTACAGATTCTTGGGAGACACATCTTGAGAAAGTCAATGCCGTATTGCAGTCCCTAAGAGAAGCAACGCTGACTGCTAACCCAGAGAAATGTTTTGTGGGTTTGCAAGAAGCACAATACTTAGGGTTTGTGGTAGGGGGCGGTAATGTCAAGCCCCAGATTAGTAAGGTAGAGGCAATTACTAATTGGCCTGTACCAAAGGATAAGAAACAAGTTAGAGCCTTCTTAGGTTTAGCAGGCTACTATAGACGGTTTGTACCGGAATTTTCCTCCATTGCCACACCCCTTACTGACTTAATAAAAAAATCGGCCCCGATTCGTGTTAAGTGGAACCCCGAGACAGATAAAGCGTTTAGGGCTATTAAAGAAATACTGTGTAACAGTCCGGTGTTGAAAGTACCCGATTTCTCCCAGCCCTTCGTGTTACAAACGGACGCGTCGGAAGTAGGTTTAGGGGCAGTATTGTCGCAGATCGTTGATGGGGAGGAACATCCGATAGGGTATCTTAGCAGAAAGCTCCTGCCGCAAGAAAGAATATATGCAGTTGTCGAGAAAGAATGCTTGGCAGTGAAGTGGGCTTGAGGCTTTGAAATATTATCTGTTAGGCAGAGAGTTTACCCTAGTTACAGATCATGCACCCCTAAAATTTATGAAAGAGAACAAGGAGAAGAATGCTCGGGTAACTCGCTGGTTTTTAGCTTTACAGCCGTACAAGTTCAAAATTGAACATAGACGGGGGACTGTGAACGCAGATGGGCTATCGAGAAAACATGGGGTTAGTTGGGCCGCTCAAACCGATAGGTTGGAGCTGGGGGAGAGGATATGTAAGAAAGAGGGGCGTCGTCTTTAAGAAATGGCGGCGCCATTAGAAGACTACGTCACCCAGGAACCTGAGCACTAATGAATTGGGCGGGGTTTTCTAGGTATATAAGGAAGTAAGGCAGGACAGCAAGGTGGTGATTGTGGGGAGCACCGCCGGATTGTCCTGCTGAAAAGAACCTAGAAAGTTAAGAGTGTATTACAAAGTATTGTAAGATAAAGTGAACGTTTTTTCATTTGAACAAGAGATCTGTTTTTGTTTATACCGAGTGCGTTTTCCTCTTGGTGAGGTAGTCTTTTGTTTTGGTAAAGTTTAATTTATTTTATGAAATGTTTGTAGACAAAACGCCGCTTCTCGGTAATTAGTTTAAACACGGTCCCGCAGTTTCCGTGACGGTTGGGCACTGTCACAACTGCCGTCTATTTGAGTGTGTGTTTGATTTGGGACCCAGAGGTAAATTGTGCATTCATGCGCTACAGGTGCAGCGAGCTGTAACAGAAGGAACTGAAGCAACAGACTTATTTCCAGGACATTGTTTACTGTGGGAAAGACACGAATAACATTACATACAGGTTGTGTGGAAAGTGTGGACATTGTGCTTGAACTCTGGGACACTCCTTTGTTTCCGTGAACAACTGGGACATTGGTTGCAGGGGTCCCTTCCCCACAGCCCGGATACAACTTTATTATCACCGTGGTGTACGTCTCTAAATAAAAGATACTTGCCTGAAAGTTCCACGGGTCTGTTCCAGTTGGTGGGAGCCGCAAACCAGTAACCCGCGGGACTACTCCTCTAGTTTGTTACAATGCCAATAACAACACCATACATGAAAGCACTGGACTGACCCCGTTTTATGTGATGAATGGACGACACGCCCGCCTCCTGGTGGATTTGGCGATGGGGACAGTCCCAACAGGGAGTCAACAAACTTTGCCAGGGTGGGTGTAGTCCCACCATCGAATACTGGAACGAGCTTACAGAGTGGGAAGAGAAAATGCACAGAGGCAACAGCGACGGGATGGAAAGCGGTATGACTGGCAGACCCAAAGTGCGCCCTTGCTGCCTGGGGAGCCGGTCCTAGTTAGGAACTTTCGGCGGCGGACGAGGGGTAAGTTGACACCCCGTTGGGGCCCTAGCCCTTGTAAGTCCCGTGTACCGGATACGGCCTGAACACCAGGATGGCCCAGAGAAGACCATTCATAGGAACAATCTTAGGGCATGCCCCTGGACCACGACCCCACCAGCAGCTCCCGAAGAGATTCCACGACCCCAACCTGTACACTTAGAACCAAGAGGATTACTAGGTATGAGACCCTTCTTTATGCCTGTACAGTTGCCTGCACCTGTGCCCCAACAAGTGCCCGAGGTACCTAGAGAAATAGAACCAGAGGACAATTTTGAGGGAATGCCCCTATTAGAGGGAGAGTCAGAAGGAGAGCCTGAACCCAAGATTCAGCTAGCGGACCAGTTGAGGAGGTCCCAGAGAGCCACTGGAGGGGTAGCCCCCGCACTCTATAGGGATTAGCGGATAGCTATATTTTTTTGTCAGGGATGACAAATGATACAGTGGGGGGGAAATGTCACAGGTGACAAACCGCTGTGTTTGTAATTTCTGTAATTTTTGTTTTTTCACTGTGTGCACTGTGGATTGTTTTGTTGAATCTGCTATACTGAAATTCTTGTTTTTTTTCTGACTGCACTGCATCTGTTTTACCCCACTGCATTTTCACTAGCACTGTTGAGTAGGTCCCGCCTTAAGCATACTGCATGATTGGTGACTGGGTGAGCAAGGGGAAGGAGTTGTATAAAGGGGGTGGGTTGAGAACCAGGAAGAGGAAGCACCAGGGAGAGCCTTGGAGGTATGGAAGGATGGTTCTCTGAGGAAATGGTATTTGGAAGAAGGAGCTTTGTAAACTTTTGGATTATTTTGGATATTGGGACTTCATCGGAGTACAGGTAATACAGTCATTTGTTTTGGGACTTTGTTTTCTTTATTGTTGGATTGGGGCTGTGTAGGGATAAATAAAAGATGTCTTAGCCACGAAGGTCCTTGCCCTTCTGAAACTCAAGTGGCGTAGTTGGCTACTTATATTTAAGTTCTTTTAGTATACTGGTTATCGCTGTCACCCTACCCGTGACATATACACATCGTTGTGTAGAGCCAGGTATTATTTAAGGTTGCCAAACAAGCAACCCAGTACAAATAAAGAGCTGTTTTTCACTGTGAACTGTGTTGTGTTTGTTTATTACTGAGCACTGCATCACCTTTACACTTGCGCACTGCAAACCACTTTGCCACAGCTATACACTAGGATCCCAGTTAACATGCACAGTAATCCTAGTTCTGCTGATCCCGGTGTACAGACGGCTTTGGTTGGTTGCCTGGTGTTGGTTGCCTGGTTTTGCCTTGCCATTAGCACTAACACATTTTCACTGGTAACTGGGCCCTTGTTAAATAGTATTGATAAAGTCCAGTGATTTTGTTAGGAGTTCTATGTAGTCAGTGTGTAGTATCAGCAGTTTAGTGTACCCAGTGTGTAGTAGTTTAGTGTATCCAGTGTGTAGTAGTTTAGTGTATCCAGTGAGTAGTAGTTTAGTGTATCCAGTGAGTAGTAGCAGTAGTTTAGTGTATCCAGTGTGTAGTAGTTTAGTGTATCCAGTGAGTAGTAGCAGTAGTTTAGTGTATCCAGTGAGTAGTAGCAGTAGTTTAGTGTATCCAGTGAGTAGTAGCAGTAGTTTAGTGTATCCAGTGTGTAGTAGTTTAGTGTATCCAGTGAGTAGTAGCAGTAGTTTAGTGTATCCAGTGTGTAGTAGTTTAGTGTATGCAGTGTGTAGTAGCAGTAGTTTATGTTTAAGCCATTGATTAAGTCAATAAGTCTTTTCTTAAGCTCACTGGGTCTGATAAACAGTTATTTGGGCTTTGAAGCATCCCCCTCGGTTTAATGGGGAACATTACTCTATTAGTGATAAGGAACCTGCAATAAGACAGCAATTAAACCCTTGTAATAGCTTGTATAACACCCCTACACAAATACCATCTCCCAATGAATAATACATCAGCCCCCTTTAAGCTCTGTGAACCTGGGCAATGATAGTAGTGTTTAATGTCTTCTGTGTTGTAAAAAGGAGCACTTACCCTGCTTTTTATGAAACTCACATAGTCATAAGCCATTGTCTTTTCTCTCATTCCTTGAATTTTACTGGTGTCTGCAGCTTGGTAGTTTATTTAGGGATACCGAGAAATACAGTAATTGAGATTCAACATTAATACAGTAATTATATTAATGTTGAATCTCCAAGAACACTCTTGTTGGTCTTGATCTGAAGATGTAGACAAAAGTTTCGGATCCAGCAGCTACTGTATTTTAATATCCAATCACAAATATATATTTAATCACTGTGCAAAAATGTTTTCTCTTTGATGATGATATAAGAACATAAGAAAGTTTACAAACGAGTGGAGACCATTCGGCCCATCTTGCTCGTTTGGTTGTTACTAGCTTATTGCTCTCAGAATCTTATCAAGCAGCTTCTTGAAGGATCCCAGGGTGTTAGGTTCAACAACATTACAGGGGAGTTGGATCCAGACTCCTACAATTCTCTGTGTAAAAAAAGTGCCTCCTATTTTCTGTTCTGAATGCCCCTTTATCTAATCTCTATTTGTGACCCCTGGTCCTTGTTTCTTTTTTCAGGTCGAAAAGTCCCTTGGGTCAACATTCTCAATACCTTTTTGTTTTTAAGCCACTCCAGTGTGGTTTTGGCTGTATGTTTGGGGTCATTGTCCTGCTGGAAGATGAATCTTCTCCCAAGTCCCAGGTCTCTTGCAGACTTCAGCAGGTTTTCCTCCAGGATTTCTCTGTACTTTGCTGCATCCATTTTGCCCTCTATCTTCACGTGCTTTCCAGGCCCTGACACAGAAAAGCATCCCCATAGCATGATGCTGCCACCACCATGCTTCATGGTAGGGATGGTGTTCTCAGGATGATGTGCGGTGTTAGGCTTGCGCCAAACATAGCGCTTAGCGTTGAGGCCAAAAAGCTCTATTTTGGTCTCATCAGACCATAGAATCTTCTTCCACTTGGTCTCAGAGTCTCCCACATGCCTTCTGGCAAACTCTAGCCGAGATTTGATGTGAGTTTTTTTCAACAATGGCTTTCTTTTTGCCACTCTCCCATAAAGGCCAGTTTTGTGAAGCACCCAGGCTATTGTTGCTGTATGCACAGCTCAGCCGTGGAAGACTGTAACTCCTTTAGAGTTGCCATAGGCCTCTTGGTGGCCTCCCTGACTAGTGCCCTTCTCGCCCGGATACTCAGTTTTTGAGGACGGCCTGTTCTAGACAGATTCACAGTTGTGCCATATTCTCTCCATTTCTTAATAATAGACTTTACTGTGCTCCGGGGGATATTCAATGCCTTGGAAATGTTCTTATATCCTACCCCTGATTAGTGCTTTTGAAGAACCTTATTCTGGATTTGCTTTGAATGTTCCTTCATCTTCATGATGTAGTTTTTGTTAGGAAATGTACTAACCAACTGTGGGACCTCCCAGAGACAGGTGTATTTAACCTGCAATCATGTGAAACACCTTAACTGCACACAGGTGGACTCCATTCAACTAATTATGTGATTTCTAAAGACAATTGGTTGCACCAGAGCTTATTTAGGTGTGTCATAGCAAAGGGGGTGAATACTAATGCAATCAATTATTTTCTGTTTTATATTTGTAATTAATTTAGAACAATTTGTAGATATTATTTTTCACTTTGACATTATGGAGTTTTTTGTGTTGATCAGTGGCAAAAACTCCTAATTCAATCATTTTGATTCCATGTTGTAACACAATAAAATGTGGAAAAGTCCAAGGGGGATGAATACTTTTGAGAGCCACTGTATGTCCGTGGTAACTATGTGATGCCGGGGCTATCTGTACGCATGAGATACGCCCCCTTTTTCTTGGCTTCTCTCGGCTCCTATCGGTCTCACTCGGCCGAATGTTTTTCTCGGCTTTTTCCAGAGAAAAAACGACTTTTGCGTCTTTTTGATGATGTCGGACAGGGTCACTAGTCCAGGGTGCGTGCTGTAGTGCGAATACAATTGGTGATACAGGTGCAGTGCTGTTCCGGGGGGGTGCTGGCCTCTGGCAACAGCTCCGGAACGTGTTAGCTGTCTACTAATAACAATTAGTGACAAACAAACAAAACACTGAAGATACTGTTTCACACACAGGTCCTTCCGGGTCTTTCATTTTCCATAAACAAAAGGAACAGATCACATCGCTCCGTCTCCTATTTCTACCGTCACTCATGACCCCTTGGTAAACGATTGCAACCGCTCCTCCAATCCGCGGCTGCCACATAGTTTCACTTCCGGGTCGATGATTTAGTGTACCAGAGTTCCGCCTCCTTTCTAGGTGACTGACTTCCTTTTAACCCGAGGAATGAATTGTCAGGCCATCCGGTCCAGGATACTCTGTTCCCTTTACTTAGCACCCTCACAGGTCAGGAGGGAGATTTACCACCAAGAAACAAACAAACAAACAAACAAACATTCTGTTTCTGTCAGTGGAATATAAACAAAAACCAAAATACAGATGGGACAGAACCAATAAAGAAATAAAAATAAGAAAAGATTGGAAACAATAAGAAAGGAAAACAAATTGCAAGGAACAGGCAAGAATAAAGCTGGTACAGATAAATTTGAGAGGTGGACAAAGCAGGTCAGTATAAAAGATGATACAGGCAAGTTGGTAAATTGAAAACAGAAGGACAAAAAGTAACACAAAGGAGAAATGGGTAGAGTGTCCGGTGGGCCTCAAATAGACCCACACACACAAATAATACAAAACACAAAATCAATGCACAGACAGACAGAGAAAGAGGTAAATTAAATGATCACAGATGGTAACAATAATAACAGTCTGGATGGCAATGGATGGTGCATGAAAGTTAGGCCTAACAAGTCCAGCAGAGCAATGTAATTGAAAACCAAACAAAGTAACAAAAGAACAAGAAACAAAAAAAATACAGGAAACAACAATGTATCAAATTAAAGTAGAAAAAATCCAAACAGAAAAGGAATGACCTCACCAACAGAGAAGGAAGTCCAGCAAAAAGCCCAGTAATGGTGGTGATTGTAGAAGGTTGAAATGAATCAGTTCAGTAATGCTGAGCAGAATGGTGAACAGTAGTTGAAAAAAAATCAGAGGCTCAGAAAAAAATTGAGACTTTCACACAAAAAACAACAAACACTAAACATACCTTAATTAAACAGCTACACCTAAACAAGAAACAATGAAACAAAAAGAAGAGTTCACACAAAGTGCAGGATACAATAATAAAATAATAATAAAAAAATGGTTTAGGTTTGTAAAGCTATAGGTTGTGATGGATTCCTCAGAGAAAGGAAGTCACCCTCCAGGCCTAATCAGCCAGCTTTAGTACAGGTGCTGGCTTCTAAGGAGCTCTGAGATTGGAGGAGTGGATATTTGAATGAGCCAATGGGGAGAGAGGATGAACAGAGGGTGGTTGCAAGGAACTGTGGGAAATGAAGTTTTAACCTGGCCAGGCTACTGACCCTAATTAAAGGGCCAGGTGGGTGAGACTTACACCCAAATTATGTAGCATGGGAATTGCTATCTGTGGATATTTTCTGTTTTACTCCAATCTACTTCTGTTAGTCTCTGTTTCATTCCTTCATAGTTTGCCTTTTTAAAATTGTAAACCTTAGCTTTAGTCGTTACTTTTTGGGTTTTAAAAAGCACTTCAAATGAGACCATGTTGTGATCTGAGTTTGCCAATGGTTCTCTGACCTCTGTTTTAGTTATTCTGTCTTCGTTATTTGAAAAGACTAAATCAAGGCATGCCTCCCCTCTAGTCGGTGCCGCACCCGATACGCATGCCAGCCTCAGTGACACACTGTCGCTGGAGGTGAAAAGTGCTCAGTGCCTACTGGCGCTGGTGTATAACACCTGTAACATGTTAAACCAGCGGTCGGTGCCGCACCGCCGCGGACCAGCAGACCTTTGCAAGCTAGCAAGCCAATATAGAAAGTGTCACATGACAATTGTTCATGTGGTGTTTTAGCTTGCTGAAATCATCTTCTTTAGAAACTTTATTTTTATTTTTGATGGCACACATTGTAAGTGATATTCTGGAAGAGGAGACTCCCTTTTCAAAGCGCGTAGAAACAAGCAATCAGCAGCGACAGTGCTTCCCGGCAGCTTTTGTCGAAATTCTCTTTTTATATTTATTTTCCGTTAACATTAGTTTATGGATAATCTTGTTTGCTTTTAAACCAATTCACTGGGCGTGAGCTGGGAGGGGGGATAAGGCAGAAGCAGCAGCAAGGAGCAGTTAGTAGGACAGAATGTGGTCACCGACTGGGGCCGACGCTGTCGACATCCCAGGGGCGGAGGACCCGGCAACCGAAACAGGATAGAAAAGAGGTCACCGACTGGGGCCGACGCTGTCGACATCCCAGGGGCGGAGGACCCGGCAACCGGAAAAAGGATAGAAAAGAGGTCACCGACTGGGGCCGACGCTGTCGACATTCCAGGGGCGGAGGACCCAGCAACCTGAAAACACATATGAGGGTTATGACTTGGAAAGCCGCCCCTCGGGAGGAGATGAGAGAGGTACCCAGCATCTGAGGCTTCTGTAAGGGGCGCTCGTAAAACCCCTGATTGGCCGAGACATCACGCTGCCTGGGACCTGAAAATAAGGACAAAGCATTGAGGTTAGTATAGGACTCGGCACGAGTGACCACGTCCTGAAGAGGCAGAATAGAAGAGAGCCTCGAGTGAGATGAACGCAGGAGCTGCGACAGAACAGAGTTTGGCCGGGGGTCCGCTCTGACTCACGCGGTGAGAACCCCTGAAGGTAAGGGAGGCGGCTGCCTAGCCCTGAGGTCGGGGAAGTGAGCCTCACTTGCCCCCCAAAGGATGGACCCCCGGCACCTCACGAAAACTCCCACACCGTAAGACAAACAAGACAGCACATGCCAACGCATAAAACATACACAAAAGACCATAATGACGAACAGGACGAACAGAGGGAGATGAGTAAATTTGTTAGTGGGATGTGACTATGTGTATACCTGCCGCTCAGTGGAGAGGAAAAAAACCCTTGTGGCAGATTAGGGGAAAACCTCTGGTGGCCCCGGCGAACAGGTAGCCCCCACTCCGGGCATGCTAGCGATTTTAAAATGGGCTGCAACTATATCGGAGGAGATGAATGAACGTAATAATCTACTGCGGAAGAGGACCAGCGGCCCATGGTCTTGATCAGACTGTGGTTGATGCTGGATCTTGCAGCGGAGGTAGCTGCACCTATGCGAAATGAATGGGGAGAATACAGCTGAGGAGGGAGGCCTGCTCTAGAAAGGAGGGTGGAGAGGTGGGCTGATTAGGAATTCTTCGTCGCTGCAGGGAAGCTTGAAGCTGAAGAAACTGTGTATTCTGAGCTTCCGAGGAAGCCGAAGAAGGCTGTGAGTGATGTTGGCCCTCGCAGCAGAGGGGACTGTGCCTACGGAATGATTGGGGGGGAGGCCCGCTCTGGAGGCAAGGGAGGTTGGAATCCAGTGACGAGTGATCCTAGGAGCGAGAGAAATCAATGAGGGGGTGAAGTAGAGGAGGGAGGCTTGCTCTGGAGGGTGGAAGGAGGGGCGATGAGCGATGATAGGAGCGAGAGGAATCAATGAACCGAGGGTCCGGGGAGGGGGGGTTCTTGCTGGGGAGATACCTTGATGATGAAAAGGGGCAGATAGGGGACTACTTGACAGCTGAATGGACTAACCACGTTGAAATTGATCCCTCTTGGAGGTACGACCGAATGGTGAAGTAAATCAGAAGCAGAAGAAACTGCGAGTTCTGAACGTAATAATCTACTGCGGAAGAGGACCAGCGGCCCACGGTCTTGATCAGACTGTGGTTGATGTTGGCTCTCGCAGCGGAGGTAGCTGCACCTATACGAAATGAATGGGGAGAATACAGCTGAGGAAGGAGGCCTGCTCTAGAAAGGAGGGTGGAGAGGTTGGCTGATTAGGAGATCTTCGTCGCTGCAGGGAAGCTTGAAGCTGAGGGAACTGTGAAGTCTGAGCTTCTGAGGAAGCCGAAGAAGGCCGAGAAGCAGATGAGATACCTTGACGTTGAAAATAAGGGGCAGATAGGGGAATCTGCTTGACAGCTGAATTAACTGACCGCGCTGAAATGGATCCGTCTGGAGGTACACAACTGAATGATGGTGTAAATTAGAACTGTGAATTCTGAGCTCCTAAGGAGACCGAAGAGGGCTCAGATGCCGATGATCTCCATAGGTAGATCCTTGTATGGGGAGAAGTGGCGTTTCAGAAGAGTAGAATGAGCAAACTGAGAATGGTCATTGATGCTGACAGCGGGAAGGTGAGGCAGAAGGGAAGGCTCTTAAGAATCAGCTGTCAGGCAGATGGTCTCCATGAGGAGATCTTCGTAAGGGGACAAGCAAACTTTCCAAAGAGTAGAGATAAGTGAATGGAGAATGTCTGTTGATATGGGCAGGCGGGAAGGTGCAGCGGGGGGGGGGGGGGGGGGACTTTGAAGATTCCGGAAGGAGTCAGACAAACTACTGGTATGGAGAGAATGGTGGGAAGAAAAAATCCCTAGCTGGACGATGAAAGCCATGATCTGGTTTGATTTGAAGGAATAGGATGAATCAGATTCTGGCACAGAATGTTTAAAACACTGACCAAGTTGTACAATATGAAGCTGTCGAAGGAGGGAGAGAGCTGCAGATACGAAATGCTGAGCAGATTGAAGGAGGTTACTGAGAGGATGATTCAGTCAAATGACAGCTGGTGAATCGGGCGGGGGGGGGGGGGGGCACGCAGCAGACGGGACCAGTCGACGGAACTTGAATACTAAAAGTGGAGGCCGAAGGGGAGCTGGAACTGACAGTTGAGGTAGCAGCTGGAACTGAACGAACGTCTGTAAATCGACTGCTGGGGAAGCTCAGCACGCTTTGTGCTCCATTTTCTGGAAACGAGGGCAGAGATGAGATGTTGACCATCCTATGTGTCAGTTAATACGGGATCGATCAGCGGCTTGCTTCTATCATGTCTGCTTGAAATGGAAAAGGTGAACTCACATTCAGAGACTGGGTTTCACAACTCCAGTTATTCTCCTAGTAGTGGAACTCCTTAACTCATAAACAAGACAGATTTCCAGTCCGAGCTTTGCAGCGAAACCAAACTGGTTTAATGTATAGAGAGAGAGAGCTTGTGGTATTATACTGCCATCCAGAGGTTATGATTGGAATTACATCATTGACCTGAGTGAATCAGGGTAGAATCTAAGAAGTTATTGCGATTAAAATCCTTGTCTATGTAGAACAACATTTGCTTATTCCTTTAGATTTGAATAATAAATATTCTAGACATGTTTAGGACAGATAGTCATGAATAGAAATAAGTTAACGCAATATTTAGATGTTATGGTTCGGCGCGTTGAATTCGTCTCTGCCAGTTGTGAAAGTGCAGCAACAGGAAGCCGGAAGATTGCAGTGCTGAGGCGCAGAGCACGCAGAGCCTGATGAAGCTGCCTGGTCACCATGACAACTTACCACTCCCCGCAGTCACTCAATAAGGGCGTTGTCGTGGTAACCATAGTCTGTGAGGCGCCGGTGGAAAAGTTACAGTACAATAGTGTAGTTGGAGAATGTTGTGACCAGTCGAGTCACGAGCCGCCACTAGTTAAAAATGGAGTTTAGAATGGGCTGGATACGTCTTTAAAAGGTTGAACGTAGCTGATGGAGGTCCAGGGCAGGATCTTCTGATGAAACGGTAATTGTGCTGGCTCGGTGGGAGCGGGGGAGGGGCGTCTGATTACAAGCGAGGAGTAAAGAAGGATTAAGCCGACAAAACTTCGTGGTAGAATTAAATGGAGCTAAGGTAAGGCAATCGCAGACAACGGGAATGTCGATGTCATGTCGAAGGAGCTTGAAAGTTTAACGGAGGACCAGACTTTCTGATAAAGTTGCAGACAAGTTGAGTATTGAAGCTGCGCTTTGGACGGCTATGATGCCGAGGTGGAGACCGGATGGAAAAGGAAAGAGTAACGTTGGAGCTCTTGGAACCGAAAAGAGAAGCTGAATGAAAAGAAAGATCACCTGAGCAGGTAAGAAAATGATTGATAATATCTTGGCAGC
Source organism: Acipenser ruthenus (assembly GCF_902713425.1). Taxonomy (NCBI): domain Eukaryota; kingdom Metazoa; phylum Chordata; class Actinopteri; order Acipenseriformes; family Acipenseridae; genus Acipenser; species Acipenser ruthenus. Next base: position 9,578,076 of record NC_081214.1, read on the forward strand.
GATGTGCAGAGAAACGACCTGCGAGGCAACGAAATTTAGATATTAGAGGTGAAGCACGAAACGACGGCGTCTGAGCGTTTGCTAAGAAACGAAACACTAGACAGAAAAGGTGCAAGTGATCAGGTCTTAAATAGTAAATAGATACTAATTAACGGGAGATTAGAAAATTGAAAGATTAGAAGATTAGCGCCCCCCCCCCCCCCAGCTCCACGCCCTCCGAACCTCGCAAGCTAACATTTAAATTGTTACAAAAAAAAAAAAGACTATTCATTCCATTCATTTTAATTCCGTACATGGTCTTGTTGTACTAGTGCTCAAATATACACTACCTTTTTTCTTTATATATTTACCCGAAACCTCGCTTAATATAAATTTTAGGAAATAACATGTCAGCACTGTGCTTGTATCCAGAGCGCGTCTGCCGATGAAAATAAAAATACGGCTAAAAACAAAACAGTATTCGGTTCAACAGAGACAGTTAGTAACTTAAAAACAAGAAAGCTAAGTGCTCCGTGTCTGTCTGTACAGTTTGAAATTTGAATGTGCCGCCCCTGCTAGCTCTGCGACGCTCAGCCAATAGGCAGGGACGGGACGTTGAAAGAATTGTGGGAAATGTGGGATCAGGCATAGAAGCAAAGGTATATTTCAAGGTCTTAAAACAACATTTCCCACAATTCTTTTCAATGTCCCATCCCTGCCTATTGGCTGAGCGTCGCAGAGCTAGCAGGGGCGGCACATTCAAATTTCAAACTGTACAGACAGACACGGAGCCACAGCTCTCACCGCTACACTGCAACCCCGCTCACTCGAATAGTTAGTTATTTTTCTTTACTCTTTTCTGTAAAACATCCAACAGCTATACTTGCAAAAACAAACAAAACACAGCTAAACTTGTGGTCTTCAGTAGCGTGCCGCCATATTTTCAAAACTTTATTCTTTCTCTGCCTCTCTCTTGCTCAGCTCAACCATATCTCCCGCAACACACCTTGCGCACGTCTTTTTTTTTCCCGTCCTCCAACAGTGCTAGCTTCATACCCCTGCCCCTGCAATCCCAATGTTACGTAATCATTTTTTTTAAACGAAGCAAGCAATATATAGCCAAGTACCGACACATTTACCTATCGTCACAGGTTGCAAACAGCTTCCACCCTTATACAAGTTAGTAAAAGCATAGCAAAGTGTAATAAAGCATATTGAAAGCTTGGTAAGATTATTTTATAAAGCATGTACTGCACAATAAAGGGCTTATATAAAAACCCATAAGAGTGTAGGGTTTTTGCATCAATTTCTGTCTTTTTTTATTCTTGTGTGTCAGGGGTAAGTGCAGTGTTGACAATGTCTATTCTGAGCTTACTGTCAGGGGCATAAGATGAGCAGAGACAGAATACCACAGAATCTCACAGTACCCATAACACCGGTGAAAACAACTGTCATGTTGCCCTGTCTTCCATTCTCTGCTTCTTATCTGCATATTATCTGATTAATAATAACATATTTCTGAGAGCTACGCGTGTGGAAATTAATTAATCTACTTATTAACAACCATATATGGAAATTGTTTGTATTTGAAATGCTGCATGTCTTGTGCTTGAGGGATGAAACTCTCTTATGTATATTATGTGCTTATTTAGCAGACGCCTGTATCCAAGGCGACTTACAGAGACTAGGGTGTGTGAACTATGCATCAGCAGCAGAGTCACTTACAAATACAGTGCCTTGCGAAAGTATTCGGCCCCCTTGAACTTTGCGACCTTTTGCCACATTTCAGGCTTCAAACATAAAGATATGAAACTGTAATTTTTTGTGAAGAATCAACAACAAGTGGGACACAATCATGAAGTGGAACGAAATTTATTGGATATTTCAAACTTTTTTAACAAATAAAAAACTGAAAAATTGGGCGTGCAAAATTATTCAGCCCCTTTACTTTCAGTGCAGCAAACTCTCTCCAGAAGTTCACTGAGGATCTCTGAATGATCCAATGTTGACCTAAATGACTAATGATGATAAATAGAATCCACCTGTGTGTAATCAAGTCTCCGTATAAATGCACCTGCACTGTGATAGTCTCAGAGGTCCGTTTAAAGCGCAGAGAGCATCATGAAGAACAAGGAACACACCAGGCAGGTCCGAGATACTGTTGTGGAGAAGTTTAAAGCCGGATTTGGATACAAAAAGATTTCCCAAGCTTTAAACATCCCAAGGAGCACTGTGCAAGCGATAATATTGAAATGGAAGGAGTATCAGACCACTGCAAATCTACCAAGACCTGGCCGTCCCTCTAAACTTTCAGCTCATACAAGGAGAAGACTGATCAGAGATGCAGCCAAGAGGCCCATGATCACTCTGGATGAACTGCAGAGATCTACAGCTGAGGTGGGAGACTCTGTCCATAGGACAACAATCAGTCGTATACTCCACAAATCTGGCCTTTATGGAAGAGTGGCAAGAAGAAAGCCATTTCTTAAAGATATCCATAAAAAGTGTTGTTTACAGTTTGCCACAAGCCACCTGGGAGACACACCAAACATGTGGAAGAAGGTGCTCTGGTCAGATGAAACCAAAATCGAACTTTTTGGCAACAATGCAAAACGTTATGTTTGGCGTAAAAGCAACACAGCTCATCACCCTGAACACACCATCCCCACTGTCAAACATGGTGGTGGCAGCATCATGGTTTGGGCCTGCTTTTCTTCAGCAGGGACAGGGAAGATGGTTAAAATTGATGGGAAGATGGATGGAGCCAAATACAGGACCATTCTGGAAGAAAACCTGATGGAGTCTGCAAAAGACCTGAGACTGGGACGGAGATTTGTCTTCCAACAAGACAATGATCCAAAACATAAAGCAAAATCTACAATGGAATGGTTCACAAATAAACATATCCAGGTGTTAGAATGGCCAAGTCAAAGTCCAGACCTGAATCCAATCGAGAATCTGTGGAAAGAACTGAAAACTGCTGTTCACAAATGCTCTCCATCCAACCTCACTGAGCTCGAGCTGTTTTGCAAGGAGGAATGGGCAAAAATTTCAGTCTCTCGATGTGCAAAACTGATAGAGACATACCCCAAGCGACTTACAGCTGTAATCACAGCAAAAGGTGGCGCTACAAAGTATTAACTTAAGGGGCTGAATTAATTTTGCACGCCCAATTTTTCAGTTTTTTATTTGTTAAAAAAGTTTGAAATATCCAATAAATTCGTTCCACTTCATGATTGTGTCCCACTTGTTGTTGATTCTTCACAAAAAATGACAGTTTCATATCTTTATGTTTTGAAGCCTGAAATGTGGGCAAAAGGTCGCAAAGTTCAGGGGGCCGAATACTTTCACAAGGCACTGTACGTCTCATCCAAAAGACAGAGTACAAGGAGGTTAAGTGATTTGCTCTTAGCCGAGATTTGAACCAGGGACCTCCTGGTTACAAGCCCGTTTCTTTAACCACTGGACCACACAGCCTCCTATATAAAGGGTGTCCCAACCCAGTGTCCAGTGCTCAGGTGTACAACCCTACTGAGACCGGAGCTCGCTGCTCTGTTTGTATTCTATTACTACAATAAACTAGACCTTACTTATAATACCTTTACATGTTAGTGGTGTGTGTTTTTCTTACATAAGGCATTTACACAAGCATTTACCATGGTAAATTTTGATAAGGCCTTTACTGTTCTATTTAGCTTAGCAGCAAAACAGGCAGCAACTACCAATAAAAGTTTGGGGTGTCTCTGGCAGCAGAGACCACTGACTGGCCACAGTGAGATGATGTGGTATCCAGGGACAATTTTGTAAGTTAACCAAGTGCGTGCTGTCACGTCCAAGGCTAGCTTTGCTGCCCAATCAAACGATTTCTGCACAGAGAACCAATTTAATGCATGGATGCCTTCCAACTTAAGGGGCTGCAGTAGAGAACAAATCCAATTTCTCTGGGGAACAGAGGCAAGTCTCATTTAAGCAGGGAGATGAAGAAGGGGAGCTTTCAGTTAAGACCCTATTGTGTTTATGTTGCTCATTAGTTTCTGTGATAGATCAAGGATGGCTCTTGATAAAGTTCTTTCTGCAATAGTCTCCAAAGCATACATGGAGGAAAAGGGGAGATGACTGAACTACATTATTGGGCTAGGAGGGCCCTCCAATTTTAGGTTTTCTGCTGAGAGAGAGGGTTGTGGTTGCAAATATAGTTACTATTTTATAGCACAAATCACAGTACTGCAGTTGCAGGCAGTATAATGTGCCACCACTGACCTACCAGCTACCCTCACTGACATATCAGCCCATTGAATTGAATGGAGAGGCAAGGGCTGGACGCATACTGCAAACCTCATCGTTTACAGACAAATGTCTTATAACTTAACTGAAGAGAAATCTTTGTAGTCGAGGATTAAGTACGTGTATTATACTTATGTCAGTATTATCAACTCATCAGCCACTGGGAGGAAATCCATTACAATGGCTTATCAGTATATACAGTAGGTCAGTATTATTAACTCATCAGCCGCTGGGAGGAGATCCATTACAATGGCTTATCAGTATATACAGTAGGTCAGTATTATTAACTAATCAGCCGCTGGGAGGAGATCCATTACCATGGCTTATCAGTATATACAGTAGGTCAGTATTATTAACTCATCAGCCGCTGGGAGGAGATCCATTACAATGGCTTATCAGTATATACAGTAGGTCAGTATTATTAACTCATCAGCCGCTGGAAGGAGATCCATTCCATTCTCCCCCTCTTAATCAAAGCTCGTCCTCGAGTGTAATCACAAGTCCACCGAGGCTCAGGGAGGTTCAACGTCGGGCTCGTCACCGTGACCACTCGCTGTGCCCCAGGATCCGGAGCGCCTTTAGAGAGAATCACGTGTCTCTCAAGCCAGTATACATGCTGTAGCTTATAATGCAAAGAACACCGATATTAATACCTGTTTCAGGATTCTTATATCCTGGCTTGGCAATGAACCACAAACCTCACAGTTCAAAGACAAATGCCATACCCTTCAATTAAAGTGAATGCTCTCGCTGAGAGGTAAGGGCACGTCTAATGCTAAGCATTATTAACATGCTTGGAGGAGATCCACTACAAATGGTATCACTCAGGGAATGTTGTTTCTGTACAATACAGAGTCTATGCTGTATAAACCAAAAATGACAAACAATACACAGTTAAAATAAAGCTTGACAGTGTTTGGTGCTCTACTTCCCCTGAGGTCACTCAAGCTGCCCTACTTAAACTGAAAATACTGGGGTTAGACTTGGGGTGGGGGTACCAACAGCAAGTAAAATACAATTAATTCATACTCCAAAGTTATTTTTATTGAATACAAAGAGGCGAATTTAAAAGGGGAAGTTGCTAGCTTGCTGTGTGTGTGGTCACTGGTTCACACCCAGCCTCCGCCCAGTTACAGTAGTACTGTGACTAGGAGCTCATAGACTGACTGCAGCCGATCGCCAGGGTTAAAGGGAGGAAGAGAGTAACAATTGTTAGCCTACTTGTTTTATGTACTGTATAATAAATACAAATTACTGTATGAAATAACTGAAAATTGCTTTTAATTTACTTGGATCTATTAACCATATTTGTTGCTTATTATCGAGTAATTAAATTAGCAAGCATTACAAACAATTACTTAAAATCACATCTTTGCACAAATCTCCTAAATAATTTGATTGCTCATATTTCAAATTACTATTAATTGCAGTGAATTTATTTCAACTGATGCAAATGTGTGTTATGCACTGATCGCGTCTGTCCGTCTGTCTTAAAGAACAGAAGAAAATGTATGAACTAGAGGAGGCTGTTCTTCCCATCAGTGCTGATCTGATTTATAGCAGCTGATTGATCTAAAAAATGAGTCAGGTCAGGTCTGAAAGGATCCATATGATTCAGCACCAACAACATGGCAAGGTAACACATTCCATACCCTCACCTCTGTGTGAAGTGGCTCCTTCCCTCTGCCCTGAGTCTGTCTCCACTCAATTTCCAAATGTGTGTCTTCTGGTCCTGGTTTCTGTTCTCCGTTAAAAAGTATTGTCACAATCTGCCTTCATTTTGCGCCAATCTTCACAAAACATATAATATACTCTTCTTGCCTCTTACCTATGTTTCGAATGGTATTTGTCCGGCTTTATACAAATATTTGCACAATTTGCTAAGCATTTCTCCAGATTAATGAATCAATGTACATGTGATATACAGCCGGATGGATGAACGGACATACAGACACCTCTGATTCTCTCAATAACTTACACTAAATAATGTTAACACCAAGTTTCATGAGAATTGGACAAGCGGTTCTCCACATCTATGTAAAAATGTGTGAAGTGTGATGTTCGTACGCACGACAGCTGCCACTCTGTCCCCTGCATAGTGAGGTAATAAGAAGGAAGAAAATGGATTTCAGAAATATGGGACATCAGTCGTACACTGTAACACACACACACACATTCCTCTCTGAGAGCTACATGTTCAAGTCCACTGTCACAGCTAATGTGAATTTAATGAAAATGTGAGTTTGTTTCCAGTTGACTGAGCTATATTTTCAACTCACAGTCCATCTGAAGTCTAGGCTTTTAGCTGCATGTAGAAAAATAAATCGCTTTTAGTTAAAACCAATCACTGGCTAATGCAGTTTTAATTCTGCAGGTAGAGTGATTTGCTATTGGACGTATTTACCAGCTAATCATTTCTTCTTTTCAACTACATTTTTACAGCATGAGTGTTTGGCATCCTCTTCTGGTCCGTTGAAATACTGCATTTACCTTCTAAAACTGTTTAGAAAAATAACATTTTTGGACATAACTGTTATTTCTGATTAATTTGTGAAGTACAAGGACTATAATGAAAAATGTCTAACACTGTAATTTGGGGGCATGACAGTCTAACTTGAATGCTCTGATTTAAAATGACATTAGCTTCAAAAAGTACAGAAGCATCAAATGTCATTTTAAGTCATTCCATTAAGCCATGTTACATTTGAACCTAAAACACACCTGTGGTCCCTGAGTGTTGTCTCCCTTGGTAAAGCCACGTGGTGCGCAGCTGAGTCCTGCAGTCGGGGAAGTACAGGTTACTGGACGTGTGAAGTCAGCAGTCTTCACAGGGGATTCTAGAGGGAGCATTGGCTCTGGCATTGGGTTAGGGAGGCAAAAGCAACAGGAAGTGTTTCTCCTCACAAAGCTAAATTGTAAAAGTGAACGTGCTAACAAAATAAATCTTCTATAGGTCTTAAATGTGCAGTTTTGAAAGAAACACAACATCTGGCAGTACACTAGGTTAAAGAAAGTTCTTAGTTTGCTTGCCTTGCCTTACATGAAATCTATTGCACTTGCACTTCCTAGGTCATTTTTCTTTAGCAGTGTCTTTGGGGCCAAGCTTCTTAATGGCTGCAAAGCATGTCTGTCATTAGGAGAAGCCACTGGTTGGTTAAAGACAAGCCGTGAAAGGGTGGGGACAATTTCAGATAAACATGAGAGCACGGAGAGCATGGCTTGCAAACAGAGATGTATTCAACTTGGTGTGGAACCAGGTATCATGTTTTAAAATGAAAATACATGCATGCTAAAATTTAAAAAACTACACATTTTCTAAAATAAACGCATGTTTTAGCAAACATGTATTTTCATTTTAAAACATGATGTCTTGTACTACACTAGGATAAAGAAATCTCTGTTTATAAGCCATGCTTTTAGATATTGTCCTCACCCCTCATTGGCTTTTTTTTCAGTCAATAACCAGTCATGCTTCCCCTATTGACTGACATGCTTTCAGCCAGTAGCATGCTTTGACCCAGAAGACACTGCTAGTGTGAAATGACCCAGGAAGTAAAGCACTTTCTGGAAGGCATGGTAAGCAAACTGAGAACTTTCTTAAAGAGTAAGTAGCGGGTTCTGAAAAATACAACATTCCACGTTTACACGTGTGACCACAACTGTTTAAATAACGTACCTGTCATTTTTCATTTCATTTAACTTCCTGACAACTTTTTACACTTATAACTAGAGCTTCTGTTTTTTGGGTTTTATTAATTGTATTTTTCTGTGCTTATTTTTTAGCTATTTTCAAGTTTTATGTAAATCGTTTTTTTTCAGGGCTTCCGTTTTTGATATACTGTATGAAATTAGTGTTTTCGGTTTTCGGTGCAGGTTTAAAGTATTGAGAACGAATCAATGATAGATTCAAGTCAGGAAGGCGGGACATTGCCCAGCAGCACTGGGAAATGTATTTATTATTATTTTTTTAGTATGTTTTATTTTTTAATAGGAAAAGGGTAAAGTCAACGTGTCGAAGTGAGTAGTTTTTCGAGATTTACGATTATACTGTAAATCACTTTCACGAATCAGCCCCCAAATGTAGTATCCCATCATGTTCTCGTTATACTGTCCTTGGTAGCGGCGTTCAAAGTCCAGTATATCCTGGTGGAAGCGCTCGCCTTGCTCCTCCGAGTACGCTCCCATGTTCTCCTTGAATTTATCAAGATGAGCATCAAGGATATGGACCTTGAGGGGCATCCTACAGCCCATTGTGCAGTAGTTCTTCACCAGAGTCTCAACCAGCTCCACATAGTTTTTGGCCTTGTGATTGCCCAGGAAGCCCCGAACCACTGCGACAAAGCTGTTCCAAGCCGCTTTCTCCTTACTAGTGAGCTTCTTGGGGAATTCATTGCACTCCAGGATCTTCTTTATCTGTGGTCCGACGAAGACACCGGCTTTGACCTTTGCCTCAGACAGCTTAGGGAAGAAGTCTTGAAGGTACTTGAAGGCTGCCGACTCCTTATCTAGGGCTCTGCAAATTGTTTCATAAGGCCCAATTTGATGTGCAGTGGTGGCATCAGCACCTTCCGGGGGTCCACCAGTGGCTCCCACTTGACGTTGTTCCTCCCCACAGAGAACTCGGTCCGCTGTGGCCAGTCCCGCCTGTGGTAGTGCGCCTTGGTGTCCCTGCTGTCCCAAAGGCAAAGATAGCAGGGAAACTTGGTAAAACCGCCTTGGAGACCCATCAGGAATGCCACCATTTTGAAGTCTCCTATGACCTCCTAGCCGTACTCATCATACTTCAAGGCGTCCAGCAAGGTCTTGATGCTGTTGTAATCCTATTTGAGGTGCACCGAGTGAGCCAGGGAAAGAGACGGGTACTTGTTACCATTATGGCTCCTGGTTGAGCTGTCAATGAAGAGGCGCCACTCATTCTGGTTACAGGCGATTCCGATTGCCTCGAACAGACTGGTCACATTGTGGCAGAAGCAGAGCCCATCTTGACGGGTGAAGAAGCTGGAAAAAGGTTGGTGACGCTTCCTCTGATCTGCGACTTGCACACTTTCATCCAACAAGTTCCACTGCTTGAGCCTAGACGTCAAAAGCTCGGCATTGGACTTGGTGAGACCAAGATCTCTAATCAAGTCGTTGAGGTCTTTTTGGTTGGGGTAGTATGGGTTTTTCTCCTCAGCTCCACCTCTGAAATTGTCATCTGGATCTACAACGTCTTCCTCGCTCTCTGACTTGCTGCTCTCTTCTAAAGACGGCTGCTCTCTCTCCGGAGGAGTGGGTAGGGGGAGCTCATGGCAGTGTGGCACCGGGGCGATGGATGAAGGAAGGTCCGGATACGTGATAGCAGGTGCATTCTTGCCAGTCCGACGTTTGGAAGGGTCCACCATGCAGAAGTACCAGTTGCTTGAGTGGTCAGTGGGTTCCCACCAAATTCTTGGGATAGCGAACTTCATGGCTCTCTTTTCCCCTCTGTACCATCCTACAAAAATACATTTATTTCACCCATGACTAATGTGTAAGAGATTCTCGCAACATTTTTCATATATGATATATTTTTTCAATAACATTGAAAATTGTAAAACATTTTAAAATTAAAAACTTTTACAATTTAAAAAATTTTAACAAATTTTATAACATAAAATTCCGAGCAACAATTGTCCATCTTACCTTCCAGAGTGCCCAGGGTTTGTCTTGATCCCCGACAGGCATGCCGAAATATGCCTTGTAGGCCTCACACATCTTAGCAGATGCTTCCACGGAGTACTTTTTCTCTGTAGCAAAATATCTGACAGACATAGCAAAATGCATCTGCCAGATGCTTGCAGCCTCTTGATGCCATCTCAGAAAAATCCAGATATGTATCCACTTAGGCAGCTGGAACTAAACTGAACTGGTGGGCTTAAGGCCCCTGTATTTATACTACTATTTATATTACTGGAAAGTTCTAGAAAGTTCTAGAAGTTACTCCAAGTTTACTCAGCACTGAATCTATCTGGAATGTTCTGGAAAATAGGTAAATTTCAAAATATCACTGTCCTGGTCACAAAAGCAAAGTTTGTGGGGAATAATAGCCATTTTCTATACTTTTGAGGCATAAGCAATTTGGAAATAACACTTACTACCCAGGAACCAAAAAAAAAAAAAAAAAAAATTGTTACACGGTGCTATCAAAGACATATTCAGATAGATTTGGCATGCACTGGAAAGCAGTATTTCAGTAGCTTCAAATGTCAATTGATTGCTTTTTTACATTTGCTATTTTATGATGTCTGCAATCATTCTCAGTGGGTCCAGTCGCTCCAAGAATCCTAAGAACAGAAGAATCTTAGAAGATTTACAAATGAGAGGAGGCCATCCAGCCCATCTAAGCTTGTCCAGTTCCTTGTAGCTGATTTATCTCAGAACTTTAATAAATGAAATGATTCCAGTGATTCTGCCTCAACAACATGACTAGGAAGTCCATTCCATATCCTAAAATTACATTGACGTAGAAGAAAAGATTAAAAAAAGATTTGAAATAAAATACAAAAGTAAAAAGATGAGAACGTGAAGCAGTCTTGTGATGGAGTGTAGTATATGCGAAGGAGGGAAAGCAGAGTCCTGGTGTTCAGTATAACACAAAGGGGTTCATTAACAGCGGTAAATGACCAGAATTACCAGAGACCAAGGAGGACAGAGTGAAGAATCTAAAGTTTACAGACCAGGAGCTAAATGTATTAGCAGAAGAAGTGGTGGGGAATTATGAAAGGCTTTTAGGTGCTGAATCAGCGAGAACATTAACTTCAATTAAACATTAAGCACAAAATAAATGCACTCCGTAGGAGGAGGGCGAGGGTCTCGTCCCAAATCACAGCGTCCTGCGAGACAGTCAAAGCAGAGAAAGTAAATGGAACATTTATGTTTCATTCTGCCAATCAAATACATATTTGTTTGTTCAACTTGATCTCCCTCTAATTTATTGTGTAATATTAATCAAAGGTCAGCAAAGCACTCGCTCAATTAAAAGTTCACTATTTACATTTCAAAAGGTGTTTGACGAAACGTCGCTTTTCTAACATTAGATGCCATTTGATTGCTTGTATTTATGACTGCGCCTCAACTCCACTCTGTGTACATTCATACATTCGGCATAGCCTGTTTTAATATCACAAGTACATGGTGACTATATAAATATATTAACATAGCCAAAAGTGTTGCATATACACCTGCCTCGTAATCTTCGTACATCCCAGACTGTCTGAGGATGTACGAGTACATTGGAACATTGGAACCTTGGAACGCGAGTCGCTATTGAAACAATCTTTAAAAATGAAACTAACTTTTGCTGGAAACAAGAGTTATTTAAAATGGTCTGTGTTGGCTACAAAAAACGTAACAAGCAACCAAAATAGATTTTTTAAAAACAACCTTTAATGACATATTTAACAACATTGTAGTTTTAATTACAATGACCATGTAATTCCCATAGCCTATTTTGCTGCCTTTAATCCCAAAATATTAAACATGGGAGAAACATTAACTGCAAACCTGAAATGACAAAACTGAAGCTTTTGTGTTTTTCTAAAAACAGAAATCATTTTTTTATGAAGTTTTAAAACCACAGATACCGTCAAATGATTAGTAAATGATATAACATCATATATGCCACTGGAGTCATCAATAACAGATACTTAGAAGAACCCTGAGCAGGAATGAATGCTCTGACTCATCCCAAGCTTGCATTCTTCTGTGTTTACAGATGGAAGCAATCATTTCTATTGTCTTAACAACAGGTGCCCCACTCCCTTCTCTCTCCCTTCATTTAACATGTATTCTCAAAAACTTAGCATCAGTGGCAGTGCGTCCATACTGACACTTGATATGCCCTGCAGGTGATGAAATCCCTGGTAACTGGGATATAGTGGCGGCAGTCGTGCATAAGTATGTCACACTATACATTGTACATATGGAAAAACATTTATCTAACGGTGATGAAACTTGGTATTACTATTGTTTAGCATAAGTTATTGAGAGTAGCAGGTTGTGGGGGTATATGGAAATGCCTGTCTGTATGTCACATTTACATTTCGACATCTAGAGAATGCGAGAAGTTATTCCACATACTGTAAATCATTGTAATATACTCTGGTACACTCATCCATTTTCATTAAACTATGCATTGTCATTTCATATTCTATACTATTACGTACATACTGTTCATTTGCATTGTCAAATTTCTTTGTAATGCTGATGGCTCTAATTTTGAATTCACAGGCGGTGTGTGCATGTTACTGAGATACTTGCTGTCAAGTATTATCAAATACATAGGCAGGGCAATTTATTAAAGAAGAGAGCATCTACTTTATAATGTATTATTACACTGCTAAAGAAGACATTGATGCATTGTGCATGTTTGATTGCATTCAGCTGTCATCCAGTCTTCTGTCTGTGTTCTAGTTTGATGGATTGTTATAAAGTTAGACTTCTCTGACCCAGTGGAAATAGCTGCTTTCTTTCCATTAGCTATTGGGACCAAGTTGAAAGCGTTTTGAAAGCATTTGTTTCCATCAGAAGCAGCCCAAGATCAAACTGCTTTGAACTGACTTCCGTCTCATCTCGTTCCAGCATGGAACTGGTGCTGCCTCTCTCTCATTCCAGCATCTGCTATGTACAATACGACAAGCAACCAGATGTGAAATAAAGGTTAACGATCTCATAGGCTTGCTCCTTTTCAATGTTTATTTTTCAGGGGCTCACAAAATATGGTAATAAATCAGTATAGACTGAGGTTCTTCATTGGAACACCATGAACCCTGTTAATTAACAACAGGATGAAGTCATTTCTGACCAACTGAGCTGTGGCTGTAAGGTTTAGAAATGAAGGTAAACATGGAATGAACTCATTTGATGCACTATTCTACTCTGAACATCATTGTTTAGATTCAATAACTTGTCAGAAGCAAAAAAATAAATAAAAATGATCACATTAAGTAGCACAGCTGTTGAACAATTCTGCATTTTTCTATAGAATTCTACAGAATACTACAGTACCTTCTACAGAATACTATAGAATTCTATACAGTTCTATAGCAGTAATGTAGTACAATGTAATACTTACTATAGTATTTAGCAGTATGTTCTAGAGAACATATAGAATACTTTAGTACCCTTTGTAACAGGGGAGATCTGGACTTACTGTCTGGCACATTCGTATTACTGCAGGTAGAGGGCAGCAGTCTCGGGGGATCCGCCTGTCGGTCATGGCGATGACACGGAGAGGTGGGGAAGAGGGTGTGTGTGCTTTCCCTCTCTCTGAGTGGCTGAGGGGCGGGCCTTGGGAGACTGCTCAGCCCATAAGAACTGGCTTGGTTATGCGCTCGGGTGGCCGTGTTGGGGGAAATACAGTGTCGCTGGCAGAAGAGGCCAGCGTGAAACAAGGAGCAGGCGAGCCCGGCTGAGGGGGCAGCCTTTCATAAAAACCAGAGCAATATAAATAAACACGTACCCGAGGGGACGTGTGTAGAAGTAGGGGGGAACCCTGACCAACCCCAGTGTATAGGCATAGCCGAGTGTAGGACAGAGACCCGTGCTGACCGGCTTAACGGCAGTGGGGGCACTGCATAAGCAGCACTTTTGTTTGTAGTTTTATTACTGTGTTTTATTTTCCCTTTTTCTTTCGCCTTCTGTTTTCATTATTATTTTTGAAAACTTGAAGGTACACGGACTGGGATACCTGTGTTGGTAACCCCGTGGTCCTGGTTTACTGTCGGCAGTATCCAGACCACGGACAACAGCGCCCTCTGCGGGCTAAACTAAATAAAATAATAAATAAGGAAAATAAATAAATCTGGGCACCTGTGCGGTGGTTACAAATAAAATCTTCTGTCTCCTGTGTCAGTGAATACCCCCACCCTTCCACAACCTTATTTAGAGTACTACAGTATTCTATAGCATTGATGTGGTACCATGTAGTATATATAGAATACTATAGTACCTTCTGTAGAGTACCATAGTATTATATAGCACATTGTGTTATCATACAGTAATTATACAATTTTGTACTATGTTCTGTCGTATCTATAAAATACTACTGTTAATCAGAACAAATGTGTTATTATATAGTATTTATTTTTTTTAGCAGACGCCCTTATCCAGGGCGACTTACAATTGTTACAAGATATCACATTATTTTTTACATACAATTACCCATTTATACAGTTGGGTTTTTATTGGAGCAATCAAGGTAAAGTACCTTGCTCAAGGGTACAGCAGCAGTGTCCCCCACCGGGGATTGAACCCACGACCCTCCGGTCAAGAGTCCAGAGCCCTAACCACTACTCCACACTGGTGCCCACTTATGGGATTCTACAGAACTAAAACAATTCTCAAAAATAGTATTTTGTGGCAGATACAAGAGCAGGGGGAGGGACTTGAGTGAGGAGCAGTGTGAGTGGAATAGAGCAAGGAATGGGAGAGGTGCTAGAGGAGGAGCGAAAGAAAAGGGGGAGGCACAAGAAGAGGAGAGAACAGGAAGGGGGTGGCACGAGGCTGAGGTAAAAAAAAGAAATGGAAGAACCGTTTTTCTTTACATCTTCATCGAAATAAATAAATATATAATATTATAACATTCTTTAGCATTGTTGTGTGTATTAGTGTATTGCGGTGTGTATTAATCTGTATATAGGTGTATTATTGTGTGTATTAGCGTATTGTGGTGTGTATTAATCTGTATATAGGTGTATTATTGTGTGTATTAGCGTATTGACATGTGTTGGTCCACCTGACTAAATAGAAAGGAGAGTGCTAACTGCGCTGTTTAAAAAGTCTGTGTGTTTGTGTGTTTAAGAGTGTAGAGTATTAGTAAGGAAAACGGTTGGCATATACATAAGGCCCTTCGCTTTCAGTTTTTATTTTAATTTAAATTTCCCAGGAATGTATCAGTGTTTATTACAAAAAATAAAAAAAGGGTGAAAATCGGTGCAAAAAATGTACTCCACATTTTTCCTGGTAAATATTAGGGTTCATTTTGACGGACGGGAGGACAGCAAAAAAACAACAAACTGAGAAAAGTATTGAAAGTAAAAGCGGTTTAATGCTGTGGTAACAAACAGAATGTAATGTGGTAGAACTGCAACTGAACTCTACACACTGAACACCACCTCTGAGTCCATAATCCCCCAACTTTTCTTTTTAATAAACAGTTTACTGTTGGTCACTTAAAACCATTTTTATAATTGGGTCAAGTTTTGCACAATCTACATCCATTACAATGATATATTTAAATACATTTATCAGCTTTCCCATATGGAGAAAATATTTACAAATGATACAAGCTTCTATGTTATGTATGTGTCAGGGGTTGTGTTTGCGTGACTTTACAGGTAATTATATTTTTTGTAACAACCTTCTCTTCTATACCCCACAGGTTGTTTGGTTCTCAGACTAACACCACCAGACTCCCCCAGGAGCGCACAGGAACCACACAGGCAGGTGAGCAAAATGGTTGGAATGGAAATGTCAATAACAAGAACACTTATACCCCCTAAAATAACAATTATTTTCCCAGGGATACTATCATTTAATATCCACACGGTAAGTATTCAGGTAAGTAAAAAGTATAGTTCCGTCTCACCGGAGGATGAAGTTGGTATGAAGTGTGCATGGTTGTCTGTGAACAGGATGTGCGCAGGGTGTAATAAATGCAATGTCCAGACCAGGGTTTTGCTCCCAAAAACGGTCAGTGTTTATTTAATTCAAATAACAAAAAAGAATAGAACTTCTCAAAAATAAAGCAGGTCGCCCCTATACCAGCAATGGTATAGGGGAAGCACAACATGGCGGATTGCACCTCTCCCCCTTCTCTGTAGCCGGTGGTTCCCTTTTCTTGGGCTCCAGCCCCAGAATTTCCAGCAGCACAGCTGCTGCTGCTGGACACAACACAGCAGGTGATGACAAGCAGGCATCCCCGGTCGGAGGCAAACAGGCCTCCACAGGCGATGGCGAGCTGGCCTCCCCGGGCGATTGCCAGCTGGCCTCACCGGGTAATGACAAACAGGCCTCCCCAGGCAACACAGGCTGAGCAGCCCTAGATGTTGCAGGTTTGGCAGCCTTAGGCGATGCAGGCGCAGCAGCCCTAGGTGTTGCAAGCGTGGCAGCCCTAGGCGTTGCAGGTGTGGCAGCCCTAGGCTTTGCAGGACTGGCCAGGAGTTGACCCTTGGGAGGTACCTTTAGCTCCTCTGGTGGTGATGGTGGGAGCAACAAGTGGCCTCGCTCTGGTGGTGGAGGCAACGGCAATACTGACCACAGTGCAGGGCACTCCGGCTGCTGTTCCTCCTCCCCCTCCTCCTGAAGGGGGCAGTTGACCAGTGCCACACTCCCTGCAGGTAGGGCACCAAATCGAGACGTTGAGAAGGTGGAGGCATCCCAATGGCGCTTTGGCAATGATTCATCCTCCATTCCTGGGAGGGGGCAGTTGGTCGGGAAGTGCTGAGCTTCTCTCAGTGGCGCTGGAGACTCGGGCTCCCCCCTTCTGGGCCCTGGACACTCAGGCTCCCCCGTTCTGGGCACTGGACACTCGGGCTCCTCCAACTCCAGGTCCGTGTCAGCCATTGGGCAGCTTTCTTCTTCATGCAATATGTGCACCACTCCTCATCATCGAGCTCAGCAGTGTAGTACTCTGCCTGTATCCACTGAGGTTCCCTCAGTCAGCTCTCATGCCTCTCCATTTTTGGCGCTGGAGCTGGCTGCTTCCTCTTGGGTGCTGGATGTTTGGACCCCCCTCTTTTTGGAAAGGACAGTCACCAGTGTAGTGCCCCACCTTTGCACAGTGCAGGCACCACGGACCCTCCTCCGTCCTCTTCATTCAAAAAACAAAAATTCTTATGCAAAGACAAAACACTGAAAACATAAGGCACGATAGCCAAAACAGACTAACAAGCACAAGTATCGTGCTAGTCTAAACTAGCACACATAGCAATTGTTATTCTATGGATTCGTTTTTAACCTCACTCCTGACTCTCGTTCCGCCCGTGAACACACTAACGAAGTTCAGCCAAAGCTGCAGATTTTTATATTGTGGCCGAGGGATTAACTGGCTATTAATTACCTAGTTTATCCCTCGACCACATTTGGCACAGGGTTTCTCATATGCATGGTCAATAAGCACTCGCTGTTGACCACACATTCTCATGATTTTATCTGGATGGGTCAGGCTGTCAAATAATAATAACAATAAAACAGTTTTTAACACACTTATCCAACATTTTAAATAATAAAACAAAAACGAACCCATAATACACATGGGTGGGGGTACCTCGTCACAGGTTCATATGAGTTTGCTTGTATGAGGCACATATGAGAACAATACTGTCTTGTATAAGACAAATTATAAGAAACTGTCCATATTTGCACTACAGTGCATATATGATTTTTATGTTTGCTTATATAAAATATTTGTGTTTTTTAAAATGTCATCTCATAAGAAAGTGGCCATAATTGTACCACGATGCTTATATGGTTCATACAAGAAAAACTTACATGGAACATACTATAGTACACATATATGAATTATACATATTTTTTCCATATGGGTTATGAAGCCCTGTCAGATGCTTTTTCGCAGCAGTTTTTTAAAGTGTCTTTTCCGAGGCTCGTTCTCCTGCAGTCTTGGATATAGACGAATGTAGAAAATATTCTCTCCACATCAGCTGAGCCAGGCGCGGGACTCTGAGGATGTGAGAAGCAGCACGGTTCAAATTTGGAAAGTCGGTGCGGTGGAGTGATGCTGCTGTTGTCTGGAGAAGGCATTCCCATCTACACGTGAAATTCGATTTCCAGCTTATACTGTTTTTCTTTTTCTACCCATTTTAGCATGAAATGTAGTTCACTAGCATCAAGTGTAATTGCTTTGAAAGCTGTTAATTATCTGCGCTGTCTGTAAAGGTTGAAATGTGTACGTCGTGGACATGAGAATAATTAACAGCACATACAGATACGCATGTGCATGGGTGTGTGTATTGCGTGTGTATAGCTTCCACTACATTGCCTTACTTTAAGCAGGCCGCTTCGCATAGACACGTAGTATAATTTATTATTAACATAAACACCTATATCTAATGTAATGAATTGTATTTTCAGTAAAAATCAGTATAGACCAAAAACAAAGGGCCCTACATATAGATGTTCATAGGTAACAGAACAGAACTACTGCAGTACCAGTACCAGTAAAATACTGCCAGACCTGTACCACAGAACTACATCACTAGTACCACAGAACTTTTACAGTACCTGTAATATCAAAGTAGCACATGTACCATTAAAATACTATCGTATCTACAGAGCCTGTCAAAAATCATATAGAACTTGTACTATCCTCATATAGGAACAAACAGGTTTCATGATGTTTCAATCAATAACTCAGCTGAGTAAGAAATATGTTAAGGTCAGTGATTTATTACGGTATTTTGTGAACCTCTATTAAATAATAGTTTAAAAGGTTCAAGCCTACTTATATGCAGGGATTCAAAAAATGTGGATTTAAACATCTTAATAAAAAAAAAATCCAGACTAAAGGCTTTTGAATTGACCAATCTGTCAAACTGGTCCTTCTGTCCTGTTTTTTTTTTTTTTTTTTTTTAATTACATTTCTTTTAAGGTGCTATGTTTTAAAGCCCTTCGGACGTCTTCACTGTGAAAGGTACTTTATAAATCCAAGATGGTTGTCAATGTTTTTGATTAAAGTGATATTTGAATGGTGATTTTTCTATCAAGACCTTACAGTGCTTCTAAAGCAAGCAGGCATGATATCCCATAATCTGAGACTCTACCTGTTTCTCCTAATCTCCTAGCAACCACAGCAGTAAGTACAAGATAGAGCAAAGAAGCTTTAAATTAAACCAGCACCAGGAAACAGGAACAAGGTGTCGGTTTATCTACTTATTTGGAATTCTATGTTCACTCTCATCCCTTTGTCAATTCTTAGAAAAGTTCACCACAGTAATTTGGCAGTTTTCCCTTGCTTTTCTCATAGTTATACTATGCATTTTCCATAGTTTGCCATGTTATACTTTAATACACTATACTAGGGTGACCATATTTCATGTTGTAATAAAAACTCATGGAATTGTGCACATGAGCAATCAAAGTCCAATTTCACAGTCATGATTGATTTAACTGCTTGAAGTGAGAACCTGTTCTTCTCATTAGTCCACAGTGCATTGACAATGAAGAATAAGTGCTCGATTGCCACATTTGAGCCGGGAAGAGCCCATGCAAATTCCACAACTTGCTTTACATTTCTGCATGGCGCGTTTTCCTGCTCGAAGTGTACAAAATGTCTTTCCACTTCTCGGACACTGAAGTTCTACTCTTGCACCATTCTTCTGCCTTTTTATCCACAAATCTCTTGATGTATGAGATTTCATCAAATAGTTCACTTTCATCAATTGCCAACATACTGCTCTGATACGTGCTAATGAACTGCAGGCTATCGGAGACGTCATTCCACTCAATTTCTTTCTTAAGACTAATCCACATCACTGGTTTAAACTCATTATACCGGTGAACCCATTTCTGAATGTACTGGATACAGCAATCAAAAAAGGTTTTCAAATTCTGATTTTTAATATTTCACCTCTGGCTATTACATTTTCCAATAAATCTGTGACTTTCCTCGTTCTCAAAAATTCCTGCAATTCGTGTGCTGCTTCAACAGCAGAAAATGCATCTCTCTAAAATTGTAATGGTTCAATTGTACAATTTAAGCTGCCCCTGCAGAAAATTGAGCCATATAAACGCTATTATGTTGAATATTTAGGGGGCTCCCGAGTGGCGCATCCAGTAAAGGCGTTCCACGTGGAGTGCAGGATGTGCCCTATAGTCTGGACGTTGCGAGTTTGAGTCCAGGCTATTCCTTTGCCGACCGAGGACGGGAGCTTCCAGGGGGCGGCGCTCAATTGGCCGAGCGCCGCCCGGAGGGAGGGAGGGCTAGGTCGGACTGGGTGTCCTCGGCTCACCGCGCACCAGCGACCCCTGTAGTCTGGCCGGGCGCCTACGGGCTTGCCTGTAAGCTGCGTTGTCCTCCGACGCTGTAGCTCTTGGGTGGCTGCATGGTGACTCCGCAGTGTGAAAAAAAACGGTCGGCTGACAGCACACGCTTCGGAGGACAGTGTGTTCATCTTCGCCCTCCCGAGTCAGCAGGGGTGGTAGCAGTGAGCTGAGCCTAAAAATAATTGGCCATTTCCAAATTGGGGAGAAAATAATAAAAATAATTGGCAACGACTAAATTTATAAAAAAAATAAAAATAAATAGCATCCCGAAAACTTTCTTTGGGGCACCGGGACAAGGGTCTATATTCCAGGACTGTCCCAGCCAATCCGGGACGCCTGGTCACCCTATACTATACCTCTTGCTGCGTAACTATGCTTTACCATGCTTTCACTAGTCTTTGCAATACTTTTAAGGAGAAACTTCTATTAGGGAAATGACACTGTCCAACCAATATATTTTGATATGTATTCCTTGTCTACAGCTATGCAAAACAAAATTCATAAACACATTAGCATTGGAGCAGTTTATTGGCATATAAAGTACTGTAGTACAGCACACATACCACTCAAATGTACATGTTTACAACACTGTTCTAGTTTAAATTATTCCAATGTGTGGTACATGTACAGTAAAGAAGACTGCACATTGATTATTAATGAGCATTATACCTAGTATTGTTTTTCAATTCCAAAGCAATATAGCCATATTTGCTGCATCAGCACTGTTTTAATACTTATTTTTGCCAGGTTATTGGTCATCTCTGCTGATCTGGCCGTGGATTACAAGGTAACATCCACTGTGACTGTATACCAGAGGTACATATAGAGGATATGTCATGAAAAACCATGACATACGGTATTTCTGTAATTGGTGGATGCGATGATAACATACAATAAATACCATATGTCATTGTTTTTCATCACATTTTTTTTATACCACAATGCTGACATCCTTATCCAAGTCGAGTGTTCACAACTATCCACCATATTTTCCCTCTCTACTGTTGCTTTAACAACTGGAATCTCTTTTTTTAAACAATAAAATGCGAGACCTACAGTGTGCTTGAAGCTCCTGTGACCTCACCAGGTTGTGGTATTGTATCGGCTAATATAATGAAAATCAAAAGCAAACATAAGCCGAAGATGAAGTGATTCCGTTGCCATGAGAACGAGTTGTTGACTGACAGGTTTGAAAGTTGGTCTCTCATGATCCTTGTGGCATGTGAAAGGGTTATGATGGTATTGTACCAGCATAGCTGTTTGAATGGGTCTTTATCAATAAGTTTTGAGACGTCGTTGAGATGGCTGTGTAAAATTGGCTTTAGACATGTAATATGTATCCAGGGGTGCACATTTGGTGAAGTCAGCATTGTCTCTGCCAAATCCAGAGTGCCCAGCTCCGCTGTCTCCAGTGCCATCACCACGTCTAGTGTGCCCAGCTCCGCTGTCTCCAGTGCCATCGCCACGTCTGGAGTGCCCAGCTCCGCTGTCTCCAGCGCCATCACCACATCCAGAGTGCCCAGCTCCGCTGTCTCCAGCGCCATCGCCACGTCTGGAGTGCCCAGCTCCGCTGTCTCCAGCGCCATCACCACATCCAGAGTGCCCAGCTCCGCTGTCTCCAGCGCCGTCTCCAGCGCCATCACCACGTCTGGAGTGCCCAGCTCCGCTGTCTCCAGCGCCATCACCACATCCAGAGTGCCCAGCTCCGCTGTCTCCAGCGCCATCGCCACGTCTGGAGTGCCCAGCTCCGCTGTCTCCAGCGCCATCACCACATCCAGAGTGCCCAGCTCCGCTGTCTCCAGCGCCGTCTCCAGCGCCATCACCACGTCTGGAGTGCCCAGCTCCGCTGTCTCCAGCGCCATCACCACATCCAGAGTGTCCAGCTCCGCAGTCTCCAGCGCCATCGCCACGTCTGGAGTGCCCAGCTCCGCTGTCTCCAGCGCCATCGCCACGTCTAGAGTGCCCAGCTCCGCTGTCTCCAGTGCCATCGCCACGTCTGGAGTGCCCAGCTCCGTTGTCTCCAGCGCCATCGCCACGTCTGGAGTGCCCAGCTCCGCTGTCTCCAGTGCCATCACCACATCCAGAGTGCCCAGCTCTGCTGTCTCCAATGCCATCGCCACGTCTGGAGTGCCCAGCTCCGCTGTCTCCAGTGCCATCGCCACGTCTGAAGTGCCCAGCTCCGCTGTCTCCAGTGCCATCACCACGTCTGGAGTGCCCAGCTCCGCTGTCTCCAGTGCCATCACCACATCCAGAGTGCCCAGCTCCGCTGTCTCCAGTGCCATCACCACATCCAGAGTGTCCAGCTCCGCTGTCTCCAGTGCCATCACCACATCTGAAGTTCCCAGCTCCGCTGTCTCCAGTGCCATCACCACGTCTGGACTGCCCAGCTCCGCTGTCTCCAGCGCCATCACCACATCCAGAGTGCCCAGCTCCGCTGTCTCCAGTGCCATCACCACATCCAGAGTGCCCAGCTCCGCTGTCTCCAGTGCCATCACCACATCTAGAGTGTCCAGCTCCGCTGTCTCCAGTGCCATCACCACATCTGAAGTTCCCAGCTCCGCTGTCTCCAGTGCCATCACCACGTCTGGAGTGCCCAGCTCCGCTGTCTCCAGTGCCATCACCACATCCAGAGTGCCCAGCTCCGCTGTCTCCAGTGCCATCACCACATCTGAAGTGCCCAGCTCCGCTGTCTCCAGTGCCATCACCACGTCTGGACTGCCCAGCTCCGCTGTCTCCAGTGCCACAGGGAGAAGCGCCGATGTCAGCATTTCCACTGCCAGCGTTGCCACTACCAGCAATGCTACTGCCAGAGTGCCCTGCACCGCTGTCAGTATTGCTGCTGCCACTATTGCCACTAGCAGCATTTCCGCTGCAGGAATACCTCGCCCCACTGTCAGCGGTGATGACACCCTGGCAGAAAAAGGAGGAGGTGAGGAGACCTCCACCACAGCCCTGATCACCAACCCACCCACGAGACTCCACATGGGAAAAGACAGACATGAGGGAAGGGGGGTTGTGTTTTAGGGAGGAGGTGGCCTATGGCGGCCATGTGGCCTGCGCGCATAGGGGGGAGGTATGTGGCAGTGTGGCAGAGAAAGCCCTACCGGTGCATGACTGTATGTGTGTTTGGGTGGGGAATATTTGGTGGGAAGGAAGGGTGTAAAAATCCTCCCTGCAAAAACAAGTGGGAATGTGGCAGGAGCCAGGAATTGAATAAGTGATTAAATAATTAATTAAGGCTCCAGCCACAGGTGGATAAATAAGGTGATCACGGGTGTTAGCGTGGTTAGTTGTTATTAATGTTAATGTTGGTGCTAGAGGTACGTGGTGTGTTTTCGTGTTCTGTGTTGTCTTGTATTATGTGAGTTTTTGTATAGCCTGTTATTTTGGCCTGTGTGTCGTTTTGTTTGTTAATGTGTTTTGTTCTTGTCTGTTTGGTGTTTTGTTTATTTATTTATTATTAAACGTGCGCTTTAGCGCTTCACTGTACCTTCTGTGTCTGAGTCTCCCTTCCTGGTAAACAACAACCATTGCCAGTGATGCTGTCCTGTCACACATATATAACTTTATTATAATATTTATACTTTTACATCAAACTTTTTTTTCATGTAAACAGCACGTTTACATGAAAACTCTTCATGTGAATAACCTGAGCAGTCCTAAATATGAGTGTACCGGAACGCCACTAAAATATAGATTTTCTTTAAAATAATTTTTGTACAAATTATTGTACTTATTGTACAAATGTCAGTGGCAGAATGATGGTGTCTCACTCGAGCCAAGATTTGGCATAGCTGAGAGGATTCCACTGTTTCGCTGTGGTCCCGGTCAGCATTGTTAGCCTTCTCAAAGAAGTAGTTTGTAACAGAAGAGGTTTCCAGTGTTCTTTCAATTACATCGAGGAATACTGACTGAATCAGACAGTTGTGCAGGAGATGTGAGTCATGTGACTTAGAAAATAGTACCGGAACACTGTTCCAGTGCGTACCAGCTCGTCTACCACCACTGAACATGAGCTAACACTTCAGTTACATATCAAGGTAACAAATATCAAGGTTACTTTTCATGTATTCTTATTCTGTTTCATGTGGAGAAGATTATACTCAACAGTCCCGGGCAATGCTCACTGACTTGCCATTCGGTTGAGGAATGTAAATTGTTGAAGTATGTGACGAAGTCCTCTCCTCTCCATGATGATCAATACAGTCTTTATCCAATATCCTCTCTTAAGTTCGTCCAAACCCTCTTCAATACAGTACAGGGCTATCGCCTCACCTTGTCACAATCTCTCTCTATCTTTCACTGCAACTTTAACCACTTCTCTATATTGCTTCTGCAGCAGAGATTTACTTTGTGGTTTTATCTTCAGTCCTGGAGCAGCATGTTGGGTTTATCAAAGGCTGAGAGTGTTGTGCTCTTTTTGGGCTTGGTTTAAATAATCTTTTAAAGGTAGGTCTGTGGTGTGGTGCAATCTCCATATAACATGGTTTGGTTTTGTTGATAGTCTTTGTTCTTGAACAGAAGA
Organism: Acipenser ruthenus; assembly: GCF_902713425.1. NCBI lineage: Eukaryota > Metazoa > Chordata > Actinopteri > Acipenseriformes > Acipenseridae > Acipenser > Acipenser ruthenus. Next base: position 9,602,884 of record NC_081214.1, read on the forward strand.
AGTTCTTATGTAGAAGTAGTTTTTGTGGTTGGAAACCTTTCAACTTTGCTCTTCAAGAAGGTTATTGGTTGCTCCTGTTGTTTTTGTCTGTTGCACTTTAATGACCTGTATACATGCAGCAAACAACTTTCTAAACAGAGAGACACTTTGAATGTTCATTATACTATTGAGCTGGTAATTGCTCTTACTTGCCAGTTTACCAGTAATTCCTCTTACAAATTGTATAGTCAAAGTTCATTCTGTTTTCAGTCATAGTAATATGACAACACATCAAAAAAACATGCTTAAAAAAGGTCCCATTTCATGCTTGCAAGACTTGCATTGGGTATGTCAAGTTTGCTTACTTATTTGCATGTGATAAAATATATTATATCACAAGATCAGATCATGATAAAAATAATAATCTGTTTAAAAACATCATATTGTTACAGAACACTCTGTTTACAAGAAACGCATTACTAAAATTCTCCCAAGTAAATGTGGAAAAACTGTGAAAATGTTGGAAAAAGCTTGCAGATTTTTTTTATTTTGCCCACCGCTTTTGGTTAGTATAAGACATTTGATTGCAAAGCAAATAAGATGTCGTTACAACACAAGGTTGTTAATGAACCAGGGAAATCTTGAAGTAGCACTAAAAAGAAACATGATTATACAAGATAAGCCATCTATATCTTTTGTATTAAATCACAATTTAACATTAAAGATGACTCCTCAGTACATCTGTCTAATTGTATAACATGTACATTATAAAACAGGGAGGTTAAATACTAATATTGCAGTGGTAATTGAACTTTAACATCCTCTGGTCTTTATGCATATCACGCCTTACTTCTAGGAATGATCTTTAATTAAATTACATTTCAATTCCCAATGGAGCTTTAATCGTTTGATGCAAAAGAAACATTTTATTATAGCCACAGTGTTAAATGAGGAATCTATTCATTTTATTATAGCCACAGTGTTAAATGAGGAATCTATTCATTTTATTATAGCCACAATGTTAAATGAGGAATCTATTCATTTTATTATAGCCACAATGTTAAATGAGGAATCTATTCATGTTATTATAGCCACAGTGTTAAATGAGGAATCTATTCATTTTATTATAGCCACAATGTTAAATGAGGAATCTATTCATGTTATTATAGCCACAGTGTTAAATGAGGAATCTATTCATGTTATTATAGCCACACTGTTAAATGAGGAATCTATTCATGTTATTATAGCCACACTGTTAAATGAGGAATCTATTCATGTTATTATAGCTACACTGTTAAATGAGGAATCTATTCATGTTATTATAGCTACACTGTTAAATGAGGAATCTATTCATGTTATTATAGCTACACTGTTAAATGATTAATCTATTCATTTTATTATAGCCACATTGTTAAATGAGGAATCTATTCATGTTATTATAGCTACACTGTTAAATGAGGAATCTATTCATGTTATTATAGCTACACTGTTAAATGAGGAATCTATTCATGTTATTATAGCTACACTGTTAAATGAGGAATCTATTCATGTTATTATAGCCACACTGTTAAATGATGAATCTATTCATTTTATTATAGCCACAGTGTTAAATGAGGAATCTATTCATTTTATTATAGCCACAGTGTTAAATGAGGAATCTATTCATGTTATTATAGCTACACTGTTAAATGAGGAATCTATTCATGTTATTATAGCCACAATGTTAAATGAGGAATCTATTCATTTTATTATAGCCACAGTGTTAAATGATGAATCTATTCATTTTATTATAGCCACAGTGTTAAATGAGGAATCTATTCATTTTATTATAGCCACAGTGTTAAATGAGGAATCTATTCATGTTATTATAGCCACAGTGTTAAATGAGGAATCTATTCATGTTATTATAGCCACAATGTTAAATGATGAATCTATTCATTTTATTATAGCTACAGTGTTAAATGAGGAATCTATTCATTTTTTGTGTTTGGACAATGGCTGTTTTCTCAGTTTTTAGGCATCTTTTTGATTGTTAGAAAACATCAAGAGTGACAATTTATTATTACCAAGAAACAACAGTATGGTACACTATTATGAATCTGTAATATTCCAGTAACTTAAAAGAACATCAATGCTCTTCCTAGTAGCTGAATTCTCACAAAACTGTCAAATCCGTAAAGGATCCCAGTGATTCACCACCAGCAGCAATGGCTTGGTCGACTAATAAAGGCACACCCTTTAGGGATCGGAGGACGTTCACTGACTTTCTGATCTCCTGAACTGTTGTGGGGAGTTGCTCTGGTGAGAAAATTGAACATTGAGATGACTAAAGTAAAAAAAAAAAAAAAAAAAGGTCTAACTATGAAGTTCCTAAGCTTCTTTTAAGTACTATTTTGTAATCCATATTTGGATCATTGTAACAGTTTAGGGCAGGTAAAACTTGCTAAGAAATATGAGGAGTTCACGCCCTCAACTGTATATATATATATAGATTAGATTATATATATACAATCTAACATATTATATTATATATATACAGTATATAATCTAACAGTCTGACATTATAATGGCAACAAAAGGCTCGAAGTGCTTGCATCATCCTTTCTAATTACATTAATCATAGTTTGCAATGACCTTCATTGGAATTAACTGTCATTTGTATCTGCAGAAAAAAAGTCTTTAGGATTTCATGGAAAAGATAGACTGTTTTATTATGCTATTAAAACTAAATTGCTGATTAGCCATTTCCAAACTCCTGCAGAGATTTCATAATTTATTTAAATGTCTTTTTGAAGTTTTCTTTATATGGAAACTAAAGTTCAGTTTCCAGATATTAACCCTTTGAACACATAGGGGTAGCTGTACTAAGATTAGCATTTTCGTTGCGACACTTAGCAAAGTATACATTTTGTCGTATGTACTACGAAAAATATGTTAATGAAAAGAGCCGCAATATACTAATTCATTACTAATTTAAATATCTGTTGTGTCTTCTTAGCAAGATCTCTATTGCGAGGGTTGTGCGACATTGTTCAAATAAATAGCAGGAGTTGAGTTGTGGTTTGCTGCAGAGGGTGCTCGAAGGATGATATAAATGTATAAATCATTCCACTGAAATAACACTAATATGTTTTGGGTAGGCTACACTTTCATTATAAAATATAAATCTGTACAGTATGCCTATACAGTATACAGTACAGCAGTAAAATCAAATTAACACCTAGCTTTGAGAGAGTGCGAATGAATCTGAGTCAGCAATCTCCCTTCTGACCTGTGAGGGCATGGTATAACAGGAACAGTGTGCCCCGGACTGGATGGTTTGACAGTTCATTCCAGGGTCAGTCGGAAGTCAGCCATCCAGGAAGGGGGCAGAGCCACAATACCAGAAGTCATCGCCCTAATGCGGTAGGTAACCTTTGTTTACGGTTACGGAAAAGACCTGTAAAGGACGTACTGTGATTTAAACCGTGAGTGTTTTTCGTGTTGTTTTTCTGTTAATAAGTGTATTTGTCATTGTTAGACGGCTAAATTATTCGGGAGCTGTCACTAATTATTATTATTATTATTATTTATTTATTTATTTATTTCTTAGCAGACACCCTTATCCAGGGCGACTTATTGTTAATTGTTACAAAATATCACATTATTTTTACATACCTTTTTTTTTTTTTTTTTTTGTTTACACATTATCTTTACATACAATTCCCCATGTATACAGTTGGGTTTTTACTGGAGCAATCTAGGTAAAGTACCTTGCTCAAGGGTACAGCAGCAGTGTCCCCCACCTGGGATTGAACCCACAACCCTCCGGTCAAGAGTCCAGAGCCCTAACCACTACTCCACGCTGCTGCCCCTAATCAGCCAGTCAGCATCAACCCCGGACTACCCTGCACTACTGTTTCACTGTTGCTGTATAATTCACCACTTACACAAGGAGCACTCACTGTTGGGATTCGTGACCGTGTCTGTGTATAGTGTGTGTTATTATTATTTCAGGACTGAACGTTAGGTTATTTACCGTAACCCTGGTTCCCTGAAAGAGAAGACGACCACCAACATTAAGTATGGGATATTCCCTGCCCTAGAGGTAGGTAATACTGAGCTCTCTGTATTATTGTGTTATTACTTGTACTGTGATTCTGAAATGTATTTGCTTACGATTGTAAGTCGCCCTGGATAAGGGCATCTGCTAAGAAATAAATAATAATAAAATAATAATAATAATATCAGACCTGCCGAAGGCCCAATCCTGTGATGACACACTCGGTCCCGCCTACCGAGGGTACAAAACCGTCACTCACCCAAAGATCTCCCTCTTTTTCCGCCGAACCCGTGAGGGCGACCGGAGCGACCTCATGGTTGGTGGTCGTCTTCTCTTTCAGGGAACCAGGGTTACGGTAAGTAACCTAACGTTCCCTTTCAAGTCGAAGACAACCACCAACATTAAGTATGGGATAATGTATACCAGAGCCGTCGCGAGGGAGAAGGAACGGCAGCACATGAGGGACGCACAAGCACTGTCTAACCCAGAGGTTAGCGGTGTGAACTTACACCCTCAAGGACCCTTGTGCCCACAGACGGCACAGCAGGGTCTACCACATTAATGCGGTAGAATCTGGTGAAAGTATGCGGCATAGCCCAGCTAGCCGCAGTACAAATGTCAGACAACAAAGCACCCTTAAAAAGGGCCCACAATGTAGCCAACCCTCTAGTCAAATGCGCAGCTACTCTACCAGGTGGGGGTAACCCAGCACCATTACACACAGTCGAGACTGAGTCCACAATCCAGTGTGACAGACGCTGCTTAGAGGTGCTGTCCTGGGGTCCGTGTTCCGTGACAGACAAAGAGCTGGTCAGATTGACGCAGCGCTCTTGTCCTAAGCACGTAATATCTCAATGCCCGCACTGGGCAGAGAAAATGGAATCTCTCATCCTCCGTTGAAGAAACGGAGGTGGATGAAAAGACTCCAGTTCCACAGACTGGTTAATGTAGAAAGCTGTAATCACCTTGGGGAGGAAAGCAGGGTTGGTGCGCAGCGACACTCCGCTTTACGGAGGTGATAACTAAGAGGAAGGCTGTCTTCATAGACAGATACTTCAGCTCAATGGAGTTTAAGGGCTCAAACAGGCCTTCGTGAGAGCCTCTAGTACAATATTAAGGCTCCATTCGGGGAGAACAGTCCTCCTAGGAGGGCGTAATCACCGTGCGCCTTTAAGGAAATGGGTAGCCAAAAATGCGCACCCGGAGACATAGAATCTACAGGGGCATGGCAAGCAGAGATAGCCGCTGAATACAGCTGCAAGGTGGAAGGTGACCTTCAAGCACCAAGCAGTTCCTGCAGGAACTGCAATATGACTGGCCTAGGGCAAGTGATGGGGTCATGATTTCTAGCCAGACACCAAGCTTGAAAATACTTCCACTTATAGGTATACAAAAAACCTAGTGGAGTCAGCCCTAGCGCTCTGCATGGTACCCACAACTAGCCCTAGGGCTGGCCAGCAGTCCCTTACAGGGGCCAGACCCATAGCTGGAACCTGCGTGGCTCCGGGTGCCAAAGAGAGCCTTCCGCCTGACTGAGGAGATCGAACGAAGTGGAATCTCCCAGGGCTGGCTATGCAACAGCTGGCACAGGGTCGAAAACCACATTCTCCTGGCCACCTGGAGAACTGACGCTTTCTCTAACCTGACTTTTCCTAGAAAAGCTGGGAGCAGCGGTATAGGTGGGAAAGCGTACAAAAAACACTTTGGACCGCTCGTGGGCTGCTCTCAGTTCCCACACATTATGTCCAGCGATCCGACCAGGGTTCGCGAACTCCTCCACCTGCCCAGACCAGCCCCCCAACCAGAGTTGGGTACATCTGTCATCACCAATTGACAGTTGTGTATCACTCCTATGCTTGCGCTTTCACTCAGAAGAGAGGCTTGCTTCCACCAGCGTAGGGCTTCCCAGCCTAGACGAGACACTGTCAGCTGACGGTGTCTGTCGCGCTTGTGGTGCAGCCTAAGGCACTGAGCCACACTTGGATCGGGCGCTTGTGGAGTAAACGGTGCAGGTGGGGTCAGCTCCGGGGCCGTCGTTATTGGCTGAGCTAGGGCCACAGAAAGGGCTTGAGCCTGCTGCCTGGCCAGGCCCACCGCCGCGTACAGCTCAGCCGTGTACTGAAGCACTCAGGCACCAAGGGTGCAGACGCACCGAGGACACTGAGTGAGGCAGAATACAGTACTGGTGCACTGAAGCATCGGGGCACCGAGTGCAGGTGTTATTCACATGCTGTGGTGCTAAGCACTGAGGCATGGAGCATCTAAACACCGAGGGTGCTAACTGGGGGCGCCCAGCCTTAACCGCGTGAAGTCAACACAACCTGGGGTAGTGCATAGCATACACCAGGGTGGATACCCAGGCTCGAGTGGCTGCGGTAGGCAACCAGGAGAGCAGTACAGGGGAGCGCACAGTGCTGCACCATGGTGCAGAGCGGCGATAACCTGGTTCTGGACCGCATGCAGTCATACAACGTGGATAATAATAATAATAAAGTGGCAGCACATAGCGTATGCCAGGGTGGAGCACAGGCTCAAGGAGCTGCAAACTGGTAATTCTTTTTAACTGCAAAGGCAGTAACAGGAACATACAGGCTTATACCCAGCCATTCAGCTATGGGAGAAACACATTCACCATGCCAGGCGGGTGACCAAGCGCGCGGAGTAGGCGGGCTGAAACAAGCTGGCGGATTCAACTTAACCGTGGGACACAGTAGAGCTGGGTTCCCGTGGAAGAATCAGCTTATTATTTATTTCTAACTGTCGGGCAGTAAGAAACAAATGCGCACACACCACAGAAGCTGTGTGGGTAAAAATATCAGTCACCAAGGCAACGCGGTTAACTGATTTTGTTTTGTTTTTCCAGCCCAACGAGTATGCGGGCTGAAGCAAGCGTGCGTATGTAACTCAACAGAGGGGCGCAGCAGCGCTGCCGTTTGATATCATACTACATTTTATTTATTTATTTATTTATTTATTTATTTATTTATTTTTCTAAACTGGAAGGCAGTAAAGAAAAAACACATCACACACACACAACAGCAAGGTTGTGAGGGTAAAATAGCGGTCACCACGGCAACGCATGTGACTGCTTTTAAACAGCGCACCGAGTAGGCGGGCTGAGACAAGCCAGCAGAAGCCGCTCAACAGCGGGGCCAGCAGCAGTTGTTCCCGGTGGAAATAACGCTGTATTATTTTTTTATTTCTAAACTGCAGTAAAGAAACGAAAATACACACCATCCACGCAAGCTGTGCGGGTAAAAGTAATAGTTACCACGGCAATGCGGGTAACTGATTTTGTTTTGTTTTTACCAGCCCACCGAGTAGGCAGGCTGAAACAAGCCGGCGTAAGCATCTCGACAGTGGGGCTCAGCATTGCTGAGTCCTGATGGAGGAATCACGCTTGTATCGTTTTTTATTATTTTTAAAAAGCAGTGAAATAAAACCACACATACACGCACACAACAGCAAGCTGTGAGGGTAATAAAGCAGACACCACGGCAACTCAGGTGAACTGAATATTTTAAGTGCACTGAGAGGGTGGGCTGAGGCAGTCCAGCAGAATCAATTCCACAGCGGGGCATGGCAGAGCCGGGGCCTGGTGGGGGAACACATGTCTCTTTTTCTTTTAAACTGCAACATTATTATTATTTTATTCCTTAGCAGACGCCCTTATCCAGGGCGACTTAATAGCAGAGGAAAGCAGAAAACAGCGATCGCTGTAAGGCTTTCAGCAGACTGCAATCGCAGGGCGATGTAGGCTGTTAAGCAGAAAAAAGAGTAAACACAGCGTAGTAACTGGACAGGGGTGTCTAGCCTGGACTACGTGCAGTCACACGACCGGGGCAGCGCAGGCAGAAGGCAACGAGGCACCTCGCGCCCTGATGTACTAAGCACCTGCCGACCGAGCACCATACGTCCTGTGGGTATGATGCGTCGCAGGCGGTACAGGGAAGGACCCCGATATGGTGCTGACTTTGTGCATTAGCACTGAGGCACTGCTCGCACTACGTTGAACACTGGTAAGTGTTAACGTAGTGTGTCCACTCACTAGCGTTACAGCAAGGTATGCTGAGCCCCGTGCACACCGAGTATCCTGTTTTCGCAGATACTGTGCAGCACCGTGAGCTATGTGCCAGATTGAGCAGTGCTTACGCAATAACCCATGCGTCCCAAGCACACTGTGTACTGCATTCGAGATGCTAGGCAGAGAGTCCTGAGACAGGATGTCTGGCTTGTGCATAGCACTAAGCACTGCTTTCACTGCGTTTGACCCACAGGTACTAACACAGTGTAAATTTCGCTAGCGCTACAGCTAAGGCTATTAACACCACTTACCTTGTGCCGGGTACCGTGGTCACAAGTGCACCGTGTACTGCGCAGCGTATGGGCACTAGTGTACAACCAACTACGCGTGCACCGAGTAATATGGACGCACTGGTATTACCACGCAGCACCACGAGCTATGCGCTAGTAGAGCAGTACTTACGCAATGAGCGCAACATGCACCGCACTGCTTGCCTCAAGTGTTCTAGATGCCTTGAGCGTAGACTGCGTACCCTGCGCTCTGTGCGTAACTTTTTGGAAGGAGCAACGAGCACCTGCGCGTTATTTGCGCTATGAATATCGTTCTGCGTACACTGGCGTCAGATAATACGCAGCCTGTGTCAAGAGAAATCAGGCTATGCGTGCGCCACGGTACCGCAGCACCGGAGAGGACGCTACGCAAAGTGTGTACCCAGACCGCGTGGTCAACACACACACCTGGTCAGCACGAAGCGTGTACCAGGGGGGAACAGAGGCCGAAGCCGCGGTGGGTGAAGTTTTTGTCAAGCAAAAATTACAGTTTATAAGACGGAAGTAAAGAGAGAGAGAGTACACCGAACGCACATGAACCGACTCACCGCGGCTCCGCTCAGACGGGGAAACGGCAGTACCTAGCCACAAGGAAGGGAGCGCGGCTGGGTCACTCGACAGCGGGGATACGGCCAGGCCTGGCCCCGAGAAGGATACTTGTGTAACTCTCTTTAGGAAAAGACAACTCACTCGCGGGTGACTGCACAGACAGCCACTCACATACGACAGACAGTAAAAAGAGAGCGGCCCACCAAGGGGGGCCGTTGAAAGACAGAAAGATGAAAGACTCAGTCTTTTTCAAGAGTCATTGATTCCAGGAAAGCGGCAAGCCAGCTTTCAGCACGAATGCTAGGAACTACAACCGACCCAAATCGACTCAAGGGCTCTTCCTATCAACACGCTCAGTTCTAGACACAGAGATCTTACCTTACCATCTTGAGAAGGAAAAAGAGGGAGATCTTCCGGTGAGTAATGGTTTTGTACCCTCGGTAGGCGGGACCGAGTGCGTCATCACAGGAAGGGGCCTTCGGCAGCTCTGATATAGAGAGCTCAGTATTACCTACCTCTAGGGCAGGGAATATCCCATACTTAATGTTGGTGGTCGTCTTCAACTTGAAAGGGAACCCCCCGTGGTTTGACTGGCTTTACACATCGCTGTGTACAGCCAGTATTATTATTTAAAAGCAAATAATAAAGCTTTGTTTTTCACCATTGAACTGTTGTTAGATTGTTATTCCTGAGCACTGCATCACCTCTACATCTGCGCACTGCAAACCACTTTGCCACACTAGCGTACTTTCTTTTTACTTTAGCCTGTAGACAACATTTTGAGATCAATCTGCTACTAAATTTTCTTATGTTCTTCTATTACTATCACTTTGTAGAGTTCACATTTCTCAATGTGAAAAATGCACACGTGTTACATGTTTGTTTTTTTATAGCAGTTATAAAATATAATGTCTGCAAAGGTTGTCCATGCAGTGTTTGTATGTTCTTGTCAGTTGCTGACATAGTTATTAAACATTTCATGTTGGAAGATACCTCACTTGACCAGGCCCAACCCTCTTTACTTCTGAGCTGTGCCATGCTCAGCTCTTAAGAGAAATGGCTGCAGACTTTTAAAAGAATGAATTCAAAGTGCATTTGTCATGATGGAAACCTAACTTATAAGAAGTGAACTGTTTGGAATATTTATCAAAGTTTTCTGAACTTTCAGGCCAATAACCTCATTAGGGATTCTGGGGCTGGTGGTGTGAGCTAAATTGGAAATAAAATGACTGAAATCCAGCTTGTGGAGTAACACATTTATTTGAAATGACTGCAGATCACGGAAAGCCCTAGTAAATTGTTAATATCAATGGTCAATATTGATCCAGGGTACACTGGGAGAAAAAAAACAAAGAGAGACAGATGGAAAATGAAAGCTCTAGCAATGTGACATTTCACATGGAGGAAATCAATGGGAATACTAACACTTAAATGAAATTTCCATTTTAATACTTAAAATAGAAAATGCTGTCATGTTTTCATGTGTGTCATTAGCTCCTTGAGATCAGGAAAATAATATTGATTTTGTTTTTTTATTTTTTATTGCGATTGAAGACTTTAATCAAAACAAAAAAAAAATCTGCACATGGCCTATCTTATTTCAGCATAGGAGGACAGAATGAAGAAATCTTAGGAGGTTCGTTGAGGGATCGATTCGATTGAGGTGCAATTATTACTGAGTTTGGCATTAATTTGAGCCATTTTTATCTGTATACCTGGTCATTGCATTTGCTCAAACAATGCTAGCATAATACAGAAAAGTATAGAATAAGAAATTGCAATGTTTAAACACAGTTTGATAAGTGGTTCTCTAGATATATGTAAAAATGTAAGTGTGACTTCCAGATGGATATGCATGCACAAACAGACAACCATATTTCTCCAGAATCTGATACTCCCAATAAATTACACTAAATAATAATGACATCAGCATGAGAGGTACTTCCCTCTCCACTACAGAGCTTTCTCTTTAGTTGAATGGTAAGACATTCAAGCCATTAAACAGCAAAGATACTGTAATGTGTTCAGTGCAAACACTATAGGGTGTCTAGTAAACCTAAGTGGGACTGGAAAGACATTTTTAACGCTGAGGTTATGATGAGGTAATCTGATACACTGGTGAGACCGCATGTAAGAGTACTGTGTCCAATTCTGCTCACCACAGAACCAAAGAGAGTCCAGCGAAGACCTACCAGAACAATCCAAGAGCTAGAGGAATGAGCATTGAAGATATGTTGAATGAACCGAATCTATTTAACCTGGAACAAACAAGAATTAGGGGAGGGACTTGATTAAAGTCTTAGGGCCTCATTCACTAAACAGGGGTAACGTGTTTTGCATGCAGTAAGCCCCTTCACTGCGTGCTTTGTACACCTGCTGTATTCACTAACCAGTGGCAGGCAACCAAACGCGTTGAAAAAAGCGCATGGAAAAAGTATCGCGTTCGAGTCATTTAAATATAATGAATACTGTTAATGGGTGGAAATGTATGCAAATTATGTCACAAAATACAGCGAGGGAGGTATTTGATATGCAAACCATATTCACTTGAGGTCGTTAACTTTGCTACGTGCCTCAGCGTGTTTTAAAAGTACCGCTTATTGAAACCAGCCGGTGTCACAGAACCAGCAGAAGAGCTGCACAGGAGAGCGAGAAGAAGAGTCAGGGAGAGAGTATTTCAGACCAGGCTGACGTCACTAGGGCTGTGTGAGGAGGAGGCAATAACTAGATACAGATTGAGCACAGATCATACCGGAAAATTCACGATATCAAACAAAATTAAAATATAAAATTCACGAAAAATATGCATTTTATTTTCCTTACAGTGTTTTACAATACTTCACCTCCCCTGTTTATGCCTTACTTTTATCAAGCAGACGCGCGCTAGAGTAGCGGGACACAGTCCGGCGTCAATGCAGTGTATTTGGTTACTACGGCAACGGGGTCAAACAAATACTGGCTTCATGATTGGTGAAGTAACATGCGAGTCAGAGGTGGGAAGTTTAAAATGGTTGTTTAGATAGTGTTGATTTATTAGCTTGCAGTGTATGATTAACATTAAAAATGCAGACAGCTGGCAAATCATAAAAAAGGTAAATTCATTTCAACAGAAGATCGCGTTCAGAGCTATGTAAAGGGGACGTTGCATGCATATGGAGGGATTCTGTTTTGCTCAACTTGTAATCTTGAACCTACTGCTTACTGAGTACAGGGGTTCCCAAACTGGGGTCCGAGGACCACTGGGGGGCCGCGGGATGGTTTCAGAAGGGCCGTAGCACATACAAAATGTTTTCTCCCAAATGACCCAGACAAAGAAATGACCCTGAACATAATGAAAGCAGTAACACTTCTACCAGAACAAACAAACAACCTCTCTCACAAAAGGGATCAAACTCAAAATGTCGGGTGGGGTCCTCAGTCAGGAGCCAACATAGTTTAGGGACCCCTGACTTAGTACATACACTGCATCTTGACTCTTAACCATACAGCAGTAGTAGGTCAGACTGTCAGTAAGATGCTTGGAAAGAAGCATTGATTTCAACTGTGTGTCTGCCTTTCAAATAATAGACTTTTTATTATTATTATTTTTAGGTTGATAGGCTCCAGTAGCATACTGTATATGATGCTATATCATTTACTAATAATTTGACGGTATCTGTGGTTTAAAACTTCTTAAAAAATGATTTCTACACACTACTAGAAATGTAGTGTGAATAAAGAAAAACACAAAAGCAGTTTTGTCATTTCACGTTTGCAGTTAACGTTTCTCCCATGTTTAATATTTCGGGATTAAAGGCAGCAAAATAGGCTATGGGAATTACATGGTCATTTTAATTAATGTGTCAACATAAATTTTAAAGGTTTACAAAACTCGAAAATGTTGCTGAATATGTCATTGTGTAGTGGTGATGCAGGGCTCAGGAATAACAGACACAAGACGGTAAAACAGCTCTTTATTTGGCTGGGTTGCGTGCTCGCAAATCTTAAATAATAATAACAGCTCTACACACAGAAATAATAAGACACTAAACAAGACCCACACAAACACAACATGGTCACAGGTCCAGAGTGAGTGCTCTTAGTGAAAGTGGTGATTTACAGATTTAAACGTGCACAATGCATTGGTGAAGTGTAGTCCGGGATTAATTGCTGGCTGTTTAGCTATGGCTCCCTGAGTTTAGCCTTCTGTAATGACAAATATAATAGTTAAATAGACAACACACAAAACACACAGTACGTCCTTTAAAGGTCTTTCCGTAACCATAACAAAGGAACAGCTTGCTTCACCACATCCCCTGATATACCTTCAGTCACACCCCCTTCGGTAGTGAGTGCAATCACGTATCCTCCAATCCATGACTGACACATCACCTACTGCATTAAGGTGATGACTTCTGGTATTGTGACTCCGCCCCCTTTCTGGATGGCCGACTTCTGACTGACCAATATCACACTGTGCTCTATCATACTGTACTCTGTCACTCACTGTGGTATATCACACCGTAGTCTATTACTCACTGTGGTATATCACACTGCACTCTATCACACTGTAGTCTATTACTCACTGTGGTATATCACACTGCACTCTATCACACTGTACTCTATCACTCACTGTGGTATATCACACTGCACTCTATCACACTGTAATCTATCACTCACTGTGGTATATCACACTGTGGTATATCACACTGGACTCTATCACTCACTGTGGTATATCACACTGCACTCTATCACACTGTAGTCTATTACTCACTGTTATATACCACACTGCACTCTATCACACTGGACTCTATCACACTGTAGTCTATCACTCACTGTGGTATATCACACTGCACTCTATCACACTGTAGTCTATTACTCACTGTTATATACCACACTGCACTCTATCACACTGGACTCTATTACACTGTACTCTTTCACTCACTGTGGTATATCACACTGCACTCTATCACACTGTGCTCTATCACTCACTGGGCCTCATTTACGAAAGGGCACTAAACTTTATGCACGATAATTGCAATTAGTGTGCATGTTAATGATTTCCGTATTTACTATTGCAATGTTATTCATTATCACGTGCGATACTTGGCACACTATGGCGTGCACTAAATGTAGTGCTTCACACTATGGTAATCAGAATGAATATGTGATTTTTATTGTAATGCATGCTGATGTATTTAAATGAGCATCCAGTTCAGAATAATGAGATGAGCTTCATTCACATGGTATTTACTAAAGGGCATTCATTTTAGTGCGCGCATTAAAGTGATCATTTATTAGTGCGTATGGAAAGCAGACTTTAACCACTGATCGGCACGCTATTTAAACCTATTTTTCTGGCCTGAAAACTAGTGATGTGCAGTTAAATTCTTTTTACTGACTGGATTTGTTTGATTAATTCAGTTTAGTGTACATTGTAATGTACCTGAACATGTCTACAGTTTGAGTTTGTAACTGAAGACACACATGCTGTGTGTTCCTACTTGTCGGCTGAAATCTGTGCTGCTGGCTGAATCAACATTTCGAAGGGCCACACAACTGGGGCAGCCTCAGCTGTGGCAGTCAGAGCGAGGACAGGTGTAGCGAGGACTTTTACCAAACCTCTTCAAATGGCTACTAGAGGCCTCATCCCTACTCTGACACCAAACGTCTGAGTCCCCTGGACAAAACGTGCTCGCTCTTTCTCCTCTCCTAGAATGAACACTGGTAAATACTTGCTTCAGATACCGCTACTAACTCACTGTCCCCCTGTACTGCCTGCTACAAACTGTAATTCTCCTTTCTAAATTGCCGTTCTCTGACTAACAAATCTCTGCTTCTCACGAACTAATAACTGATTCTAATCTTGATCTTCTCTGTCTAGCAGAAACCTGGCACTCCGTAAATGATAAGCACTCAGTATATCTATCTACCCCAAATGGTCACTCGCTCTTTGACAAGCCACACCTCACTGGCAGAGGTGGGGGCACTGCTGTTATTGCTAACTCTGTGCTTTCTGCCTCAACTCTCTCTATGCCAGCCTTCTCTTCATTTGAGCATCTCGCTATCAAGCTCTCCTCTCCCATGTCCCTCACCATTGCTGTTATCTATCGTCCACCAAAGAATAACTCTGCTTTTATTGCTCACAATTCCTCTCCCTAATCGTCACTTCAACTGACAAAATTCTACTCCTAGGTGATCTCAACATTCATGTCGACTTGCCTTCTTCCCCCTAGTGACCGGCTTTGTCACTCTCCTGGACTGTCCTTGGACTCTCTCAATCTGTCAACGTCCCCGCTCACACCCATGGACACACCCTGGATCTGCTCATCACCAGGGGTCTTGATATGTCCAGTCTCTCAGTCTTGGGTACCTCTCGCTGACCATTTCCTAATCACTCCCAATATTAATCTTCCTGGACCTTCAGCTACTACTGATACTGTTATTTCCTTCTGTCCCAAGAATCTGCTAAACCCTATAATACCCTCGGAATGTGTCTCTTCTTCCCCTCTGACTGGTAGTCTCCCGTCTTCTTGTCGATGATGCGGTGTCCCTCTACAATGCCACCCTTACCCAGATCATTGACACAGTTGCCCCACTTACAACCAGAACAGTAAAGAAACATTGCAGCTGTCCATGGTGCACCCTTGAACTTCAACTGCTTAAGTCTGCCTGCCGCAAGTCTGAGCACAAATGGAGGTCGTCTGGACTAACAATTTACAGAGAGATTTGGACTGATCACCTTAGTAGCTACAGGTGTGCACTCGTTTTTGCCAAGGTGAAGTGCTTCTCTGAAATCATATCCATGGGACACAGTAAACCAAATATTCTCTTCAAAACCATCAATCAAATCCTGCATCCAGCCATCGATAAATCCATCTCCCATTCATCCTCCTCTCTTACCTGCCATGATTTCTCCTCTTTCTTTTGGAACAAAATGGACACCATTTATTCTATGCTCGCCTGCCACAAACCCAGTATAGTAGTTGACTACCTTGACTCCCCTCCGATTGCCCCTCCTGCTCTCTCTTCCTTCTCTCCTCTCTCCATTACTGATGTCTCCAGCCTATTTTTGAAATCAACTACTGTCACGTACCCCTTGGACCCCTGGGCAACAAATCTCATCCGTCTCTGTGCTTCTAATCTTGCTCCTTCCATTATGCACACTCTCAACCTGTCCCTGGATTCAGGCTTGGTTCCTGTTGCCCTCAAGACTGCCCGAGTAACTGCCCTCCTTTGACCCAGCTGCCTTATCAACTTCCGTCCCATCTCCAATCTTCCTTTTCTCTCCAAAACCCTTGAAAGGGCTGTAGCCAGCCAGCTGATAAAACATCTCAGATAACAATCTGCTTGAATCTCTACAGTCTGGTTTCCGGCCGCATCACAGTACCGAAACTGCTCTGCTCCGGATTGTGAATGATCTCCTGCTTAATGCTGATGCTGCTGCTCCCTCTGTCCTTATCCTCCTGGACATAGCTGCTGCTTTTGACACCATAGATCATAGCATTCTTCTTGACCACATTCAGAAGTATGCTAGGATCTCTGGAACCTGTCCCTCCTGGATGTCCTCTTACCTTTCTGGACGCATGCAGTTTGTCTTCTATGATGGAAGCAGTGGTGACACAAACCTGGTCACTTGTGGTGTCCCTCAAGGGTCTGTTCTTGGGCCTCTTCTCTTCAACATCTACATGCTTCCCCTGGGTCACCTCATCCGCCAACATAGCCTCATGTTTCACTCCTATGCAGATGACACCCAGCTCTACCTAAAACTAAACCCTGAATGTCCCTCTGCATCCAAGACATTGAGGCCTGGATGTCTGTCAATTTTCTTCAGCTCAACACTAACAAATCTGAACTGCTTCTAGTAGATCGAAAACTCAACTTAAGAAACTCAATATTACCGCCTTGAACCTCGGAAACTGTCTGCTGCTGCCTCCCGCCACTATATGAAGCCCCCTTGATGCCCAAATCGCCTCGGTGGTCAAATCTTCCTTCTACAACATCATAAAGGTCTGTCCCTACCTTTCCCTCCCTCATGCATTTGTCTCATCTCAACTTGACTACTGCAACTCTCTCTACGGGGGTGTTCCGTCACGCGCCATAAACCGATTGCAGCTGGTTCAAAATGCTGCTGCTAGGATCCTTACCAGATGTAAAAAACATGATCACATTACCCCCTGTCTTGCCCAGCTGCACTGGCTACCTGTTAAGTTCAGGATTACTTTCAAAATTCTCCTGCTTGCCTACAATGCCCTTCATCACACAGGTCCAGAGTATCTCTTCAACCTGCTGACCCGCTATGTCCCTGCCCGCAAGCTGAGGTCCTCTGACTCTGGCTTGCTTGTTATACCCAAGCAAATGTGCACCACACTTGGAGAACACTCGTTTAGCTTCATGGCCCTGACTCTCTGGAACTCTCTCCCAGCTTTGGTGCGTGATGCTCCCACAATCGCTCGCTTCAAATCAGCTCTCAAGATCCACCTGTTCTCTCTTGCTTTCCATGCTTTCCATGCTTTAAGCCTGATATCAGTTATTAGCTGTTGTCTAACTTGCTATTTCAGATTTTTCACTTTATCTTTGTGTTATGATTCTGTATGACACACGCATCCACAATGTTTAGAACTCACATCCTAGCCTTGTATTAAATGCACTATGCCTTGTATTTCACTATATTTAATGTATTACATGTTTTCACTGTTTAATGTATTATGTATTGTTCCTCACTATCTTGTAAAGCGCTTTGTGATGGTGTTCCACTATGAAAGGCGCTATATAAAATACATATTGATTGATTGATTGATTGATATAAAAATTGTATGTAGGCCAATATACTACTTTACACAAAACCCATCACCCCCACTGCACAATTCCTAGTCATCAATAAGTATGCAGGCACTGTTTTAATCAATTAATCAACATATTACTCAATGTATTTTAAAATAGGCAGATATAACTAGAAGCAGCTTTCCTAGATCACTGACTAAAAACTCAATATCACAAATGTCTTAAACACACGCACAGCAATTTAAATTTAAATTCCAAAAACTGTCAAAATGACCGTCTTGGTCTTTCTAGTGTTAAATGGTCTGATTGTGGCAGTTGTATGTGTGACATGCTATACAAATGTATTGTGGTTTGTTCTTTTTTTCCTGCTATGTACTGTACAGTGCTTTGCGATACTTTGTATAAAAAGCACTATATAAATGCTTTAAATAAATAAATAATGTGTTTTACAATGCCTCTGTATTTCCCAGTCATGGCTGCTCCATCCATACTGATGCCCATGCAGTTCTTTCAATTTATATGGCTGGCGTTTATAAATTTGGCTGGCAGTTTAAAAATGTCTTCCACTGTGGCATGACTTGGAATTTCTCTGTAAAAAAGCAATTCTTTATTAAACTCCCCCTCTCTCAAACCGTACAAACGCTACTAAATTGCTTTTTGCAGCAACATCGGTCGATTCATCCAGTTGCATCATGTATTTATTATAGTGTTAACTAGCTTTAATCCTGTCAGTGAGTGTCCTGCTAGTGGTGCAATACAGTTCTCCGTGAATGCAGGGGTGAAAGTGATGTCCGGGTTGATGCTGGCTTGCGCTACAGCTCCGGTCCGTGTTACTGGTAGACAAACACTCACGGTTTTCAGTATCAACAGCGTCTCCTTTTAGGTCATATCCAACCATTTACAAAAGGAAAAGATCACTTACGCTACAACCCCTGTATACCCTCCCCCATGACCCCAAGGTTAACGAGCGCATCCGCTCCTCCAATCCGCGGATGCCACGCCGTCTCCCGTCTGGGTCATTGAGTTTGGGTACCGTAGCTCTGCCCCTTTTCTAGATGGCTGACTTCCACCTAACCCAAGGAATAAATTGTCATGCCGTTTAGTCCAGGGTACTCTGTTCCTTTTACACAATGCCCTCACAGGTCGGGAGGGAGATCTAACACCAAGAATCATTCGAACTCTGTCACAGGCCTACAAATCCAAAAGCACATTTTAAATAATTATCATCATACCTCCTGTGATAGAGAGAGAAAGGGTAAATCAATGCTGTAAATCTCCCTCCCAACTAGAAAGGGCGCTGTGTAAGGGGGAAGGTATGCTGCCTCCTAGATATGCCACCTCGGTGGTAGGTGTAAACCCAAAGGTAACCATATTAGGAGGGGTGCTTAGCTGCAAGTACTCTGCTACGTCAGTACCTTCCCTTGCACTGAGTTAACAGAGGAGCAGGAGAACGGGAGGCTGTAGCCAGCGAGCCAGCACATACCCCAGAGCACGCCCCTCATCGCACAGCACTTCACAGCACAGCGCACGCACCACAAACCCCGGAAGAGAAGAGCACATTTTCGTGCAGGGAAGACTGTGGTTATCGGAGTGCCTATTTGTTTACTTTTTGTTTTGAGCGTGGACGCTGTTGAGATTTGCCCCAATACCATAGCTGGTAGCGGGGCTTATTGTTTTCCAGCCGGATTTACTTTTTGATATTTCTGTTTGTTAATTATTAAAACCTATTTTTATTGGGAGAATTCAGTCTGGACATTCACTTTCTACTGCACCACACCACTCAGCCTGTCACACTCCTCATGACATATTTCAGAATTTTCACACTTGGTTCCGTGCTGGCGTGTTCGCTATTTGTTTCACTGGATGCCCTCTTTTAAGAAAACGATCCATTTTAAAACACACTTTGAATAAGATACATTGAGCTGTCTGATAGTCCTGAGGAACGCACGGTCAGACACAGTGAGCTACACATGCTGGTTACGAGCAAGCACAGTAGCTCACACGAGCCTTAAAAGCATAGCAGCCCCAGGCTCTGATATGCTTACTTTTTCTTAAAATAGCCAATTAAAACTGAAATATGTACATTTAGAACTGATCAAATTGTGGTGCTGTTTCGGTCAGAGTAGTTTGCGATTTATTATATGACTTCTATTATATGTAAACTTATGGAAACTATAATAAGATCCAAAATGGAAAATTACCTATATGGTAACAATATCCTGTGAGACAGCCAGCATGGTTTTAGGAAAGGGAGATCATGTCTAACTAACCTACTTGACTTTTTTGAGGATGCAACATTGAAAATGGATAACTGCAAAGCATGCAACATGGTTTATTTAGATTTCCAGAAAGCTTTTGACAAAGTCCCGCATAAAAGATTAATTCTCAAACTGAACGCAGTAGGGATTCAAGGAAATGCATGCACATGGATTAGGGAGTGGTTAACAGGTAGAAAACAGAAAGTACTGATTAGAGAAGAAAACTCAAAATGGAGCGAGGTAACCAGTGGAGTACCACAGGGATCAGTGTTAGGTCCTCTGCTATTCCAAATCTACATTAATGATTTAGATTCTGGTATAGTAAGCAAACTTGTTATTTGCAGACGACACAAAAATAGGGGGAGTGGCAAACACTATTGCAGCAGCAAAGGTCATTCAAAATGATCTAGACAGAATTCAGAACTGGGCAGACACATGGCAAATGCCATTTGATATAGAAAAGAGTAGGGTACTGCACGCAGGCAATAAAAATGTCCATTATAAAAAATCTATGAAAAAGATCTAGGAGTTTACTCAGTTGACTCAGAAATGTCTTCCTCTAGACAATGTGGGGAAGCCATAAAAAAGGCCAACAAGATGCTCGGATATATTGTGAGAAGTGTTGAATTTAAATCAAGGGAAGTAATGTTAAAACTCTACAATGCATTAGTAAGACCTCACCTAGAATATTGTGTTCAGTTCTGGTCACCTCGTTACAAAAAGGATATTGCTGCTCTAGAAAGAGTGCAAAGAAGAGCAACCAGAATTATCCCGGGTTTAAAAGGCATGTCGTATGCAGACAAGCTAAAAGAATTGAATCTATTCAGTCTTGAACAAAGAAGACTACGCGGTGATCTGATTCAAACATTCAAAATCCTAAAAGGTATAGACAATGTCAACCCAGGGGACTTCTTTGACCTGAAAAAAGAAACAAGGACCAGGGGTCACAAATGGAGATAAGATAAAGGGGCATTCAGAACAGAAAATAGGAGGCACTTTTTTACACAGAGAATTGTGAGGGTCTGGAACCAACTCCCCAGTAATGTTGTTGAAGCTGACACCCTGGGATCCTTCAAGAAGCTGCTTGATGAAATTCTGGGATCAATAAGGTACAAACAACCAAACGAGCAAGATGGGCTGAATGGCCTCCTCTCGTTTGTAAACTTTCTTATGTTTCTTATGTTCTTATTGAGTATTGCTGTCACATCCCACACCCATTTAAAAACTATTGCATTTCAAGGATATCTTTAGTGCTTACAAATGGCAGCACTCAAGCTTTGCTGCACCAAATTCAATTAGGCTAAAATCTCTTTCAGTTTAAACATGAAGAGATTTACATTAGCTTTCGATGCTGTTCAGCTCCAGATGGACTTTATCTCCTTAATATTGATTGTTGCTATTTTCAGTTTATCAGCTTTGGGAGAATTAAGTACAATAACATTGCACAGGAAGGAGAAAGAATTCAAATGGGTTTATGAGACGCTGTCATTTGAATCAAGTTTTTATGTTTGTTTTTTTTAGGTTAAATGCATTCTTTTTTTCTGGGGCTATTTATTCTTCCATGTTAGTGCTGCTTTGAAGTAGGGCTGTTTTATTTCACAAGCACTGTTAACACAGCTAAATGCTTTTTATCCCCAATTAAGAATATCCAATTACATTCCCTCACCACAGCAAATCCCCCCAACAGCTCAGGAGAACTGAAGGTCAGTGGGGTTTTCAATCCCCAATGTGAGCTACTGGCTCCTGGAGGACAAAGGCCAGCTGTGCAGGTGTCCACCTGAGCTCACCAGGTGCCTGGCCAGTAGGGTCCACTGTAGCGTGATGAGGAGAAATAGTCCCTGACCATACTCCCTAACCTAGCACCAGAGCCAATGCTCTCTGTGGAATCTCCAGCAAAGACCGTCAACTTCCCACAGCCAGGAACCTGCGCTACCCTGACTGTATGACACACCCTGCACACCATGCAGCTGTGCCTTTACCAGGGGAGACTTTCTGGGACCCATGAAAATGTGATTCCTCCACAACAGCTCAGGAGGACTGAAGAGAAACTAAATAATAATCTCATTTGAGATCTAGGTAGCGTGACAGGAAAGACTTATGGAATTATTTTGTTAGCTAAAAGCATTTTAATGTTTGTTAATTTCTTTACTTAATATCAGTAACAAACAAAGATACATTATAGTAAATTAAATGCTATTAATTCCATGTAATTTCTAGTAATTATTTTATTTAGTAAAATAGTAAAGTGATTAAGTGATTAAGTGATTAATTTCACCTTGAAGCTATGTTATCAGGGTGCACCTTATATTTCACCTTATATAGGTCCCTGAGTCTCCCCTGGTAAAGGCATGGGCGCATGATGTGCAGGTGAGTCACACAGTCAGGGGAGCGCAGGGGTCCCTGAGGGTCTCCCCTGGTAAAGGAAGGTCTGCTTGGTGTGTTATGCAGGGTGAGTCACACAGTCAGGGGAGCGCAGGGGTCCCTGAGGGTCTCCCCTGGTAAAGGCAGGTCTGCGTGGTGTGCTGTGCAGGGTGAGTCACACTGGGGATTCCAGAGGGTGTGTTACACTGGCTCTGGCACTACAGTAAGTTAGGGAGGCACAATCTTTAGGAACTGTTTCTCCTCATCGCACTACAGAAGACCTTACGGGCCAGGCACCTGGTGAGGTCAAGCCCTTGCCTCCCGAGGCTGGTAGCTTGCTGATATCTGCTGTGGAGCTCCTGGGTGTAAAGAGGTGTTTGGTTTGGGGACCAAGGGATGCCCACTGACCTTCAGTTCTCCTGAGCTGTGTGGGGAGTTGCTGCAGTGAGGGAACTTAATTTGACATTCTAAACGGGAGAGAAAATGTATAATTTAAAAAATCACCTTTTATTTCAAGTGTTTGGATAACAATTTCACAGAAAAAAAACAACATTGGAGCTGATGGATTGTGTGGTATGGTGGCTATGTTGGATGACATCATAATCACACTGATGACGGCATAATCAAAAACTAACAAGATCTTCTTCTCTCAAACCGCTGGTCTGATTGAACCAAAAATTGGTAAAAAAACTTGGCTAGTGTGGTTGTCTTTAAAGGGTGTTCAATGGAAGTTGCCACAATAAAAAACATGGCGGCCACGTTGGATGACATCATCAACATACATCAACATACATTATTATTATTATTATTATTATTATTATTATTATTATTATTATTATTATTATTATTATTAATTTCTCAGCAGATGCCCATATATGCTCTATAAAAAATGTCATTGCCCGTGACCCTTTGACCTCTCCTGAAGGTCAAATGTAAAACTGGCTTATAACTCATTATAGAGTGCAGATAGGGTCATAGTTACTATGTAAAATGGCATTCTGCACTATTTGTTTGGTACTGGTACTGTTACTGGTACTAGAAGCTGTAAAATTGCTGGAAACTCTAGTTATGCTTGTGTTTGAACTAACCTCAGATTTTTATCTCTCCTGGTAAAATGAAATGAAAAATCACTGTTTTTTTCAAAATTCATCAATCACCTAATTACACCATTCTCTCTCACTTTCCAAGGGTATCTACCATTTGCTTTTCCATCTGTCTGTCTGTCTGTCTGTCTCGATACTGCAGTGCTTTCCCAAGTTAACAGAAAAGTTACAATATAACAAATTCAACTGGAACAAATATTGCACAAATATTGACCCGTTCTTCCTGTAGTGATTTAGAGGACACACCCCTGATCTCAAACCCCAGTGCACGAGTTTTGAAAACACACTTTAAAGTTATGAGTGTAAAAAGTTGTTAGGATGTTAACAATGAAAAGAAAAATTACAGGTACCATTATTTCAATATGTTTTTGGAGAGGTTAGCTGCATATATTAACAGGCTATATTTTTAGCTTGACTTGTGAACTGTACTGTAGTGTGAATGATGGATTTCATCTCCACGTTATTATATGGGTTTATTCAGCCAGGTTTAATATCTCACGAGACTATATACCAAAAGAGAATTTTATTAACACTACTTCTGGAAATAATGTGTACAGTCTGTTCTTGACGCCGTCATATTTAACCAAAATGCTATAAATAATATCGACTGCGCCACCAATCCTGTTTAGCCCACCAGCAGTGGTGAGTAACATCCTGTACACTCTCCAATCATTTTAAAATTTTCAAATTGCTTCCTACCCACCTTGTCTTCGTATTCCCTCCGGTGTTTTTTATATGTATATTGAGTGAAGTTGGCGATCAGTGAGTGCAATAAATTGCGTTAGAAATAACTAGATTAATTTGCTACACGAGGTAACGGTTGCGGGGACCAGCACATATTTACATTTACTGGATCCGAGGACAACCCAAGCCCCAGTGCATTATTTGTCAGGCGGTTTTGTCAAACAACACTCTTACATCTGCAAAATGTATCTAAAAAGCATTCAGAATGTGAAAAAATTGAACAATTTTAAACAAAGAAACACAAACTTTGCCATGAGGAATTTTCAATGTGCAAAATTATTTGTTTATTTAGCAGACACCTTTATCCAAGGCGACTTACAGAGACTAGGGTGTGTGAACTATGCATCAGCTGCAGAGTCACTTACAACAACGTCTCACCCGAAAGACGGAGCACAAGCAGGTCAAGTGACTTGCTCAGGGTCACAAAGTGAGTCAGTGATTGAGCCAGGGACCCCCTGGTTACAAGCCCTTTTCTTTAACCACCAGAACACACACTCACCCTGTAACAAAGATTCAAGCCCAGGGATCTCATGAAGTTTGGTACGTTATATAAATACTTAATACATGTACTTATACATATACACGTACAAATTAGCTTCAAAATGCTGTTGTGAAAAATGCATGGCAAGTGGTCCGTGGGAAAAATCCAAACACCAAGGTGGTCCCTACATTGAAAAAGGTTGGGAGCCACTGCTTTAGAGGCACATCAGTACTTAGCAAGTTCCATCTAAATTTGACAAGAGATTCTCAAGATATATGTAAACATGCAAATGTGATTGACAGATTTACTGTAAATTGCATTACCCAAATAAAGTGTAATTGTACTGAACTAACTAACACAGGCAGCTTCCTGAGACGTACTTCAGATTTCAAGTGCTATATTGTCCTATGTTGCTAGGGGATTAACACTAATGTTGTTTTAGAGTATGAACAAGACCCTTTGTTTTCATTTAGGATTTTATATTGGATTTCCTGGGAATATATCTGTGTTTATTTAAAATGATAATAATAATCTGTGAAAATAATGAATTTCCCAGTTTTCTATATGGGAGGTGATATGTGGGAACTGTTGGAAAAGCTTCTACTCTTTAGGATGCTAACAGTGTAAAACTGGTGCAGTTAACCTGTATCAATACTTCAGTTCAGTATGTTAAACAGACAGCCCCATACAACACCAAAATTATTTTTTGACAGAAATGAATCTGCTGGATATAAAGTCATGGGTTTTCTTGGTGTGAATCAGTATGTTCTTACGCCTCGCCAGTAGGTTCTGTAAAACCCATTTTCAACAAGAATCAGTAAAACCAGGGAATTCACTAAGAATCAGTAAAACCAGGGAATTCACTAAGAATCAGTAAAACCAGGGAATTCACTAAGAATCTATAAAACCAGAGAATTCACTAAGAATCAGTAAAACCAGGGAATTCACTAAGAATGAGTAAAACCAGGGAATTCACTAAGAATCAGTAAAACCAACCTGGTTCAATCCCAGCTGGGGGACACTGCTGCTGTACCCTTGAGCAAGGTACTTTACCTAGATTGCTCCAGTAAAAATCAGACTGTATAAATGGGTAATTGTATGTAAAAATAATCTGTAAAAAATAATGTAATTGTATGTAAAAATAATGAGATATCTTGTAACAATTGTAAGTCACCCGGGATAAGGACGTCTGCTAAGAAATAAATAATAATAATAAATCTGTATGTGGAATGTTACCCTGCAGATCTGTTTGGTAATGTCTGGAGAAAGCACTATGCTGTCCTCTGGAGTTTAAAGTGGGTAATGCAGCTAACAAAAATACATCAGGTAATAATGCTAAAATTTGGCAAAACATTTTTTTTTTAAAGGGACATAATTAAAGCACGTGCAAAGGCAGGGTTCAGAGAGGAATAAAGTACAAAACTAGTAAGAATCTGAACCAATTTTTATTCACACATTTCCTGTGAGAACCTTAATAAGTAGGCTTGCTCCTCTTCAACATTTATTTTTCTGGGGCTCACAAAATACTGTAATACGTACTTATTTTTGAGGGGCTTTGCTACTTAATGTTTCTGACAGCAGCTGACCAGATACACCCAGGGATTTTCAAGCTATGGAAAATCACAGCAAATGAAACAGGTGTCAATCATACCTCACACTTTCCTACTGACTCCTCCGCGTCACTCAATCATGGCATGTTGTCAGCTGGTCAGAAAGTGATGAATCCTGTTGTATAATTAACAGGTGCTCCAATGAAGAACCCCAGTCAAATAGTCCTCTAAAAGGTGATTTATTACAGTATTTTGTGTACCCCTGAAAATTAATCATTGAAAAGGAGCAAGCCTATTTTGGCAGATATTTGTCAGCGATAACATAGCTAAAAAAAAGATAAAATTATGATCTTAAATCTTAAAGATTTTAAAGCTGTGTATCTTTTAGAATGGCTGAATACAAGGTGGAATGCATAGAGCCCCTTGAACTGCCTAGTGAATGCGCAATTCATAGCAGCTCCCAGTTGGCTTGCTTGACTGCGCTGTCAGTTGTGTTCAAATGAGTGCCCTCCAAACTTCACAATCTTACAGCACATCCCGGCAGATCCTCCTCTGCTCTCCGAAGACTGTCTCCCAAAAACGGCAGCTCATTAATAATTCCTGGCCGTGAAAGTGGTGCTTAACTGGGAATGGAGAACCATACCTGTCTAGGGCAACATGATTAATGATTTATGGTTCTCTGTAGCCAGTCAAGAAGAAACAAACCTGGATTAGCAATTTTCACTGTGTTCACTAAGTCCCTGCTGTCAGTCTCTATATGACCGTCTGTCAATATCTTTGTCTCTCAGGTGTGTGGGAAGGTGTTTTGCTTGTCTGGGCCTTGGGCTTATGCTAGATTGTCTCCTGTCTTGAAGATGTGTGGCCAACAAGCTGCCTAAAGTTTTATTAATGAAAAACACATTGTGATATACTTCAGGACTAGGGGTAAGGTTCCTTTTATATTGTGATATACTTCAGGACTAGGGATAAGGTTCCTTTTATATTGTGATATACTTCAGGACTAGGGGTAAGGTTCCTTTTATATTGTGATATACTTCATGACTAGGGGTAAGGTTCCTTTTATATTGTGATATACTTCAGGACTAAGGGTAAGGTTCCTTTTATATTGTGATATACTTCAGGACTAGGGGTAAGGTTCCTTTTATATTGTGATATACTTCAGGACTAGGGGTAAGGTTCCTTTTATATTGTGATATACTTCAGGACTAAGGGTAAGGTTCCTTTTATATTGTGATATACTTCAGGACTAGGGGTAAGGTTCCTTTTATATTGTGATATACTTCAGGGCTAGGGATAAGGTTCCTTTTATATTGTGATATACTTCAGGACTAGGGGTAAGGTTCCTTTTATATTGTGATATACTTCAGGACTAGGGGTAAGGTTAATTTTATATTGTGATATACTTCAGGACTAAGGGTAAGGTTCCTTTTATATTGTGATATACTTCAGGACTAGGGGTAAGGTTCCTTTTATATTGTGATATACTTCAGGACTAGGGGTAAGGTTCCTTTTATATTGTGATATACTTCAGGACTAGGGATAAGGTTCCTTTTATATTGTGATATACTTCAGGACTAGGGGTAAGGTTCCTTTTATATTGTGATATACTTCAGGACTAGGGGTAAGGTTCCTTTTATATTGTGATATACTTCAGGACTAAGGGTAAGGTTCCTTTTATATTGTGATATACTTCAGGACTAAGGGTAAGGTTCCTTTTATATTGTGATATACTTCAGGACTAGGGGTAAGGTTCATTTTATATTGTGATATACTTCAGGACTAGGGGTAAGGTTCCTTTTATATTGTGATATACTTCAGGACTAGGGGTAAGGTTCCTTTTATATTGTGATATACTTCAGGACTAAGGGTAAGGTTCCTTTTATATTGTGATATACTTCAGGACTAGGGGTAAGGTTCCTTTTATATTGTGATATACTTCAGGACTAGGGATAAGGTTCCTTTTATATTGTGATATACTTCAGGACTAGGGGTAAGGTTCCTTTTATATTGTGATATACTTCAGGACTAGGGGTAAGGTTCCTTTTATATTGTGATATACTTCAGGACTAAGGGTAAGGTTCCTTTTATATTGTGATATACTTCAGGACTAGGGATAAGGTTCCTTTTATATTGTGATATACTTCAGGACTAGGGCTAAGGTTCCTTTCATATTGTGATATACTGCAGGACTAGGGATAAGGTTCCTTTTATATTGTGATATACTTCAAGACTAGGGGTAAGGTTCTTTTTATTTTCTTAAACGTTTAGACTTATGTCATTTTAACTAACAAAATAGTTCCAGTTTTCTCCCCCATTCACATCCATTCGATATAAAGTTCTTAAATGTGCCGTTTAAAAGAAAAGAAAACAAAACAAAAAAAAACATGTATTTTAATTTTAAAACATGATGGGCAGGATTTTTAAAAACCAGTGTTATTGTATCGAACTCGTGGTATAGTAACGAGAGTTTTAGTAGCAAGTGATTTTCCATTAATGGTTTGAAATTGAGTCGATGAGGTCGTTAATGAACGCGTTTCTCATTAAAATGCTTACTGGTAATTGTCGCAGGTCACATACATCACTTCCTGTCTCAATGGTTAAATAAGGGGAACTCGTTAATCAAAATGCATGTTAACGAGATCAAGAAAAATGAATGGAAGCATAATAGTGTACAGCGAGGCGGCTCTCTCACCTGCGAGCAGCAGCCAAATGGAAATTAAATAAAAAATAATGGGAATATCTATTTTGTGTATCATTTGTAAACTTTGTGTAAAATTGTGCATTTTATCATGCAGAACGTACATTTATTTAGATAACTTCACATATACAATGCTGAATTACGATTATCTGGCATATGGCTAAAAATCAGACGGCACAGAATTTTTGGATGGGGCGGGGGGGGGGGGGGGGGTAAGCCATCTATCTATATTGGTTGGAATTTATTTTCTTATGTTGACATCTACTTTTGTATGTATTTTAGTAAGTACGATTGTAGACTATAAATAAATACGTTTTTATTTACAATTATTTTTTTATTATTATTTTCTCCTAATTTAGAATATCCAATTATTATTTAAGCTTGACTCACCACTACCACCCCCTGCACTGACTCGGGAGTGGCAAAGACAAACACACGCTGTCCTCCGAAGCGTGTGCCGTCAGCCGACCGTTTCTTTTCACACTGCAGACTCACCATGCAGCCACCTTGGAGCTACAGCGTCGGCGGACAACACAGTTCCAGGAAGCTTACAGGCAAGCCCGCAGGTGCCCAACCAGACTACAGGGGTCGCTGGTGCGCAGTGAGCCAAGGACACCCTGGCTGACCTAAACCCTCCCCACCCCGGGCGACGCTCGGCCAATTGTGCGCCGCCCCCTGGGAGCTCCCGTCCACGGTTGGCAATGGAATAGTCTGGACTTGAACCAGCGACGTCCAGGCTATAGGGCGCATCCTGGATTCTACGCGAAGTGCCTTTACCGGATGCGCCACTCGGGAGCCCCCCAGAATACTTATTTCAATAAAGGTAAACAAATCATACACACCAGCTATATCCAGTTCCCTGGAAATGGACTGCCAGATGTTCCCCCTCATTGCCGTGTCTTTATAGTTTGTGTCCATTATTGTACAGCTCCGGGTATTTTGATACAGCAAGAATTCTCTTTTCTTCCGCCATTGTTTACTGAAGGCACGTAAGGGAAGCTGCTCCTCATTGGTCAGTTCCCTAGCTGCCACGCGACTTCAGTGTTGCCCATCGCATCGCCGGCAGTGTGAATGGCTTGTATCAGAAATGCATGTTTTATTTATTTTTTGTTGTGGTGCAGAGTTGTGGTCACATCGCATCTGGTGTGTACAGGCCTTTAGTTCAAAGAGACACCCCTTCTATCCGTAGCAGATAATATCAACCTCTGGATGTCCACTCACCGTTACGCTTATGGTAGATACCGTAAAAACCGCTGTATAACTTGCACCGATGTATAAGTCCCCCCCCCCCCCCCCATTTTTGAGACAACAATTTCAGGAAAAAGCCTATAGGTCACACCGGTGTATAAGTCGATCCCCCCTTTTTAGGACCCCCTAAAAATACCTAGAAAATAGACTTATACAAAGGTTTTTACAGTAAGGCTGTATTATCTTTGCGGTTATCACAAATTTACACGGCAGATGTTACCCATGCCGTGTAATATATAGTTCGCCATGAAAATTCCCATTTCTGAAATAATAGTGTAAATATACACATTTGTTATCACTTAAAAATAAATACAGCAAACATTTTTTGCCTTATTGACGCACCACCTGTTACACTGCATTTGAATCTGGCAGTCGGTTTAGTTTGCTTCAGGTAAATGATTGAATACTGCATAGAGCAGCACAGTTACTTTAAAATGTATTCAGCTAAAAGATACCAGCTGCGTTAAAGGCTGGAAATACTTCTGCTAAAGATCTGTCCAGTACAAGAAGGGGACATTTCATGTGTCGTTAGTGTTTCTTGTATTTGATCATTCACTGATGGTAAAAATAGAATGTCTTTAAAAGTTTGACATAAAAAAACTAAATACTGGTATTTTACAATTTAGCATTTACTGTTCAGGTAAGTATTTCAATATTTAGGAACATTTCTTGTATAATTAATAACTGTAGAGAAAAATATAAATTTTGAATGTGACAACAGTATTTTCTTTTGCTTTAATACATAATCATGAATTTGATGCAAATAGGTGGCATCAGATACATGATTTTATTACTCAAACATACAAAACATATTACACAGTAATTTCTGCCTTATAGGAAAAGCATCCCAACTCCTTCCTTTTACTAAAAACGAATTAAACATTATATTAAACTATTTATCAATAATGCTAAAGAAACCAGTTCTTAAATATTGTAAAACTCTTTAACACCTCTCCCTCCCCTGCACCCCCTCCTGCTCTATCCCCTACTAACTCACCCTCCTTCTCCACCTTCTTGCCCTTCTCAGACTCTGACCTCTACTCCCTGCTCCAGGGTCACAAACCCACCGCGTGTGCCCTGGACCCCCTCCCCACTCACCTCTTTCAAGCTGCTGCTCCTGCTCTACTTCCCTTCATCTCCTCCCTTCTCAACACCTCTCTACTTTCTGGTCTCGTTCCCTCTGCCTTCAAAAAAGCCTCTATCACTCCCCTCCTCAAGAAAACCTACCCTTGACCCCACCTCCCTCCAGAGCTACCGTCCTGTCTCCCTCCTACCCTTCCTCTCCAAAACCCTTGAGCGGACTGTACACCGCCAGCTCTCTGCTTTCCTGTCCAACCACTCTCTGCTCGACCCTCTCCAATCTGGCTTCCGCTCTGCTCACTCCACTGAAACTGCCCTCCTGTCTGTCACCAACTCACTTAAGTCTGCCCAAGCTGCCTCTCTCTCCTCTGTCCTAATTCTCCTCGACCTCTCTGCTGCCTTTGACACTGTTGATCACTCTATTCTGCTATCATCTCTCGCTGACCTGGGGATCTCTGGCACTGCTCTGGCCTGGTTCTCCTCCTACCTCTCCAACCGCACTTACCAGGTTACCTGGCGTGGAGCAACCTCCACACCTCACCCTCTCTTAACAGGAGTCCCCCAAGGGTCAGTCTTGGGTCCTCTCCTGTTCTCTCTCTACACCCGCTCCCTGGGCCCCCTCATCGCATCCTATGGTTTCTCATACCATTTCTATGTTGATGATGCTCAGATTTTCCTCTCCTTCCCCACCTCTGACTCCACCATCTCCTCCCGTATCTCTACCTGTCTGTCTGCTATTTCCTCCTGGATGCACTCGCATCACCTCAAACTCAACCTCTCTAAATCTGACCTCCTTTTCTTTCCCTCCTCCTCCCCCTCCTCTGATCTCTCTATCTCTGTTCCTCTGGAATCTACCACACTCTCTCCCTCTTCCTCCGCTAAGAACCTTGGAGTCACCCTGGACCCCTGCCTCTCTTATTCCCAGCACATCTCCACTCTAGCACGCACTTGCCGATTCTTCCTGAGCAACATCCGAAGAATCCGCCCCTTCCTCACCAACTACGCCACCCAGCTCCTGGTCCAGGCCTTGGTACTCTCCCGCCTAGACTACTGCAATTCCCTCCTGGCTGGCCTCCCTACGTCCGCCACCCGTCCGCTACAGCTCATCCAGAACTCCGCTGCCCGCCTGGTGTTCTCTCTGCCTCGCTTCTCCCATGCAACTCCACTACTCCGCTCACTCCACTGGCTACCGATCACCGCTCGCATCCAGTTCAAGACTCTTGTACTAGCCTACAGATGCCTTGACCAGACTGCACCTAGCTACCTCCAGACCCTCATCTCTCCCTAGACCCCCACTCGACCTCTCCGCTCCGCCTGCACTAGAAGACTGGCTCTACCTCCTCTACGCTCCCCTGCCTCCAGAGCCCGCTCCTTCTCCACCCTCGCTCCGCAGTGGTGGAATGACCTACCTACAGATGTCAGGACCGCCCAGTCCCTGACCACATTCCGGCGCCTCCTTAAGACTCACCTCTTCAGACAGCACCTGTAGAACTCCTCGGTTTTTCCCCTGGGACACTATCATCCTTCCTTAAATGCACTTTATTTGCTCTTATCTGCCCCCTATTTTACTGCATTTAATCCTGTACTTCAGAGTACTGTAATCTGCCAAGTGTTTAATCTGTAGTATTTTGTATTTAATCATATCTTGATGTAACTATCACTGTCACTGCTATCTGCTGTATTATTGAATTGTATTTTGTCACACTTAGTACTTGCTTGAACCAAAGTCATTGTATTTATCTTGCTCTTATTGTATTACTTGTACTGTAACACTTGAAATCTATTTGCTTACGATTGTAAGTCGCCCTGGATAAGGGCGTCTGCTAAGAAATAAATAATAACAATAATAAAATAAAGTAAAAAGGGAAAAAGGGAGCACATTTCTCAGTAGAAATGTCTTATGCTTCACACTTTACACTTGGAAAGGTTGTTACAGAGTAATCATGGTAGACAAACTGCTTTTTAAGCACCTAAAGAAAACAAAGACTTCCTGTTTTATAGTCTGTTTTTAAACTTTCTTATTCTATGTCAATTA
The DNA here is from genome assembly GCF_902713425.1 of Acipenser ruthenus. Taxonomy (NCBI): domain Eukaryota; kingdom Metazoa; phylum Chordata; class Actinopteri; order Acipenseriformes; family Acipenseridae; genus Acipenser; species Acipenser ruthenus. Next base: position 9,636,128 of record NC_081214.1, read on the forward strand.
TTTAAATCATATGTCAAATTATTTCAGAAATATTAATTCAATCATGTTGTTATTTGTATAGTTATTATTTGTTATTATTTTGCTATTATTGTATTAAAACATTTTAATAAAAATAATTAAAACAGAAACAAGTAGCACATTGAGTCATGTGCTGTTATACAATGCTTGTAGAACTTTTAGTTAAATGAGCCTGTCTTTAATTCAGAACACAGAACCGTAACCTTGCAGTGTCCCAGGGGAGCAGTTCAGAGAGCAGGGACAGGGTTAGGGAGCTTGCAGTGTCTGAGGGGAGCAGTTCAGAGAGCAGGGACAGTTTCAGGGAGCTTGCAGTGTCCCAGGGGAGCAGTTCAGAGAGCAGGGACAGTCTCAGGGAGCTTGCAGTGTCCCAGGGGAGCAGTTCAGAGAGCAGGGGCTGTCTCAGGGAGCTTGCAGTGTCCCAGGGGAGCAGTTCAGAGAGCAGGGGCAGGCTCAGGGAGCTTGCAGTGTCCTAGGGAAGCAGTTCAGAGAGCAGGGGCAGTCTCAGGGAGCTTGCAGTGTCCCAGGGGAGCAGTTCAGAGAGCAGGGGCAGGCTCAGGGAGCTTGCAGTGTCCCAGGGGAGCAGTTCAGAGAGCAGGGGCAGGGCAGAGCAGGGGCAGGCTCAGGTGAGCTGAGCCTAAAAATAATTGGCCATTCCAAATTGGGAGAAAATAATAAAAATAATTGGCAACGACTAAATTAAAAAAAAAAAGAATATTGAGATAAATGAACAAAAGAAGGTTGAAAAGTAATATGGGATTGAAGACTGTGTTCTGAAAAGTAAATTAACCAGATTTTTCCAGTGTGCTCATTATGAACAATTACTGTTGCTTATTTTATTAATTGAAAGGATCTCAGAGTAGGCGTGCCTGGTCTGTTCTATAAGATCTGGGACGAAGGGATTTTACTATTCACTGTCAACTCAGGTAGCCACCAGGGTAGAATCAAATGCTGAGCCCTCTCTATAATACCAACATCATAGTCTAAACGTTACACATCGGGTGTATTTATTGCAAATCATAACAATCCATGGTGTTCTTTCTATTGTAATCTCACCAAACATGTTAAATAAAATGGCTGTGTAAATCAAGATACAATTGTGACAAACCTAAAAGCCTTATTTGTTTGATGGCATGACCCAGGTACAATAAATAAAAAAAGAAAGAAAAAGCAGAATATTAATTATTAAACACATAATTCATAAGATTGTTGATTTTATTTTTGAATGGTTTAACATAACTTTATAAATGACACTGCTGTTAACTTGCTGAACACACTGATACAATTTTGTTCTTTAATGAAAAAATGTGAATACAATAGTAAAACTGAGATGATTTACCAGTTCTACTGCAAATTGTCATTTAGAGACATCTCAAATTGCATTTCAAGATATCTTGAAATATTTAGAGATATCTGCAAATCATTTGCAGATATATTTTTTAATGAATTTGAGGTATCTGTAAAGAGAAAAAATGGTTTAAAGATATCTCTAAATGTATTTTAGATATCTTAAACGATTTTGAGATATCTTCTCCAAATGTATATGTAATGATTTCTGGAAATTATTTGATCTTAAAATATTTTGAGATATATATAAATTCATTTGAGATATTGCTAAATGATCATTTGGCTTGCCATGCATACACACAACGTGGATCTTGTACAACGAGTCAAAATTAAAAACACTCAGAATTTGTTAAGTAATACTTAGGAATTGACTCTTGTTTATTTCCCTTCGGCACACAAATAAATGTCACCTCTCGCCTTTAAGAGAATCGTAATAACATCATTTGCGCATGCGCCATACAGTACGTTGCAGGAAACAAAGGGACAAGCGTGGCTGGAATTTAAAGGGGAAATTGAACAGTAAAAATTATTGTTGTGACTGAAGAAAACACAGTGGTCGTTAAATGAATCCATCTTAATAGAAATAAACTGTTAAGAATCGGAGACCAAGAGGTGAGTAATGCCATATAGTTGATACAATTAAAGGAAAACGTTTAGGAAAAGGTATTTGGTGTTACATACAGACTGTATTACAGTCAGTGGAGAACGAATAGGGGGCAACAAGGTATGTACTGATCCTTGCATGTGGGCATTCAGCAGTACCGAGTTTTATTAAAATGTCAGAGGTCTCTGTTTACAATGAGTTTTAATGCATACCTTAATGTAAGTCTATTAGGGTACTGTACTGTATTATTTTTGACTTAGTAAATATATAACTGATTTTAACGCTGCATCAACCTTTAGTCTGTCTGTCTGAAGGTCTACGTACAAAACAGCGTCTAATGCAATGTAAATACATGCATATTAGAATGAAAGGAAACGAAGGCAGTTGATACAGAATGTACGGTATAGAGAAACTGTTTTATCTGGGATTATAAGTTTTAGGTCGACTGTTATTATCATGAATAATATTTTTGTAACATACTTTTTTCAACACCGTGTTGGATAATAAATATCTCATGTACCAGCTCGAAGTCGTTTGGGGTCTGTGCATTGTTTGTGTTTCCAGTGCAGTTTCTGTCTCGTTCTGCTGCTAAATTCGAGCGCCATCAGAATGTCGAGGTACACAGCAAGCCACCATTAAAGAACCATAATAACTATTAAAGATAATAACCATGAAGACTCTGCTATAATGGTGACGCTTTTTAACGCTCGTATTTGGGTTCTCTCCGTGATAGTTCTTTATCAAAACTGTGTTTGCAAACAAGCGACTCCTGTGCACGTTTCTACGTCGACAGCGACAGGCACGTCATGAACTAGTGAGCGTCTGACGCCCAATATGTGCGAGCACTTCGTTCAATTTTTTGTTCCTTATAACTTCTTGTAGATTTTAAACGAAAACAATACTACTTATTGTGATTTGGCTACGAGTCCAGGAGCTGCTCTACCCTTACGGAAAAGAATAACACATATTTACATATATTGAGAAATATAATGTAATATATTGATTAATGTATTTCAATATATTGAAGGTTACAAAATGTATTCTACAACATATACCAATATTATTCATTATATTGCACAATATTACTTGTTTTTTATTTGAATATGTTTGGTAAGTGGTTGGTAGTCCATACAAGTGCATGAAACAGCAACAAATAGACATTTAAGAGAAGTAAAAACCTCATGACTAAAATGACAACATATTATATGCCAATGTCAGATTACTAAATTAGCCCCCCCCCCCCCCTGGTCAAATAGCATAACAAAGGTAAGGAGACGATCAAATAAACAAACAAGATATTTCAATTTAAAGTGAGTTACTCATAAAAGACTGAATTGTTGAAAGTAGCATTTTTAAACACTTTTTGTATCTTGCAGGTGAAAAAGTCCATGCTGATGAACACGCTTCATGCTTAAACTTCACACTGACCTCCTTCGCTTGGTAACAAGAACTTTCCATGGCAAAGCTGGGGTTAACCTCGCCAGATACCGGCTCTCTGTTTATGAGCACAAGACCCCAGCAGCCAGGCAGTGTTTGGCATTCGGAGTCCCACTTTTTCCCTCTCGGGCCTTCGAACACAGGTCAAGCCTGAGGTTTTCCCAAACTCCATTCTCCCAGGGTTTCCATCTCTCTTGTGGGGTCTCCAGTGCAGACACCATGGCTGAACAGAGGTTCTGTGTGGAATATGCCAAGCGAGGCACAGCCGGCTGTAAGAAGTGCAAGGATAAGATTATGAAGGGACTGGTACGTATTGGTAAGGTGGTCCCCAATCCCTTCACTGAATCCGGGGGTGATATGAAGGAGTGGTACCACGTCAAGTGCATCTTTGAAAAGTTTGAGAAGGCTCGGGCTACCACCAAGAAAATCGAGGACATTACTGACCTGGAGGGCTGGGAAGAACTGCAGGATGAGGAGAAGGAGCTCATCAACAAACACATCTCGGGTGAGACATACTTTCAGATCGCTGAGACAAAGAAGTCTCAGATGTTTTGAAAGAGACGTGTGTTACAGCAAACATGTATTTTCATTTCAAAGCATGACATCTGGTAGTGCACTTGGGCTACAGAAAATTCTTGCTTGCCTTGTTTCCCCAAGAAATGTGTTACACTTGTACTTCCTAAGACATTTCACAGCAGAAGTGTTTTGGGATCAAAGCTTCTTACTGGCTGCAAAGCAAGCCAGTCATTAGGGAGAGCAGCTGGAAAGAAGGCCCTTAGGGGGGACAACTTCAGGTGAAATGACAATAAAGTTCAACACTAACTGAAAACATAGCTTGCAAACAGATTTATTTAACCAAGTGTTTTAAAATGAAAATGCACGTTTAATGTAATGTGCTTTTGTTCCAAAACTGCACATTTAAGAATTATAACAAATGAAATTGCTAACAGGACTTCTTGAATTGTTGTGTTAGTTACAACCACTTTAAATAATGTTAACATGTGTTTTCCTCCGTTTCCGTGAACAGACTTGGCTGCCAAGGCTGCTGCTAGCCCCAAGAAGAAGGTCCAGGCCAAGCTGAGCCCTGGTGGCCAGTTGACCTCCCCCTCCACCCAACTGACCAGCCCCTCTCCCCGCAAGTTCTCAGGATTCTCAGGTAGGCCTCCAGCATAAGAAACATTACGAACGAAGCTACACAGTGTGATACACTGTCCTTACGGATTGTGTCCCCTGTCGGTGAGATGAGATGATGTTAAAAGCTCTATAAACATGACTGCAGACGAGCCTGACTCTTTTGCACAGTAGTAAAACAGCAGGCTCACTAGTGGTGTACAAGGTCTCCAGTTCGTGCCCAGCTTCCACCTTGTTACATCAAGTTGGGTTTTAAAAGGATCCCAGTGATTCAACATCAACAAGACTAAGTGGCCCATTCCATACCCTCACCACTCTCTGTGTGAATAGGTGTCTACTTCCCTCTGTCCTAAATCTCCAGTTAATGGTGTTCATTTCTGTGCTGCGCCTAAAGTATTGGTTGGGGATAACTTTGTCAATGCTTTTTAGATTTCAAACAAGTCCCTCCTAAGTCTTCTTTGTTCCAGGCTAAACTGATTCAATTCCTTCAACATATCTTCATAGCTCAGTCTGGGGTTAGCTGGTTGCTCTTCGTTGGACTCTGTCCAGGACCACAATGTCTCTTTGGTACTGAGATGATCTGAACTGAACTCAGTACTCTAAGTGCAGTCTTACCAGGGCATGCCTTTTTAATTGCTTCTCCACTCTGTGTGGTTCCTGACAGAGATGACTATTACAACACCAAGGTCTTTCTCTTGGTGGGCCTGTATGTACAGATATACACTGAGGATACTCCAGGAACATTTATGAATATTCACTGAGTGTCCTCCAGGTATGTTCTTGGTGTTGTAACAGACTCATCACTGGCAGCAGCCACAGTTTTACATAACCAGTACATTGTATGGAACTCTACATTGAACAGCTGAATTCAGAGAAATGCTTCCTTGCACAGTCTCTGCATCTATTTAAAGAAGGCATTGAAGGGGCGTAAACCTCCGCTTATAAAATGTTTCTTTTTACACTTTTCTGAAATAAATTGGGGTTTCTCCACCATAGTAGTCAGTTTTGTAGGTACACATGCCTGTATGATTATGATATAACAAGAACATAATGCTTTGGCCTTCACAGCTACGAAGCCTGGGCCCTCAAGTCCGGCTCCTGCCACACAGGGCAGTAAGCTCTCTGCACAGTACTGTGACCCCACCCATAAGGACTGCCTGTTCAGAGAGTTCCGTAAGCTGTGTGCCATGGTGGCTGACAAGCCCAGTTACAACGTCAAGACCCAGATCATCCAGGACTTCCTGAGGAGGGGCTCGGCGGGAGGTGAGTGTGTGTGTGTGAGTGTGTGTTTGTGGACTCACAGGGTCAGTTGCATCATACCTGGAATTGCACCACATCTGTAATTGTTTAATTGAAGAAACAAAAACCGTTGTGGGTGCTGAGCCCTCGCTTAATATACCATACAATAACTTGTAAGATTACTGTTCAAAATCACACAACCCAAACTTCAAGCTGCATCGCATGATAACCATGGTACTGGGGATATTTTCCGTGGTACCACTGTGGCCGCCGCCACTATGTTACCATTGTCTCTTTTGTCTTTGTGCTTGTGGCAGATGGTTTCCATGGAGACCTGTTCCTGACAGTGAAGCTGCTGCTTCCTGGAGTAATCAAGAGTGTTTACAACCTGAACGACAAGCAGATTGTCAAGCTGTTCAGCAGAATCTTCAACTGTAACCAGGAAGAGATGGTCCGGGACCTTGAGCAGGTCTGTGTTTGTGTCATTCTCCATCTGTGTGTGTGTGTGTCTCTCTCATTCTGTGTGTGTGTGTGTGTGTGTGTGTGTGTGTATCTCTCTCGTTCGGTGTGTGCGTGTGTCTCTCTCTGTGGTGTCTCTCTCTCTCTCTCTCTCTCTGACTGTGAGTATCTCTTTGTCTGTGTGTGCCTCTCTCTCTTTTTCTGCGTCTGTGTGTGTCTCACTCTCTCTCTCTCTCTCTCTCTCTCTCTCTCTCTCTCTCTCTCTCTCTCTCTCTCTGACTGTGTGCGTCTCTTTCTCTAATTCAATTCAATATAATGTCATAACCCCAGCAATACATTTCTTCATATATAGTTATGCGGAAGAGATGCATTGTAATTTTAGTCCCTAAAAAAATATTTATTTAGTATATATTTTGTGTCAGTGTGGTTTGTGAAAAAAATATATACCTCTTGTTTACCACTGTGAATAAAGGATTCATCTCAATGGCTTTATAAAGTTATAAGTTTTATAAGTAACTTAATTTGACCTTTTTTATTTCTGTCTTCTAGTGTTTTCACCTGAGTTCAGGGTTCTAGCTGCCCGTGTAGATGCAGGTGACTAGGTTACATCAAGCAATCTTCAAGGAAATAGCTGCTCCATCTAGTGATCTGCCACTTTGAATCAAGTTTCCTTTTGTTTTGCTCACAATACATTGCTGTACACTAGATGGCACTGGTACTATTATAGAGGCTACATTACATATGCCAGCAGCAGGCAGCTAGAACCGAAGAGCAGCTCCTGAACTCCTCGGGGAAGCACCGTAACACAAATACAAAATAAAAAGCGCAGTGTTTGAGTGAGACCCAATCAGAATGATTGCATGATACAAAGGGGATGGTGAAATACACAACTTCCTCTTTACATAAGTACTACATTAAGATTTCTCTTCTCCCCTTGGTCTGACAGGGCGATGTCTCAGAGACGATTCGAATGTTTTTTGAAGGTAGCGCGTCTTTTCCTCCGCCGTCGAAGAGCTTGCTGACTATCCAGGAGGTGGACACGTTCCTGGAGCGACTGTCTCAACTCACGAAGGAAGACGAGCAGCAGAAAGAGCTGGAGGACATCTCCAGGAAGTGAGACCTTCAAACTCAGAAATGAGACATCCTGTAACGCCACTTGGTGTATCACATAGAACAAAGAAGAAAAATGACAGTGACATCTTTAAAATCTTAAAAGGAGTTGGCAAAGTTAACCCTAACGACTACTTTAAGCATAGCACAGAAACCAGGACCAGAGAAAATTAAGCGGTAGACTTATGGGAGCGGGAAAGAGATCCTTCTTCTTTACACAGAGAGTTGTGAGAGAATAGAATAGGTTAGCTAGCCATGCTGTTGAGAGAATCACTTGGATGCTTTGAGACCCAACTTGAGATTAATCAGCTAATAGGAATGAGACAAGCTCAGATGGGCTGAATGGCCTCCTCTCGTTTGTAAATTTTCTTATTTTAATATGTGGGTTTTTTTTGTTTTCAGTGTTTGTTTTTGAGTAGTGTAGAAAATACCACAATGTATTACTTTTTAACATATTTATCACTGAAACATCATTATTTTTTATATCTTTCATTGTTAAGTTTGTGCAATATACAATTTAATTTGTTTTCTTGTTTCTAGGCATTTTGAAATGCATTATCGCTGACATCTCTATATTGTTTGACTTGTTCCAGGTGCACAGCCAATGATCTGAAATGCATAATCCGACTCATTAAGCACGATTTGAAAATGAACTCTGGAGCCAAACATGTGTAAGTACCTTAGATCTTATTACAAAATATCAATATGAACGGAGTCCCTGAGTGGCTCACCTGGTAAAGGCAGGTCTACGTGGGGCGCTGGGGAGTCATACGCAGGGCGGCGCTGGTTCCTCACCTGTGTATAACCACGGCGTTTGAGGGGTTAGGAAGGAGTCTAAACCGGTCTAGCAGTGTCTGTTCTCTCCCCCCCACAGTCTGGATGCAGTGGACCCCAATGCATATGATGCCTTCAAGGCCTCGCGGAACCTAGGAGACGTGATAGACAGAGTCCTGAGGAACCAGCATGAAGCTGCGAGCAGCTCTGGGCCCAGGAAGATTCTGAGTGTGGAGGCCTCACTCATGAGCCCTGTTCAGCCCATGCTGGTGAGAAAAACATAAGAACATTTACGAACGAGAGGAGGCTATTTGGCCCATCTAAGCCGGTTCTTAGTAGCTGATTGATCTCAGAACTTTGTCAAGTTAGTCTTAAAGGATCCCACTGATCCTGCCTCAACAACATGACTGTATCACATTCCATACCCTCACCACTTTGTGTGAAGAAGTGGCTCCTTCTCTCTGTCCTAAGTGTATCGCCACTTCATTTCCAGGGGGTGGTTCTAAAAGATGGGTGATGGTTCTAGATAGTTTAGGGTAAGTGGGCTATTCTTTACTCACATACCAGATGCCAAGTTAGTGGTTCTTTATTTTGCTTGTAAACTTTAAACTTTACACAAGTTTTTTGGGCGTGGCCGACACATTTTTAGCCACCCAGGAAATCCAAAAGGATTTAGGCCACATACAGAACTGGGCAGAAATGGGTGGCATAGAACTAGAACAGGTACACTAATAGTCATTGCTGTCAGCAACCAGACTATGAGGGGAAGCAATCAAATAAGCAAACTGAATCATTGGGTATATAGTTAAGTGCAGAGTACAAATCAAAGGAAGCTGTGATGAGGTTTGAGCACTGTCTTAAATTCTGGTTCCCACAATACAAAAAGAACCTCTCGAAGAGAATCTAGCAAAGAACAACCAGGGATTAAAGGAAATAGCTTTGAAAATAGGAACCGATTCCTAGCTTACCAAGTTACTCAGTTTAAACTCTGCACAGAAACCAGGACCAGAGGACACTCCTTTACACAGGATGCTGAATCATTGGCATCCTTTAAGGCCTGGCTTGACAGAGTTTTATCAGCTACTAGGAACAAACCTTTTTGAACTATAGCACCTAAACTGTGGAACTCAATTGTAAAATGTATTAGGCCCTGTTGCAGGGCCAGGTTCGCTCACTGGCTTCTCGGACCCCTGCAGGGCACTGCAGTGGAGAGACGGGGCCGGCCAGGTGGTTGAGCAGGGAGGCTGAACGGGAATTCCTGATTGGCTGGGGGGCGGGTCTTGTCAATTGTCGGGCCTTTTAAAATAAACCGTGAAACACACACCTGTGTTGTTTGTCCACCCAGAGGGAGAGAAATCGTCTGCGAAGCCACACGGCCAGCTGTGCTCTGACACGGTGAACTGACAAAGCAGGAAGAGTCCCGTGAGGTCCAATGTCTTCAGAGTCACTGTGTTAAACGGGCGACTGAAACTTGATTAGATTAGGTTTAGTTTAGAGGATTTTAATATTATACTGTAGTTATTATTATTATTATTATTATTATTATTATTATTATTATTATTATTATTATTATTATTATTATTATGTGTTTATTTAGCGAATGCCTTTATCCAAGCCAACTTAGAGTCACTTACAACAACGTCTCACCCGAAAGACAGAGCACAAGGAGGTTAAGTGACTTAATGGAAAAAAGTCTCCAAGACTCTCAACTAAATTGTGGGGACCCCAATGAAGTACAAAGTAGGTTTACCAGACAGTGAAAAACCGGGACATTTTTTGTCTTCAATTCATTGATGCCGTAGCAACTCTGAAGCGCTTAAATAACTGTATATAATAACACAATCATAATTTGAAAGTTAAACATCAGGTGTATTTATTGCAGATCATGAATTATTAAACAAGTAATCCATAAGATTTTTATTTTATTTTATTTTTGAATAATATACTGTATATATATATATATTACTGTTCTGTCAACTTGCTGAGCACACTGCTACAGTTTTGTACAATAACAATTTTACTGTTCCTGCCTGGGACACAAAAGTAAGGCAGAAAACTGGGACAATACCACCTTTCCCAGGACACCTGGTAACCCAGTACAAAGGCTTAATATTATGGTACGCAAATTCTTTTTTTTTTCTGTATTTGTTAAAACACTAAAAGCCACAAACAGAACGTTTTTTCTGTCTAAAAGAACAAAGAACAAAAAGGCACAGCCATAGAATCCAGTTTCAGTAAAACACGCAACCACGTTAAAGGAGCGCAACTCAGTATAGTGTTCAGTGTACTTGATCCAAGACGTGGAGCACTGCGTGTGTTATACATATATATATATATATATATATATATATATATATATATATATATATATATATATATATATATATATATATATATTATTGCAGTTTGAGGTGTCTCAACACACAGTAAGAGCTTTAAAAGTTTGAAATTCTTTGTTGTTCAGTTTTGTTTAGAAGCCCTGTTCTTGCTGTCTGACAGGCCGAGGCATGCAAGTCGATCGAGTACGCCATGAAGAAGTGTCCCAACGGGATGTACTCCGAGATCAAGTACGACGGAGAGCGCGTGCAGGTGCACAAGAACGGAGATCACTTCAGCTACTTCAGCCGCAGCCTGAAACCTGTGCTGCCACACAAAGTGAGAACCAGCCTCCTTCTCCTCAGAGCATTCCTGTTGTTAACTGCAGTGATGCTGTGTACTAGGGAGGGATGCAGGTCACTTATGATAGGAGTGATGCTGTGTACTAGGGAGGGATGCAGGTCACTTATGATAGGAGTGATGCTGTGTACTAGGGAGGGGTGCAGGTCGCTTATGATAGGAGTGATGCTGTGTATTAGGGAGGGGTGCAGGTCACAGGTTTGGTTTTTGATGGCTACTCACTTTCCGGCAGAACCAAAATGAAAGTTTAAAACCGAAAAAATACAGACATGTTGTTTTTAAATTGACAAATAAGCTCAAGACAGTGTTATTGAATCACTAAAATGAATGCATTATACAGTAAAACAATGTTGGTAGAATAAAATAATGTATTAAGAGACATTTTCACTTTTTTATGGATTATTTTCTGGTACGCACATTGTTGCTGGGGTCGGTTGGAAGTATAACTGCAGCTCATGATGGTTTTTTAAATCGAAATGTCTTGATCAAGATGTTGGCTTCAAAGCAACTGAAGTGATTGGCAGTATTTTAAAATAGTTCTAATTTAAAATGTCATAGGTTTAGGTCAGAAGAAAACAAAGCTAGAACTCAGGCCTTGCCGCCAGCCATCAAAAAACACACGATAATATTGTAATTGTATTTAACTGTATTCAGCTGTTTGCTGTCTCATGCATTACTGCCCAAAACCAACTTGAGACATCATTGTGTGGTGATATATTCTGACCCATACATTATTCTATTTTTATTAATGTTCTAAAATGGCATTTAAATGTTACTCGCATATTCCGTCCATCTTTAAACCACACGCTTCAATTACTTTGTTTCAGATCAAACAGCTGAATACAGTTAAATACAATTACGATATTGACATTGCTAGTTTGCTACTAGCATACACTTTAACCCTTTCAGTCCTTATGTTAGCCCCGTATGTTAACATGTGCCATGGGAAATCACGTTGGAACCTCTCGCAGGATTCCTAGGTCCCACTCTGAGGTAGTGTAGAAATATATGTCAAAACCATTTTTTTTGTCCAGTTCTCATGTATACTCAATGAAAGAGTTCCTTTTTGAATTGTATAACTTAATTTTGACAAACGTAATTCAGTACTGAAAGGGTTAAACACGTATTAGAAAGGTTGTACAAAGAAGCTAATAGGTTAGGCTGTGACTGTTGTTTAAGCTGTGTGAACTGATTGTTTTATGTCTGTAGATATTAGGGTTACAGAGCCCCCCTGCAGTGTTTACTAGAAACACAGTGCTTTGTATTTGCTGTATCCTGTGTTGTCTGTGTGGCAGCAGTATAGTGTTCAGCATAACCCTGGTTGTTTTGATATTTGTATTCACACATCACAGGTACATCAACTAGATAAATATTTTTTTCAATTTTTACTGGGGAATGATCATTAAGATAATTTTTCTTTCAAACATCGCAGTGTATGTTATTATTTTAAAACATGATATCTGGTACTGCATTAAAGAAAGTTCTCAGTTTCTTTGACAGTCTCAGTTACGCTTGTCCTTCCTGGGTCATTTCACCTTGGCAGTGTCTTTTGGGTGATATTGCTATGAAGCCATCGAAGGGTACAGTTTCACCCACCAAGTGACTAAGTAAGTGCAACACTGACTGAAAGCAAGGCTTGCAAACAGATTTCTTTAAGTAAGTGTACTACCGGATATCATGCTTTAAAATGAAAATATGTTTAATATAAAGTGTGCTTTATGTAGCTAATGCAAGTGCAAAACAGGTAAGTAATTGTTTTGTTTTGTTAGCTGCAATTACTTTGAGGGATCCTAGTGAAACAGCATGTGCTCCATGGCTAGGTGACCCATCCAGCCCCTCACCACTGTCCTGCTTGTTTTCCAGGTGGCTCACTTTAAGGAGTTCATTCCCCAGGCCTTCCCCGGGGGGAACAGCATAATCCTGGATGCGGAGGTGCTGCTTATCGACACCAGTACCAGTAAACCACTGCCATTTGGGAGCCTGGGGGTGCATAAGGTGAGGTCCTCCACACGCTCAGAAGAACATGAATTGAGATGGGAGTCCTCACTGGGCAGTGCACTCAGAAGAACATGAATTGAGATGGGAGTTCTCACTGGGCAATGCGCTCAGAAGAACATGAATTGAGATGGGAGTTCACTGGGCAATGCGCTCAGAAGAACATGAATTGAGATGGGAGTTCACTGGGCAGTGCGCTCAGAAGAACATGAATTGAGATGGGAGTTCTCACTGGGCAATGCGCTCAGAAGAACATGAATTGAGATGGGAGTTCTCACTGGGCAATGCGCTCAGAAGAACATGAATTGAGATGGGAGTTCTCACTGGGCAATGCGCTCAGAAGAACATGAATTGAGATGGGAGTTCTCACTGGGCAATGCGCTCAGAAGAACATGAATTGAGATGGGAGTTCACTGGGCAATGCGCTCAGAAGAACATGAATTGAGATGGGAGTTCTCACTGGGCAATGCGCTCAGAAGAACATGAATTGAGATGGGAGGTCACTGGACAAAAAATTTAAGTACGAGTCATTGAACTGCTGAATTGCTGGACATTCCTTTAGACGAGTCAGGTCTTAGTGAAGTGTTACTAGAAAATCAAACAGAAATAGATTTTATATCAGACGGATGAATCAGGTATGAGTGGTTTGCATATTAGGTTCTGACAAGCTATTAGATCATTTTATATTAATTGAAACTGCAAGAAGACTTATTATCGGTGATTGGTAAATGCTAAGCAACGTTATGTGTTTCGCAATTAACATGTTTACTAGGTTTCTTACTTTTTTAATGAATACCTGCTGGCTTAAACTTTGTTAAGTAGATTGCTTGAAAAGTATCTGCACAATACTATATAATAATAAAAATCAAGTGTACGATAGTTCACATCCTCAAAACAGGTATTTTACACCACAAGGCAATTTGTGCAGGCACATTCAAAGGATCCTTCTAATCACACAGTAAACATTGAGAATGTATAGGATTATAGCTAATGCCGTTCCATAACCCGTGTACAATCACAGTTTGGTGAAGGTTTGGTGCTGAATCAAGACAGACGGATGAACTAAATCAGCGCAAAAGGGCCACCATTTATTGAGTACGAACCCCAGCTAGTAACAAACAACATGAGATGTAAATGTGATTAAATACCCATCTATTTAATCGGCCCAATGTCGTCTTCTTTCAGAAAGCAGCCTTTCAAGATGCTAAGGTCTGCCTGTTTGTGTTCGACTGCATCTTCTTCAACGGAGTGAGTCTAATGGACAGGTAATGCTTAAATAAACCATGTTGTACTGCCCCCTTAACCTTTTTAATGATGTTTGCCATCATTCTGAGTGTGTCTTATTGGTTACTTAAAAACCGTACAGGAGCTGCTGTTCAGCTCTCATGGCCTGCCATAGGTATATGAAACTACATCTAGATAAGTGCTGTTCTGTAGATCGGCGCCATCTAGTGATCTGCTGTTTGACTACAGCAGTCAGTTTGTATAGTACCCAGAAGATCGCTTAGATACAGAGACTATTGTTATATGGGTAAGATATTCTCTATTCTCATCTACTGTTCTTCCCAAGGCCTCTGCATGAACGAAAGAAGTTTCTTCATGAAAACATGGTGGAGATCCCAAACCGGATTCTCTTCTCTGAAATGAAGCATGTTACTGTAAGTGAAATACACCCAACTACACAAACCCATCACAAAATGAGCCATTGGTTTGTGTTGCAAAATAATCATTCATCTATACAAGAGAAGCAGTATTATTCATCTTTTTTAGCAGAAGTTAATAAAATGCGTTTTACAGCAAAAAATTCTCCCTTCCCAGTTAAACTACATGGAGTTTATTTTATAACCCCCAGAATGAATTTATGAATGAATCCAGGACAGGTATGACAGTAGAGGGGATCACAGAGAAGGTGATTGAGTGATTATGAAGTGATAATGTTGATGGTTGTCACTCTGTTTCAGAGGGCCGCTGATCTTGCTGACATGATCACACGAGTGATCCGAGAAGGCTTGGAGGGGCTGGTGCTGAAGGATGTCAAGGTGAGAGACCAGTACTGCCATTCAGGTTGAATGGTTTTCGGTGTTTGATAGAGAACATCCAGATTATCCTATGTATCGTTTGTCAAGTCAAAAATGGATATATTTCTTACTGCCTACAGGAAGTGTGCCAAGCAACAGAAAGTTATACCGAGTCCATTTTGGATCATTTTTATTTTGGCTTAAATAAAAAGTTTATCATTGTTAGTTATGATATTTTTATCTTGAGGTTAATGTTTTTGATGTTGCAAACATTTTAAATGGAAAACATAATTATGCTGAGATGGGAAGTAAATGGTAACATGATAAACATTTACATCCAGACTATTCTGGATTATTTATAATAACTTTGCAGAATAGAAAGCTGTTTCCAAAGAGATTCACAGTTCCATTTTTATTCAGATTATTCTGCCTTTTATTGCAACTGTGGTACCATTCAGTCGAACGAATATTGTAAAGGGAACTTGAGCTGAAACCTTCAGACACAAGAGGTACAGTTTTAAAAAAGTTTGAAACTGTGCTTTAATACATCTACAATACAAGTCAAGAGTACTGCTTAAAGAATTTTCTACGAGTCTGAAATATTCAGACTCGTAGAAATATTCAATCTTAACTTTACATATTCAATGTTAACTTTACATATTCTTGTTTAGGAAATTTTCAGTCATCACATCCTAGTGCCTTTTTTTAAGTCAGAAGTTTAAAGCACCCCTGTGGCCCCAATCGAGCTCTCAGAATCAGAATCATGTCTGATCTCCAAGTACATATGGTACACCAGAGTGTAAGCAATGGCCTCTTCCCCTGCAACACAGTGCCCTTTATTGAGGTATTACTAGAGTGTTGCAGGGGGACCAGGTTAATGGTTACACTCTGGTGTACCAGCTGTACTTGCCCTTATAAAAGCTTACCACAGTAAAATAATAGCAAAATGTAATAAAACATAGTGAAAGCATGGTAAAGCGTAGGTAAGCATTGTAAAGAGTAACGAGGTATGGGAAAGTGTATTAACAACATGACAAAGGTAAACTATGGTAAATGCACAGTATAACCATGGGAAATATAATCAAATGTTTGAACAAACACTAATGTGACTATCAAAAAGATATCATGCAAAGGAAACCAGTGGAAAAATTGCATCTGAAACAACACGCATACAACACGCATCACTGACGAGATTTTATTATACAATCACAATTGCCTTTTACAACTTTCCCATAGTAAAAGTATAGCAGTGTAATCATGGTAAAGCCAAGAGATGCTAACTAAATGCATAGTATAACCACAGGGAAAGGCAAGGGAAACTACTAAATTACTGTTCAAATTTCCCAGGGTAAAAACAAGCATGAAACCCTCATGTTCATCTCAGCACGATGGATCTACTCCAAGCACAGCAGCTTTATTGTTTTCCTGTATTTATTATGTGGTTTGTTGCAGGGTCTCTATGAACCTGGGAAGAGACACTGGCTGAAGGTGAAGAAGGACTACCTGAATGAAGGCGCCATGGCAGATACTGCTGACCTGGTGGTATTGGGGGCCTTCTATGGGACTGGATCCAAGGGTGAGTGGAAACTGGGCAGGGCTGGGGAAGCAGCTTCACACGCTCTGGAGGTGAGCTGGTTATGGTGTAGGAGGGCTGGTCGTGGTGGAGGTGGGCTGGTCATGGTGGGGGAGGGCTGGTTATGGAGGAGGGCTGGTTGTGGTGGAGGAGGGCTGGTCATGGTGGTGAGTTGGTCGTGGTGGAGGTGGGCAGGTCGTGGTGGAGGTGGGCAGGTCGTGGTGGGGGAGGGCTGGTCGTGGTGGAGGTGGGCTGGTCGTGGTGGAGCAGGGCTGGTCGGAGGTGGGCTAGTCGTGGTGGGGGAGGGCTGGTTATGGAGGTGGGCTGGTCGTGGTGGAGGAGGGCTGGTCGTGGTGGAGGTGGGCTGGTCGTGCTGGGGGAGGGCCTTTTTAAAATCAATTCACAATTCCAGTTCTTTCGAAGGAATTGGAATTATTTTAGAGATGTAATAAATATTGTAATTGTTCAACTGCTTTTAGTTGAATCTAATTTAATTGACTAACAGTGACTTCAATTTAAGTAATCTGTTGCCACCATAAAATGCTAATTTGAACAGAATACAGCTAATTTCAGTTTTGATCAGTGATGTGTTGGAATTTATTAAAAGGGGACTGGAACTGGAAATTGTTTTTAAATTGGAATTGAAATATGCGGGTTCTGGATTCTGTTTCGTTTTGTAAGTGTTTTTGTTCCTCTGTGTTTCAGGCGGGATGATGTCAGTTTTCTTGATGGGTTGCTATGATCCTGCATCCCAAATGTGGTGCACGGTGACCAAGTGTGCGGGCGGGCACGACGATGCCACCCTCGCACGACTGCAGAGCGAGCTGGACATGGTGAAGATCAGCAAGGTACACACAAGTACCAGGGCTGTGTTTTCTGAGCAATTCCCATTAAGGATCTTTTTGAAGAAGAGTTTAATCCGAGATTAGTCTGAGATTAAGAAGAGTTTAATCAGAGATTGCATCTTGCCTAGGACTGCAATCCCACAATTCACTGCAGTGATCACAAAATTATTTTATAACAAAAGCATAAAAGGTAGACAAATAATCGCTTATAAACTATTAGTGGTTTTAGTTTGATCACAGCAGGTTCTATATTAAGTGACAGTCAGGTTGCTATTGATTGGTGCTCAATAATTGTGGGCAAACGAGGGAATGCTTTGTTTTGAGTAATTCATGTTTTATTCCATTAATGTACCTCTAAGAATACACTGAAAAGTCAAAGTCCCCTTCTTCATTTAATGATTTAAACATCAACAGTGTTTAAATGTACCACCATTTAGATCAATTGAATAGACCATGGTATGTTTCACAATAATTGATGGGCAACATTGTACGATCTTAGATCAAATGATCACTAAAGATGGACTTCTTGAGACCTAAAATTAATTTAATCAGTTTAATTATGTTCTAAGCAGCATGCAACATTAGATATCACCATTCCAAATATTGATACTGCATGTACCAATACAAGAAATGCAACCTCATTGGATGAAATGTCTACTTGAGATTTACTTGCCTTCTTTTATTAAAGTGCGTCCTTTTGAAATTACAGGAACCAAGTAAAATCCCCGGCTGGTTAAAAATCAACAAAAACTACTACCCAGATTTCGTAGCTCGTGATCCCAAGGTAAGTCTTCAAGAGGGGGTGGGGGGGATCCCTGAGGTGTCCCCTGGTAAAAGCACACCTGTGTGGTGTGCAGGGTGTCATACAGTCAGGGGAGCGCAGGTCTGCGTCCTGGCTGTGTGGTGTGCAGGGTGTCATACAGTCAGGGGAGTGCAGGTTCACGTCCTGGCTGTGTGGTGTGCAGGGTGAGTCATTCAGTCGGGAGCGCAGGTTCACGTCCTGACTGTGGTGTGCAGGGCGAGTCATACAGTCAGGGGAGCGCAGGTCTGCGTCCTGGCTGTGTGGTGTGCAGAGTGAGTCATACAGTCAGGGGAGCGCAGGTTCATGTCCTGGCTGTGTGGTGTGCAGGGTGAGTCATACAGTCGGGAGTGCAGGTTCATGTCCTGGCTGTGTGGTGTGCAGGGTGAGTCATACAGTCGGGAGTGCAGGTTCATGTCCTGGCTGTGTGGTGTGCAGGGCGGGTCATACAGTCGGGAGTGCAGATTCATGTCCTGGCTGTGTGGTGTGCAGGGTGTCATAGTCAGGGGAGTGCAGGTTCATGTCCTGGCTGTGTGGTGTGCAGGGTGAGTCATACAGTCAGTGGAGCGCAGGTTCATGTCCTGGCTGTGTGGTGTGCAGGGTGAGTCATACAGTCAGGGGAGCGCAGGTTCATGTCCTGGCTGTGTGGTGTGCAGGGTGAGTCATACAGTCGGGAGTGCAGGTTCATGTCCTGGCTGTGTGGTGTGCAGGGCGAGTCATACAGTCGGGAGTACAGATTCATGTCCTGGCTGTGTGGTGTGCAGGGTGTCATAGTCAGGGGAGTGCAGGTTCATGTCCTGGCTGTGTGGTGTGCAGGTTGAGTCATACAGTCGGGAGTGCAGGTTCATGTCCTGGCTGTGTGGTGTGCAGGGTGTCATACAGTCAGGGGAGTGCAGGTTCATGTCCTGGCTGTGTGGTGTGCAGGGTGTCATACAGTCAGGGGAGTGCAGGTTCATGTCCTGGCTGTGTGGTGTGCAGGGTGTCATACAGTCAGGGGAGTGCAGGTTTGCGCCCTGGCTGTGTGAAGTCAGCGTTCATACAGCTACAGCGGACCCTACCGGCCAGGCGCTTAGTGAGCTCAGGCAGACACTTACAGACCTTTGTCCTCCAGAGCTAACTGGCTGACATTTGCTCTCGAGCTCCTGGGTGTAGAAGAGGAAGCTGGCTTGGTCTTGGGATCGGAGGATTGTATTTTCTAAAAAACAGAAGTATGTATGCCATACTTCAGCAACCAAACCCTGATTAAAGGACCTCAACTTCTGATAGCTGACTGTGTGAAAAGTAAGAGATACAGACAAGGTCAACTACCAGGGTAATGTCTGGTTTAGTTTACTGTGATAAAAAAAAAAAAATATATATATATATATATATATATATATATATATATATATATATATATATATATATATATATATATATATATAATATGCAGGTTAGTTTTGTCATGGTTTGCTTTCTTTCCATTTTTAAAACTAGTTCAACCAATGAAACTGTAAATGATGAGAGAGGCATCGCTTCTTGAATAATGTCAGAAATGTACAATTCTAAAAAACAAGCCATCGGTTCGATTTACTATGTTAGGTGGTGGCATTTTGTTATGTATGGTGTTAAGACATCCCATTCCCTCAAAACCACTTTTCAATTATGGCAATCAGGAGTTTACTTTCAAAACCAACACCACACAGAAGCAAGAGTCCAACTGATTTCAAACAACATCCTATCCATTACAATTGTTGCTTTCCTTTAGAAATACAAACTTTTTTTTTTTTTTAATTCCATGACAAACGCTTTGACATTTAAAAAGACATCTTTGAATTAGAGTTTTTAGTATTTCTTAATTCAGTGCTATTAAGTATTTGTGTTTTCAGTATCTAAATGCTGCTTTTGGTTTGTTTTACTTTTTCATTGCAGCCCTAGATTGTGTTCATTGTGTTGCTTCTATTTGAATTTGGCACACCTGTTGGTTAATTTATGGGGGGAAAAAACACAGCAAAAAAAAAAAAACACAAATCAAGACAAAAAGCTGAAATATGCCTAGCAACATGACAGAACTCCAGGAGCCTAGAGCATTATTTAGCAAAATATTAAATTGCAGACGACCTTTAAACAAGTAAACCTCTCTTGCTCCCCCCCATTCCCCCCCCCCACACACAGAAAGCTGCGGTATGGGAGATCACTGGCGCAGAGTTCTCCAAGGCAGAAGCTCACACCGCTGACGGCATCTCCATCCGATTCCCACGATGCACCCGTATCCGTGACGACAAAGACTGGCAGAGCGCAACCAACCTGCCGCAGCTCAGGGTAAGAGGACAGTAAATAAAACACTAAGAAACTGACCGCTAACACTCATTAGTGCTGAATTTAGAAATACTAAAAGAAACTTCAGTTCCATGACAAATGTCTTTTTCGATGTCTTCAAATATTGGAATGGTTTGGATTCACTATATATCTAGTTTTGGAGTGTGGACTCCACCCTGGATTTCATTGTGTCTCTTAATGAAGACAGTGAAAAAGGTCTAGTCAAAATGTGTGTTATTGAATTTAATAACAGTTTAAAAATGTGTTTGTAATTGGCCAGTACTTCTGTCCCTGCAGATGCTTTAGGAGAATAGCAGTCTCAGGCTCATCCCAGCAAAAGACCCTCAAGTTTATCAAACTAAATTACAACAAAATCCTTAAACCAGTGTGCCCTATCAGTTTACATAATGCACAGAAATATTGTAACCCTAACAGAAAGCCTCACCTCCAGGATGGCACAGCAGTGGCTAAACTGCGTCTTCTTATCTGCAGTGACAGTGATTTTAATCATGAGCACGGCTTGCGATCTGTTTAATTAAATATAAAAAACAAATATAAAAACAGCAAATTACACAATTTTTGAATTTTAATGTAACTTTTCATTACGTACCTAGATTTTGCTTCTTTTTTTTTATATATATATAAATTTAGTCGTTGCCAATTATTTTTATTATTTTCTCCCAATTTGGAATAGACAATTATTTTATTATGCTCAACTCGCCTCTACCACCCCTGCTCTTGACTCGGGAGGGCGAAGACGAACAAACACTGTCCTCCGAAGCGTGTGCCGTCAGCCGACCACTTTTTTTCACACTGCGGACTCACCATGCAGCCACCCAAGAGCTACAGCGTCGGAGGACAACGCAGCTCTCGGGCAGCTTACAGGCAAGCCCGCAGGCGCCCGGCCAGACTACAGGGGTCGCTGGTGAGCCGAGGACACCCTGGCCGACCTAACCCTCCCTCCCCCCGGGCGACGCTCGGCCAATTGAGCGCCGCCCCCTGGGAGCTGCCATCCGCGGTCGGCAAATCATTGTGTGTGTATATATATATATATATAGAGTACTGTGCAAAAGTTTTAGGCAGGTGTGAAAAAATGCTGTAAAGTAAGAATGCTTTCAAAAATAGAGTGGTTAGTAGTTTATATTTATCAATTAACAAAATGCAAAGTGAGTGAACAGAAGAAAAATCTACATCAAATCAATATTTGGTGTGACCACCCTTTGCCTTCAAAACAGCATCAATTCTTCTAGGTACACTTGCACACAGTTTTTGAAGGAACAAGGCAGGTAGGTTGGCCCAAACATCTTGGAGAACTAACCACAGTTCTTCTGTGGATTTAGGCAGCCTCAGTTGCATCTTTCTCTTCATGTAATCCCAGACAGACTCGATGATGTTGAGACCAGGGCTCTGTGGGGGCCATACCATCACTTCCAGGACTCCTTGTTCTTCTTTACGCTGAAGATAGTTCTTAATGACTTTCGCTGTATGTTTGGGGTCGTTGTCATGCTGCAGAATAAATTTGGGGCCAATCAGATGCCTCCCTGATGGTATTGCATGATGGATAAGTATCTGCCTGCACTTCTCAGCATTGAGGAGACCATTAATTCTGACCAAATCCCCAACTCCATTTGCAGAAATGCAGCCCCAAACTTGCAAGGAACCTCCACCATGCTTCACTGTTGCCTGCAGACACTCATTCGTGTACCGCTCTCCAGCCCTTCGGCGAACAAACTGCCTTCTGCTACAGCCAAATATTTCAAATTTTGACTCATCAGTCCAGAGCACCTGCTGCCAATTTTCTGCACCCCAGTTCCTGTGTTTTCGTGCATAGTTGAGTCGCTTGGCCTTGTTTCCACGTCGGAGGTATGGCTTTTTGGCAGCAAGTCTTCCATGAAGGCCACTTCTGACCAGACTTCTCCGGACAGTAGATGGGTGTACCAGGGTCCCTGCCAATTCTGAGCTGATGGCACTGCTGGACATCTTCCGATTGCGAAGGGAAGTAAGCATGATGTGTCTTTCATCTGCTGCAGTAAGTTTCCTTGGCCGACCACTGCCTCTACGGTCCTCAACGTTGCCCGTTTCTTTGTGCTTCTTCAAAAGAGCTTGGACAGCACATCTGGAAACCCCTGTCTGCCTTGAAATTTCTGCCTGGGAGAGACCTTGCTGATGCAGTATAACTACCTTGTGTCTTGTTGCTGTGCTCAGTCTTGCCATGGTCTATGACTTTTGACAGTAAACTGTCTTCAGCAACCTCACCTTGTTAGCTGAGTTTGGCTGTTCCTCACCCAGTTTTATTCCTCCTACACGCTGTTTCTGTTTCAGTCAATGATTGTGTTTCAACCTACATATTGAATTGATGATCATTAGCACCTGTTTGGTATAATTGTTTAATCAAATCCCTGACTTTGTGCAAGTGTACCTAGAAGAATTGATGCTGTTTTGAAGGCAAAGGGTGGTCACACCAAATATGGATTTGATTTAGATTTTTCTTCTGTTCACTCACTTTGCATTTAGTTAATTGATAAATATAATCTATTAACATGTCTATTTTTGAAAGCATTCTTACTTTACAGCACTTTTTCACACCTGCCTAAAACTTTTGCACAGTACTGTATATATAATGTTTTTTTTATTTTATTTTTTAATGTCTGGTGCTGTTTGTGAACATGCTATTTTATAACATGTTGCTGTTTGTGCTCTGTATTTGTAAACTGCATACTAAAATGTAATTTATATGTTCCTCACTTACTCCGTTTCCATTCAAATAGCTGAATGCAATTACAATATTGACATTGCAAGTTTGCTACTAGTATACACTTTAAACACAAACACATGACTGTTTTTTGTTGGGTTGACGTTCCTGGTAGTAAATGCTGCTCTACGGTGCAATTAGTGGACTGTTCCATCAGTGGTTGCAGTTCCAGTGGGTTCCTGTCGGGACTGCTGCTTGTGCTTACTCTCACTGTACTCTCACCTCTAGGAGTTGTTCCGCTTATCGAAGGAGACGTCTGATTTCGAGGTGACCGCGGGCCCTTCGAAGAGCTCCTCAGGGGGGGAGAGTGTGAGCAGCACCCCTCCCTCCACCTCCACTGCCAGCTCCAGCAAGCTCACCGCTGCAAGTAAGTCAAACCATCCACAGTGTAGAATCTTGAAAAAGTTCCCTTTTTTTTGAAGACTGTCCAGCTTTATTCTTTCCATTTCAACTTTTGAAGTGCATCTGGTATACATTTGCTAACAAATAACCAGTCCCCTGCAGCACTCTGCCCCCAGTGGATGCAAGAAATAACACATTTTGATCTTTCTGATGTATTTCTTAAATCCAGTAGGGGGCAGATTTTGTCATAGTCATGTTTGAGAGATTTATTGAATGGTGCTTTTATACCAAAATGTGATGACTGAAGCAGACAATTATATACAAAGTAATTATAAACAATGAGAATACATCAGTTAATATAACATGTACAGTTGCCACTGCTTAGAACGGGCGCATTTGTGTAACGATAGACGGTATAAACTCCCACACAATAATCTGACATTCAAAAGTTTCAGTTTCGTTGTATTTTTGTCAGCACTCTCCTCCTTAACTACAGAAAACCCAGGTTTTTTGAAGCAATGTTGCATTGTTTGCTGACCGACAGAGTTCCAGGCATGCTTTAGCAAGCGCAGAGCATCTAACGGAGACATTTTATTTACACACTGAATTTTCGTGCTGATGCGCATCGCTTTTCTTTTTCCAGCCTGCTTGCTGTTGCAGTCAGTGCTGTTTTTTCAAACTGTAAACCCAACACTGCCTACATAAATTAAATAGCCATGGTACAGTACAGGGGTAATTGCTCAGTATCGAGGTGCAGACAGCTGATTGATTTGATCTGTTAAGCTTTTGCTGTAATAAAGTGCCGCCTTTTTTATTGAAATCTATGTGAATGGCAAGGTAACAAGGTGAAAACAGCTGATTGGTGGATTAGTAAGAGCGATTACTACAGTATAAGCAGTGTGTTTGTTATTTAAATCTCTGTGAATGGTACATAACGAGATCCAAACAGCTGAGTTTGCCTGAAATATACGGCGTGCTTAACAAGGTATAAACGATGCCTTTGTTATTGAAATCAATGGGAATGGCAAATGCTATTTGTCCGATATAAACGGCTGCCTGAAATAACCCTGGACGATGTAAGTGGTGGATACGGTATAGCAAACCACCAAATGTATTTCATTTGCTTTTATACTTGAACGTTACATTCTGTTAGCAGTTTGAAATGAACAGGCTCATATTTTACTATGTAATTCTTCAGGCAGCAAAAGCACCCCGAGAGCGCCCCCTCCTGTTAAGATTGAGAACCCTTCAGCTGGGAAAGCTGTCAAGAGGAAACAGCCTGCAGAAGAAAAGCACACAAAGAAGGTAGGCCTGCCACGTCTCCTGCCCAACCCGCCACAAACCCAGCCATGTCTCCTGCCAAACCAGCCACAAACCCAGCCACGTCTCCTGCCAAACCAGCCACAAACCCAGCCACGTCTCCTGCCAAATCGGGGATCCAAATCAAAATAACAATAGACATCTGAAATTATTTCAGACATTTTAATAGAAAACGTATCAGTGGCAGCATAGTTTGAACTACTGACACGCAGCTCCGGCCTGAATTTCAGCAGCACACCACATCTTTAGAATTTAATAATAACAATGTACTAAAACATTCTGTAATTTGGCTTTATGATTTAATATATAATTTATATAATTGTTGAATAAGGGTTTTCTTGATATTTTTCAGTTGAAAAAATCAGAAACCTTGCAAAGCAATGGGCAAAGCAAAGTGAAAGCCGAGTCGTCTCGGCCCATAGCACCCACTCAGGAGAAGGTAAGTGCTGCTTTGTGCAACTACTGTCTAATCTCATAAGAACATAATAACATTTCCGAACAAGAGGAAGACATGCGGTCCGTCAGTGTTCGTCCGGTCCCTTGTATCCGAGTGATCTCAAAACTGCAAGTCTGGTCTTAAAGGATACCCCCCCAGCCCCAGCCTAATTCTTCTTTGTTTTTGGCTAAATCAGTTAATTTCCTTCAAACTGTCTTTGTAGCTTGTTCCTTTGGTGTTAGTCTGGTTGCTCTTCATTGAGTCTCTAGGGCCACAATGTCTCTTTGGTTCTGTGGTGAGCAGAATTGGACACAGTACTCTAAGTGCAGTCTCACCAGTGCATTATACAACCTCATAATATATTTACAGCCCTCATGTTCAGCCTATATTTTTTTTTTCTGCAGGCTCTATACTGGACACAAATACAGTAACACCATCATTGTGGAGACAGAGCCCCCACTAATAAAACTAATCAAATAATTTCAAATCGCTCTCTGGTTCCAGTGATGGAAACATTACTGATCTGCTTGTTTCTATTTCAGCAGACTCTGCTTGATATATTCACTGGGGTAAAGCTGTACCTTCCAGACTCGGTTCAGGATTTCGGAAAGCTACGCCGTTATTTTGTCACCTACAATGGAGACCTGGTGCCTGAATACGATGTAGCCATGGCAACACACAGTGTGGGGGAGCTGGGCGAGGCTTCAGAGGCGAAGCATGTCACCACACACTGGATCTGGGAGTGTATCAGACGGCGCAGGGTCGTGCCACCTTGCTAAGGCTGCAGCTTCCCCCCTCAATACTGTGCAGGATATGTGTAGTACTGGGACCTGGAGCAGTGAATCACAACTTTAAGAACTATTGTCAAAGAAATTAAACCGGGAATATTGCTCATCTATTATTTGAACTTTGTCATGGAGAGATTTATTATAGAAAGAGTGTTTTTCCAAATCTATGACTTATGAAGTAAAATAAAAGAACATTTTGAAGTGCTAAAATGAAATAAATGCAATGATAATGTTTAGACTACAACCACCTTCTCAGAACTTGTAACCTGCCCCTTAAAACATCTGGTGGATAAAAGGGGCAGGTTACAGGTTACAGGTTACATCCACTAGGGGCACAGTGTTGCCGGGAACAGGTTAATGGCTATACTGCTAGATGGACTTGGGGGTTAGACATGATTCTAAGAGCTTTATTGAGGTCACAGGGGTGCTTTAAACTTCTTTAGTTTGAAAAAGTCACCAGATATGATGACACAGAAAATGAACAAGTTGGCAAACAAAGTGTCTTTTAAATGTAACTTTTTAATTTGCCCTATCCCTGCATGTCTTTATCCCTCAGAACAGATTCCTATCCTCTCCCTCTTTGGTGAGGATACTAAGCTGTATTCAAACAGTATTTATGCAGCATCAGTACTGGCCCAAGCCAATTGCCTCTTTGCACCCAGGACCTTGAGAGTGTATGTCGGCAATCTACCACTCAGGGACCCCTGCGCTGCCTGACTGTGTGACTCACCCTGCACACCACATGGCCGTACCTTTACTAGGGGAGACCCTCAGGGACCCCTGCGCTGCCTGACTGTGTGACTCACCCTGCACACCACGCGGCCGTACCTTTACTAGGGGAGACCCTCAAGGACCGCTGTGCTGCCTGACTGTGTGACTCACCCTATACACCATGCAGCTGTGCCTCTACCAGAGGAGACTCTTGGGGACCCCCACACTCCCCTGCTGCATATTTATCGAAACAAAAGAATAACTCTGCTTAAAAATCATGTATTTAAAAAACAAAGCAACATACTTATAGGTAATACACATTTCTAAAGGCTACTGTCCCTGGGTCTGCAGACAGAGGGCTTGCTTCATGGAGTCGCAGGAGCTATTCATACTGCAGGTCTGTGACATGAGTACGAATGAAGGACATCATACTTGGGACGTTGCTATAGTAACCCATGAAGTTGTTTTTTCCGCAGACCAGATCCTTCCCATAGCTGACAATGCCAATCTGGGAAAGAAATATTCCATGAGGTTATATTTTAAATACAGACATACTAAAATAAACAGAGTAAGTTCAATGACAAACATTTTGACTAAGTAGTTTCAATGTTGAGTTTTGATGGACAAACTTGATGGGTGATATGGACTCCCAATTGATAAAGTGTGAATGATCTCTTTAAAAGTTCCATTCAAATGATTGTAGCTAAAAAAAAATAATTCCACAAATCCTACCAGGTGTGCAGTTCCATTCATTATATAATATACCTCCCCAACCCTTCAACAGCTTCTTTCCGGTCAATAACCAACCAGCTGCTTCCCCCATTGACTGATATGCTTTCAGCCAGTAATATGACCCAGGAAGTGAAGGCAGAGAAAATTGAAACATGCTTTTAAAGTGGTACCGGACTTCATGTTTTCAAATGAAAATATATGTCTGCTGAAACGTGTGTTTCAATACTGCACATTGAGAGCTGTGTCACTGATAGGTAAGATGAACGGAATGATTTTGTTAGCTGCAGTTCCTTTAAGAGCAAAGTGCTTGCGCTCATTTGGCACACAGTATAAGTTTCAGAGACGGTCACCAATATGATCCCATTTTTTTACTGTACACCCAGTTCATTGAACCAGTATTGCTGCTTTTTATCAAAACTGTGCTGCCTCTTATCTTTGAAAATATGTGTGCTTTGCTATCAATTACAATATAAAATACAGACTGCTTGCTCAAGGCCACATTTGTAACTTAAAATGAGTGAGTTTCAACTATACATGATATAAAACAGAAGAGTGAATCTAAAGCAGGTTCATATTTCAGAAATCTACCTGAATCCATTGATCCTTTCTCTTCATCACAAACGCCCCCCCAGAGTCACCTAGATTGAAAACAAAAACATTATAGAAATCCCAGCAGATGGAAGACAGAATGTAAGATCCTTTTAAATATATTGACTTATCCCAAGCCTTCACTCTTGTGGTTTATCTGATCACCAGCCCTTAATGAAAAGTTATTGAGAATATCATATTCTGGGGATTAGGGGTGTCTGTCTGTTCAATGACAAACATTTTGACTAAAAGTCTTTCTCAATGTCTTCAGAGAAAGACTTCCAGTCGAAAGGATTGTGATTTAATTTCTTAAGTGTCTTTTAGATTTTTTTTTTTAAAACTATTTATTAATATTTTAATATGTTATATGTTAAATTTTAAAATATAGTGCACAAACAGCAAAGTCTTCTGAAACACTACATTCACGTGTTTATTTTGTTTTTACACTTATTAATATTGTTTTTAAAGTGACGACTAGGAGACTTATTTGATTATTTTTACCTTAACTATTCAAATTAGTAGTCGTTCTACACCTAGTTTGCAGTTGCTAATTATCAGAATAAAACAATGGTTGAGAGTTTCAGAGTGTGTGAGCAGATCCACTGACCTTTACAGGAATCACTGTTTTCTCCTCTGGCACAGAACATTCGTTCGGTGAGCGTGTGTGTGGTTTTAGGGCACTGAGCGCGGGGCTGAGAACAGAAACCAGAATAGTTTGGCTAGTGCTGTATTGTCCCCTGCAGTAATTCCCTACTTGCTCCTTGTCTCTTTGCTACTGTGGTGACCAGAATTGGACTCAGTATTCCATGCACTAAACAGCGATAATGTGTTTACCACGCAGTAAGCCTCTTTACGTGTGCTTTGTACACCTGCTGTATTCACTAAGCAGTGAAAAGTAACCTAACGTGTGGTAAACAATGCCTGGAAAAAGTACTGTGTCGAGTCATTTAAATATAATTAATGATGGAAATGTATGCACATTAAATAAAAAATGCCGCGAGGGAGGTATTTGATTTGCAAGCCTTTATTCACTAAAGAGTACTAACATTTGTAGGTCCTCAACACGTGTTAAAAACACTGTGTTTGAAAACCAGGCAGTGTATACTTTGACAATATTCAGTAAATAAGGCAGACCACTGGTGATACTGTATCGCAGAAGCAGGGACCATAGAAACACCCTAACTGCCAATCCATCCAACCATATTTTAGAGATCGCCCTAATATAAGTACACGTTTAGGAAAGTTGATATTAGCCTACAGAACACGTTTTTCCACGCTGTAAACCTACTGGATTTAGTTACATAATTATGTTGCATGTAACGTTAATTTTAAAAAATATCGCCTGACAAAAGCAGACAATTGGCACTTTGAAACACAATTTCGGGATACATGTCATAATACTGTTATTTTAAATTCAATTTGGATTTGCAAATAACCAAGAAGAAAGTATTACTTCATGTTAACAATATGGATTTAATCTCTACTGTTCGGAGGGGTTGGGACCGCCTGTTGTTTTTTTTGTTTGTTTGTTTTTTGTTGTTTTGTTTTGTTTTGTATTTTTTGTTTTTTTTACCAAAGAGCGTAAATGTCTAAGTGTGCAGGAGAGCGAGAGGGTCGCACCAAGGAGGAGCTAATACCTAGAAAGAGACAAGAACATATTTGCCTTTATATGCCTTAAAGTTGCCTTCTTAATTCAAATCGATCTGTATTGTATGCTATTATTTGAATATGTTCTTAATCGCTACTGAATTTACTGTATTTTTTAATGGAATATTTAGTAACAACTCCAGTAAGTCGCTCTGGTTAAGGCGCGTCTGCTAAGAAAATAAACAAATAGTTTTTTGAATAATGAAAAGTTTACTGTTTCATTGTTCATTTTAGGTTACTCAAAAGCTGAATAAAGAAAACGGAAAAACAAATGGGTTCCTTGTTTGTTTTCCCTAGCCTATATTCAAGAGCTGAAAAACGAAAAAAGAACCAGTTCTTTTTTTTTTTTCAAAAAACAAACAGCATTTCATAACTCGTAGAGCATTCCGTAGGCTATTTGTTTTTCCCATGTACATTTTGCACTAAAAAGTCAGTTTATGATGACTGCAT
Organism: Acipenser ruthenus; assembly: GCF_902713425.1. NCBI lineage: Eukaryota > Metazoa > Chordata > Actinopteri > Acipenseriformes > Acipenseridae > Acipenser > Acipenser ruthenus. Next base: position 9,666,214 of record NC_081214.1, read on the forward strand.
TTATTATAAGCTACTATAATAAACTGTGTGTAAAAACCTTTCAGAATTCTGCATGCAGAATACACCGCGCAGTGACAGCTTGCAAATGATTAATTTAGCTCGCTTTATTCGTGCATATTAATAGATTATTGAAGAGAGCGCACACGCCTTCCTTTTTGCGCGCAGTGTGGGTTTCCCTTGCCACGCAGTATTTCAGGTAACTTACCGCCGTTTAGTGCATGAGGCCCTAAGTGTGGTCCCACCAGTGCATTATACAACCTCATCATACTTTGATTTGTACTCTACACTTTTGGCTGTATACCCAAGCATTTGCTTTTCTAATTGCTTTCCCACACTGTATGGTTGCTGACAGCAATTTCAACATCAAGGTCTTAATTATAACAAATATATCACTGCAATGTGGACAATATGATATACAGCAAAGGTAATGTGTTTCTTTAATATAGTGCCTAGCATAGCAACATATTTTTAAAAAATGACTTGACTTTTAATTGAAATCAATACATAACCATATTAAGCATATGGGGAAAAAGAAATAATGTTAAACTCACATAGATGCTGACATTTGCATATAATAATTCATAGCTAGGTATATTACTCTGTCTGGACAGGCCCCACCCAGCTACATAGCCACTCAAATCTCTTCCACTGTCATAATATCCAGCGTTCGTCATTTTATTTTCTGTAAAAAGAAAGCATAAACATTGACTAGTTTTAAAGCAAACTGTGTACAGTACAATCAGCCTCTCTCATTGCAATTACTCTCATACTGGCTCTTATAAGTCTGTCTTGAGGTGCTTTGATCTGTCACTTTGAATCAGATTTCCTTTTGTCTTGCTGATCAGGCCAGCAACTGGAAGTGAAAAGCAGCTCCTGAGTTCACAGGAGTTTGCACATGCTTTCTCATGGTTATACAATACATTCATCATAGTTTAGCTTGGTTCGTCATGTTTAATATACTTTACCATACCTATCTGGGCTTTACAATGCTTACAATGGGCTTTACAATGCTTTCTTACCCTTTGCTATGCTTTTAGTATGGGACACTTTTATAAGGGAAGGCAAAAGAATACCTTGATAGCTACATGTGTCTTGCCAGACTCCTACCGGCGATGGGATCAGGTTTTGAACATCTTGTGTACAGGGGAGGCAGACTCGCCTGGGAAAAACACAGTGTCTCAGCTGATCAGAACACTCCCCCCAAATCTCTGAGCACATCTAAAGACGTAACAATACAATAATCCTAATAAATGAAGCAAATCTCTCCAGTACAGCTGTCAGTTAATCACAGTTAACTCCCTCTCCCCTCACCTCCACCCCCCTCCCCTCACCTCCACCCCCCTTCGTTCTAGGGATGGATTGAAATTGACTACTTACCAGACATGAAAAGTACAACAGTGATCGGGAAACTTAAGAGGTATTTCGCTGTGCATGAGATTGCACAACAGCTGATGACAGACAATACTAGGCAGTTCACGAGCAGAGAATTCAGGGAATTTGCGCACACGTGGGACTTTGAACATGTCACAAGTAGCTCTCTGTACCCGCAATCAAATGGTTTGGCAGAGCGGGCAGTGCGCTCTGCTAAACATCTCCTTGAAAAATGCTTGCGTGACGGATCAGACATCTATGCTGCTTTGCTTAACCTGTACAACCTGCCTAGAGAAGGTCTACCCTCACCAGCACAGAGGATGTTTTCCAGACGCACTAGAACCATGATTCCTGTGGTCAAAAGCTTGCTGCGACCAAAAGTGGAAACCCACGTGAAAGATGCTCTTGCAAAGAAGAGACGGAGGTGAAGAATACTACGACCGCAATGCTCGGAAACTCATTGAAACCAGGCCAAGTGATCAGAATGCAAACAGCAAGAGGTTATGACAAACTAGCTGAGCACCACAACCCAACAGCTACTACGCTGACGTGGATGGCAAAACCTATGTGAGGAACAGGCATCACCTGTTACTTGTGCCGGAGACCTACCGACCCAGTGCTGCCCCAGTGGAAGCAACAAGTCCATAGTCTGCGTCTTCCGTGACAAAGCAGATGACATCTCAGCCTGTGACCAACACTGCACCCTCCAAGGCAAACATGCAGACAGAAGGATTGCTAAGTGTTTCGCACCATGTGGATGCTCGCCAAGACAGTCCCCAGGATCAACAGCCCTTCGTGATTATGTGCTCAGGGAGGGTGAGCAAGACAAGCTCTAAGTTCAAGGACTTTGTGACTTGATGTACTGCTGTGCGATATCAGACTTCATGCATGTTGGGGAGGGAAAAAAATAAATACAAATTAAAAACTGTGGTTGTAGTGCTAGGACACTAGCTTCTTATTTGACAAATTTACAGTTGTTTTGTTTATTTTCTATTCTTGTTGTTATACCCTCAGTTCATACTTTGCAGTCGCAAACAGGTATCTTCTAGTCATGGATGTTTGGGATACTTGCATGTTGGATTAACGATTCGGGTCAGATTGATTTTGAATAAAAGCTTAAATTTAGGATTTTTGCTTTTTGTACTGTGTTTTAATTCTTAAATGAATAGGATAAAGCAAAGGCAGAATACTACATAAATGAAAAGAACAGGTACATGTAATTCTACTTTTATTCACAATCTCATCTCATTAACTTACTCTAGCAGTTTGTCGTTCATTTTTACTGTCCTTTCACTATAACAAACCCCTTGATATAATGAACAAAAGGCTTGGACCGCAACAGGTTCGTTATAGCGAGGGTGTACTGTAATTCTCAAATATACTATTTTGTAATTAATGCTGTTTATTTTAATGACTCCGGGCTTGCTATTTTCAGATACCAAAGCTGATTGTGTCAGACCAATAAAACAAGAGACCTGAACCAAGAAATCCGTCTCCAGTCTGCTTTGTATGGGGCCTGCAGTGCGAGAAGGGGTAACACACACGCAGCTAAAAAAAAAAAAAAAAAAAAGTTCATCGCAGAGTAGGCTACAGAAAAGACATGCTATGACCTGCATGCAAGATCAGCTCAGCCAATAGCCATGGGACAGACTTCGGATTCAGAGCATGAAATACTGCAGACGGGTACCAGTGAGGTCTAATTATGCACAAATAACGCCACATTAATAAGGATATTTCAATTAGAAACTGAATGTGTCTTGTGATTCGTAAAGCTAGCGGCTAGTAATTAGTGAGAGATTGCATGTTGCTATCTGTGTTGTTGTTTTTTTCAGTTAGTGTAATTTTTTTTAATGATAGTACAATGGCACGCCGGGGCAAGAAATGAGTCCAGCCCTTTAGCTGCTACTGATTGAAATACTGTAGGAATGGGTAGCGAGTGGATTATACCGCCAATGCAGACTCCACTAGAGGAAGTTAAGAAGGAGGTAACATTTACTATCCCAGACATTAACACTGCTGCATCATCAGGTGAATTGTGCACTTTAGGGTTTAAAATGGCAGATATTAAGGATGATAAACAGTCTTCTCCACCCTTCTTCACATCTAATTCACTAGAGTCCGACTAGTGAAATGGGGGGCCAGGGAGTTTCTGGGGAGTTGTTATCACAAATAATTGTGCAGTTGGGGCAACACATTGGTGTTGCAATTGCTTTCCAGTTAGTTAACAATAGATTCATTGAAGATGTGAAGTCTCCAAAGTATGTCAGCTCACATGCTCCTAACTATGGCAGTTCAAATGAAAACAGCGGTAGTGTTGGCCATGCTAAGTCACAAACACTTGATTTGTCTAATGTTAACCTGGTTGTGAAATCTGATGTGAAGGAACCACCAATGTTCTGTGGTGATGGAACTGATAAATGTAATGTTTATGAGTGATAAGTAATAATGCAAAACTATCTGCTGAAAAAAGGTTTTGATGTGAAAGTGCACTCATTTATGGAAAAAAAAACTATGGGCAAAGCTAAAGATGTGAAAATTGCAATCAGAAATAACAATGTAGATTTGCAAACAAATCCTGAAGCTATCTTTGGCATACTGAAAATGATTTTCGTTTTGGAGGCAGTGTCACACAGTGTGTGCTTTTTATTAAGACAAAAGAGTTGACTTCATTGCGGAGGTGGCATCCCGTGCGTACAGACCAGGATGTTGACAGTGTGTGTTTATATTATGTTTTTTTATTATTATTATTTGGTATCCAGGGGCCAGGTTCGTTATAGCCAAGGTTCATTATAATGAAGGGCGTTATAGCTAGGCTATACTGTACAACCGAATGCCACAGGGCCTGTGTAATTCTCCAGGGTCTTTCATGAGAATAATGGCCTCTATCTTTGGTGACCAGAACTACACCAGCTTGTTATGTTACCTTGATGATCTGCTGGTATTCACACCCAGTGAATAAATAGCTCTTCAGGAGGTTGGAAATGGTGTTTAGCTGTCTTCAGAACCATGGCCTCAAGTTGGCTCCAAAGAAATGCTACTTTATGCGACAGCAGCTAAAACTTTTAGGGCATGTGGTTGCTGAAGAGGGCGTGGCCACCAACCCAGACAAGGTAGCAGTCATAGCTAATCTTACTGAGAAGGACTTAATGGTGGAAGATGGCCGCACACCTTCGTCTAAGAAAATCAGGTCTGTGCTAGGAATGTTTAATTATTACAATAATTTTATTGAGGGGTTCTCCACAAAAGCTAGATCACTGTTGACTTCTGAACAAGGTTTGCAGCGTCGTTCCAAAAGAACCAGACTTAAGAAGTGGAGTCCTGGAGATTGGAGTGTGGAGTGCCAACAGGCTTTCTTCAGTTTAAAAGAGGCTCTCTTGCAAACTGTAGTTTTGGCTCATCCAGATTTTGAGAAGCCTTTCATTCTGTTAGTTGATGCCTCCTCTTATGAGCCAAATAGCAGAGGGAGAACAGAAGGCTAGGCCAGTAGTAAATCTTTAAAATAGGGCTCAGACCAGATATCCTGCACACCGCCTTGAGTTTCTTGCCTTGAAATGGTTAGTATGCGACAAATTGAGTCATTGTTGAGGGGCAGAACTTTCACAATATGGACCGACAATAACCCTCTGACTTACTAACAAAGCTTAAACTTGACGCCTGTGAGTAGCAGTGGGTTTCGAGACTTGCCCCATATAATTGCTTTAAACATCATCATCCTCACACTGCTAAAAAAAACACTCTGAAGACGGAAGTTGTTTAAAGATGGTGCTCACATCACAAATTGTTTTTTGTCACATTGCCATCACATTGCCATTAACAGCACTCTTTGTAAGATCTTGTGTGATTTCAATTGAAGTAGAGTTAAATGCCATTTAATCTGCCATTTTGTGGTTTTATTACTATGCAACCAAAGCAAAGGATTTTAGGTAGTGGTCCGCTTTGAAGTAGCAAGCATGTCCGAGAATGAGATTAAAAATAACAGAGGGGGTTAACCTGCAGTGGAGAGTGACTGTGTCCCAAAGGCAGCACTTCCCCTGACACAGTTCACACAGGATGAAGTAACTGAACTGGCAGCTACATTAAAAACACGGCAAGCTCAATTTGGGATTATTATTATTTATTTATTTATTTATTTATTTATTTATTTATTAATGAAAAAGGCGAACCAGTTGAAGATGGTGCGGCTATGTGTATGGCCTGAATTGTCAATCATTCACTTTCACATCTGGAAATATTAAACAGTAGCTTAATATACTCCTAACTAAATACATGAGATCATTTAAAATACTTTAAAACAGAGGGAGTTTTTTTACGTGGTAACATTAATGCATAGGAAATGATCTGAAACCAGTTGAGCCTTACCAAAATAAACATGTGTTGTATTCAAATAAAAATAAATGTTTACTTTCATATGTAATGCAAAAAAGAAAGTGCACTCATTTGAATACATAAAGTAGAATCAACATTTCAATAATCTTAGAATTAAAAGAATTCAATAATCGAGCAGTGTGGAGTAGTGGTTAGGGCTCTGGACTCTTGACTGGAGGGTTGTGGGTTCAATCCCAGGTGGGGGACACTGCTGCTGTACCCTTGAGCAAGGTACTTTACCTAGATTGCTCCAGTAAAAACCCAACTGTATAAATGGGTAATTGTATGTAAAAATAATGTGATATCTTCTAACAATTGTAAGTCGCCCTGGATAAGGATGTCTGCTAAGAAATAAAAATACATTTTTACTGCCATATGTAATGCAAAAAAAAAAAGATGTGAACTCATTTAAATAACATAAAGTAGATTAGTACATTTCAATAATCTTTGAATTAAAATGTTTCAATAATCGAAAACTGTAATTTTGATATGGTGGCAAGACATACCTTACTGTGTCGCTGTAGGAGATCTCCTGGGCCAGCTCCAACAAGGCCATGTCATAATCATAGTCTTTGTTATACTGAGGGTGAAGAATGAGCTGTTTCACCCCTATTGTTTTCGCAGAGGACATATCCTTATTAATCATTCCTACAAGATAGAAGGGAGTGGTTTAAATTACTTGGGTTACAAAATAGAAAACCCATTCATAGTAACCCTGTCATGCCTGGGGTTGGAAAATTGTCAGAGCAGTGTCCTGGTTTACGGAGGTGCTGTAAAATACAATAAAAAAGTAATGTAAAAGAGCTAACTATTACAGTGCATAGAGTAGAATTACTGTCCAAGTATATTCAAGAATTGCAGTCATTTTAATTTAACTTTCTCCATTATACACAGATTTGACTGTAGATGTACCATACCCGAGAGACAAGTGTGTATTCACGCAACATTCTTGATTATAAATTTAGAAAATAAATCACATGACTTGGTGCCAGGCTGTGCATTCCAATTGACTTTAGGCAGACATGAGTTAATCATGTTGGATTACAGAATAGATAGGATTGTAGAAGGTACCATTAATATTAATGGGGATCGATGGTGAATTCTGCACAGTGCTGGTTTGTAGAGGGGATCGATGGTGAATTATGCACAGTGCTGGTTTGTAGAGGGTACCATTAATATCAATGGGGATCGATGGTGAATTCTGCACAGTGCTGGTTTGTAGAGGGTACCATTAATATCAATGGGGATTGATGAATAAATAAATGAATAATAATAATAATAATAATAATAATAATAATACATTTCCAGTTATGTATTGTTTCCATAGTACTGTACCATAGTGTTATATATGGAAGCAATAACACACTCCGGAGTGTGCAGCAGTTAGAAGGTACTGAAGGTATTGTTTTTCTGTGAAGTAAAACTACAAAAATAACATTGCGTCCCAACATGTTCTATACAGATTGGTATATGTGACACTGCACCTGTATATTTTACTCAAGCGCTCGGACTCTGAACATTTTATAGATACGCTGCATTCCCACAATGGTTTTACTCATTGAACAATTGGTGTTAAGGGGAGAGGTGTGGTTACCTAAGTGAGAGAGAGAGTGGGGGGAGTTTGAGACGGAGCTGACGGAGTGCAGGAGACTGTATCGTGAGCGGCGTGCGAAGGCGAAGGCAGGGAGCTGATTCTGTGGAGCCTGAAGCAGAGCTGCACCGAGTCAGTCCCAAACCTAACAGAGAAGCTCTGTTTCGTAGTGCTCTCAGCTTTGGGTTTTATAATGTTCTGGGGTGGTGACGGTCTATTCATTCTTACACTGGGGGTTTGGGAAACAGGTATCACAGGCCCTGCCAGTGTGTTTGTGTCTATTTAAGAATTAAGCATTTCAATTCATCTTTTCTTTTGTTCATTAACGTATTTATTTATTACTAAATGATTACAAAGAATTGCACTATTAAGTATTTGGTCATTTATTTATTATTTGCATGATGTTTTAGATTCTGGGAGGGGCATACAGTATATTGTGGTTAAGGTGGTAGCCTCATGGGATATTGTGACACCTCGTGTCCTGAAATAAGCGGTGTAGTTTTTGCTGTTCTCTTGTTGTATCAATGAATTCCATGTTATATAAAGTTATTTTTCCAGGCTTGTCTGTGGTGTTGTCTTGGTACTTTGTCCACCTAGTGGTCATGCTGGGTATTGCACAACTGCCTTTTTCAGGTTGGGGCCCTTAACTGGGCAGTAGCAGGAGTTTTTCTAACAATTTAGTTATTTATTTGCTTTGCTTGTTTGTTTTTTAAGTTTTTTCACAATTTCCAGTACAAGCACTGCTGTTTCTTATCTGATGAGGAGGTTGTGTGGTCCAGTGGTTAAAGACAAGGGCTTGTAACAAGGAGGTCCCCAGTTCAAATCCCACCTCAGCCACTAACTCATTGTGTGACCCTGAGCAAGTCACTTAACCTCCTTGTGCTCCGTCTTTCGGGTGAGACGTAGTTGTAAGTGACTCTGCAGCTGATGCATAGTTCACACACCCTAGTCTCTGTAAGTCGCCTTGGATAAAAGCGTCTGCTAAATAAACAAATAATAATAATGCGGTCGGTCCAGAATTTGTATGTATTTATTTTTATTCAAAATGTAGTGTAACATTACATTGTCCAGAACTGGCGGCAGATACTATCTTTAAAAGTAAGAAGTATGCACTTCACCATTTTCTTGAGCCGGATTTGTTGAATGCAAGTGTGAAGGTTTGTGTGATTTGTCATTTTACTGGATGTTGAGCTCCAGAACAAAGGGGAGAGTGTGATACATAGGGCTTGAATTATTCAGGATTTATTTTTTGTTGAGTTTGGGGGTGTTTGTTTTTTTGTTTTTTGTTATTATTTGGCGCTATGGAACTCAATAGCATAGAATAGCGCATGCCTTATCTGCGTGCGCCTTAAGGAAATGACACCCACAAGCTATGAAGCAAGGAGCTGAGCTAGAGGAAGCATGCAGGAGAAGCTAGCCTCTATCTGCACACAGAGCAAATGGAGGGGCTGCCAGGGCTGATGCACACAAGCTATGAAGCAAGGAGCTGAGCTAGAGGAAGCATGCAGGAGAAGCTAGCCTCTATCCTGCACACAGAGCAAGTGGAGGGGCTGCCAGGGCTGATGCACACAAGCTATGAAGCAAGGAGCTGAGCTAGAGGAAGCATGCAGGAGAAGCTAGCCTCTATCTGCACACACAGCAAATGGAGGGGCTGCCAGGGCTGATGCACACAAGCTATGAAGCAAGGAGCTGAGCTAGAGGAAGCATGCAGGAGAAGCTAGCCTCTATCCTGCACACAGAGCAAGTGGAGGGGCTGCCAGGGCTGATGCACACAAGCTATGAAGCAAGGAGCTGAGCTAGAGGAAGCGTGCAGGAGAAGCTAGCCTCTATCCTGCACACAGAGCAAGTGGAGGGGCTGCCAGGGCTGATGCACACAAGCTATGAAGCAAGGAGCTGAGCTAGAGGAAGCGTGCAGGAGAAGCTAGCCTCTATCTGCACACAGAGCAAGTGGAGGGGCTGCCAGGGCTGATGCACACAAGCTATGAAGCAAGGAGCTGAGCTAGAGGAAGCATGCAGGAGAAGCTAGCCTCTATCCTGCACACAGAGCAAGTGGAGGGGCTGCCAGGGCTGATGCACACAAGCTATGAAGCAAGGAGCTGAGCTAGAGGAAGCATGCAGGAGAAGCTAGCCTCTATCCTGCACACAGAGCAAGTGGAGGGGCTGCCAGGGCTGATGCACACAAGCTATGTTTCCATCAAACAAAGTTATTTTTTTTTTTCCATCAGCGCAGCACCACTGGGGCACTTAATTAAAACTTAATGAGACATATCATGTCAGATTGAGACATAAGAAAAAAGAAAAAAAAACATAATCATGTAATCAAAGAAACTACAAAATGATATCATAAAAGTCTACTGGAAGCAATAATAGTAGGACCGTATTTCATGTTAGATTTCGAAATGTCACATTTTTTGTTTTTCGTTAAGTATATGGAAAACTACAAAGCAGTATTTAATTCAATATGTTAACGTAACATTTAGTGAACGAGGCCAATTGTGTGATAGAAGTCCTGCACTGCTGACATCACAATCAAAAGGAACAGAAAAAAAACCTACAGAAACAGCCAAACAATAGTAAAGACAATATTTACTTGCAAGTTGCTTTCAAAACAAGTCAAATTTGGCTGGAAAACCGCCTGGCAGCACTGACAGTGATTCACCTAGATAAAAGGTTTCTGACAGTTTCTTCTCAACACTAGTCCTCCAGACTGTCTCAGCGCATCAGCTGAACTGAGGGACAGGCAGGCTTGATGCTTACTGGGTGTCACTCATAGTTAACACAAACAAAACTGTTTACTGCATTTTAATATATGCTGGTGTCTGCAATTAATGTAGGTTTACTTTATTACTTGTTGCACCACCTTTAAAATCTGATTTTTTTTTTCTTTCTACACTCTCTCTTTGTTAAGGTCCAAAAAAAGAGCAGAACTAAAGACCGGGGCTCTCACAGGCACTCTCGCTGGAGCCAACCACATCGAGATTGAGATTAAAAAAAAAACATTGCAAAGGAAATAGATTAACATTTTACATTTATACAAATGTATTTACTTTCCGACAGTGTTAGGCTGATGTATAATTAATGTCTAATTGACCTGTCGTTCTTAACCACCAGTAATGGTTGTGAAAATCACCTTTTTAAAAGCTGTTATATTAAACACACTTTGATCTTTATACAGTTAATTTAAGTTTTAAGAATGTGATGAGGCAAAAAGAGAAGCAACACAGAATTGGAAAACAAATAACATAAGAGAATAGTGAAGAGTTGAATGGAATATATTTGACTACATAATTGAACTGTAATAATATCTGTGCACTGTGCTCTTTATGTAAAGAAACAGTACTGCTTACCTAGACCCACAGTTATGGAAGTGGCGGGCAGGTCAGGACTGAAGCAGTGAGCCGCACTGAGAATCCATCTCCTGGAAATGATGGAGCCAGCACACTGAATGAACAGGGTGTGGAGAAAGTACAGCAAAGAATTGTGAGTAAGTATGGCTGCTATGATGGTTTTAGGGTCCTCTTTTAATGGGGACCCTTATGCTACGTCCATCTGTCTCACTCGACATGGTGAACAAGATAACTGCACAGATCCACACTTTTATTAAACACTCCTAGTCTCATTCCGAGGTTTCAGATTGGCTTTAATCCAATAAACTCTTGATTTTAAACAAATTTGTTCAGGGTTTCTTATCAGTTGCCAGTGTCTCTTACTTCACAGACACATGTAACACAGGCTAGATTGTCCATCTTGTCTATTGTTTAGTAATATGAGTTAGCACTATAGCTATTGTCAATCAAACTCCCTTTTGTTGGATAACCCCAACCCCAGTGCTGTGTGGGCGGTCTTAACAGGATACAGTTCAGTTACAAAACAGCAACGTCACCAAGTTTTTCTTCCTTAACATAATCAGTCTTATACAAATGCACACAAAAAGAAAACACCAAGTGCAATGCCTAATTGATAGCTCTCATCAGTCGACAATTCATGCCTTTTTTAGATAATGACACAAGCTGTTTCGTTCCAGTTAATGATACAAAACGTATTTGTCCTGTAGTAAACTACATGCATTTGTTTAAATGTAAAGGACAACTAAATGCTCAGCATTAAAACACTGTGCTTTCATAGGCAAACGTGAAACTCGGTTTATATCACGAATTATGCCTGCACGGCAATCATGAGATAAAGTGGGTTCATCTGTATATGCAAACATGCAAGTGGCTAACATTGAAACACCCCAAATATGAGTAAATTCCCAGTGTCACCTCATTGCCGACATAAACCTGCCAGGGCCAGTCCGCTTCGAGAGATTTCACTCCACCGAATATCCTGCCCACGCTGCGGTGCCGGATTTTCATCCGAACTCCGCATTTCGAGGAGGCTGCGTCATCTATACAAAATGACAAGGAGGTTTTAAATGTGCCCTTCTTCATGCTTCAAAAAAGTGTGAAAAGGGGTTCTTGATACATTGATTTACAAAGAAACACAAGAATGTTTACAAACGAGGAGGCCATTTCGCCCTCCAGTTCCTAGTAGCTGATTGATCTCAAAGCTCTGTCACGTCTTCAAGGACCCAGATGATTCTGTCTCAACAACATGACTGTGTGAAGAAGTGTCTCCTACCCTCTGAAGTGTCTCCTACTCTCTGAAGTGTCTCCTACCCTTTGAAGTGTCTGCTATCCTCTGAAGTGTCTACTATCCTCTGTCCTAAGTCCACTTAAATTTCCAACTGTGTCCTCTGGTCCTGCTTGCTGCACTTTAACTATTGGTTCAGGATAACTATGTCAAGAATGTATTTGCGTAATTATATTGTACTTCATCTTTCCACGCACCATCCCACTTGGACTCGCTGTACACCAGTCTCAGGGTGTCATAGCTGGGCAGGTAGAATGTGTACTGGCGCCCCCCTTCTTCCACATACTTTTGGGGGATTATACTCTCCAGCTGGACTCGGTCCACACTCCCCAGCCCTATAGCAAACACATCTGGGAATATAGACAGATGAGGGGGTCATGATCGGGGGTTTCAAACTAAACTTATTTAGGGAGGGACAAGCTCTATGCTTTTGAATTTAAAAAAATAAAATGTGAAAATAATTTCAAAACCTTATCTGTCATGTACTTCCATTCACTATATAGTGTGCACTCAAATGTGCAGTTTTGAAAGAAAAACAATGTCATAACAAAATGTATTTTCAGTTTCGAATATATCTGATACTGCACACGTTCTTTAACTAAACTAGTATCAAATGAAAATACATCTTTGCTATGACGTGTTTCTTTCAGAACTGCATATTTGAGACCTCTGTAGCTAATGGAAGATTTATGGAATCATTTTGTTAGCTACAGTTATTTAAAAGGTATTCCCTATTTGAAAATAAAGAATTTAAACAGAAGATCACCTTTTACCAAACCAGAATGACGTAATGCTTACCAAGATAAATGTCTGGCTCCGGGATGTGTTTCACAATCTCTTGCATCATTTTGGAGGGAGATGGCCCACTGCTATATTGTTTTGCTATAAAAGACCACATTAAAGAGCAACTAGGTATGGCTATGAAATTTCAGATCTTAACTAATGTATTCATGTTAACATTCATTAACATTTTCTATTTTAGTCATCACGTTCTTTGAAGACAGTCCTCAGCGGACCTGAGCGGCAATGTGAATAATCCCTTATTATTATTATTATCTTGAAAACATCTATCAGAGTCCTGTATTAGTGGCATGATAAATATAAGTGGTAGAAAAATCTGAATAATCTTAAAATACAGCAATCTGTGGCAGTGGCATACAAGCAATGCCTAGTGTAGATCAGCTGTAATAATAACCCCAGGGTTTCAGCTCTTACAGTTTCCAAGTATTTAACCCTGTGATGTGAAACTCACCAATCAGAAATATGGTCCATTTTACACGGTTAGCCTGTGCTCTCTGAACACTCTTCAGTACAGCATCCAGTGCTCTGTAAATATTAGTTCCATAGTGCTGTGAGAAACCTATCCACAAAGAAACAAGACAAGACCAATAACAGCAATCTTCATAGCAGCCAATTCACCTTGGCCATCTTGAGAAGGGAGCTATTAGTCATTTTCCACTTGTAACACACAATGCTGGATATGACAGTAAAAACAAGTTGGCCATCGCTCTCCTTTGAAAGACTAAGAATCTATTACAATATCACATTAACTAATGCACTTGCCTTGTTTATAATTCATTTCTGTTTCAGTTATCACACTCTAGTGACTTTTTAAAGACATTCAAAGCACCCCTGTAGCTCTCAGAATCATGTCTACTCTCTAAGTGCGTTGAGTACACCAGAGTGTAACCATTAACCTGTCCCCCTGCAACACTGTAATGGATTGAAGAAAAACCTAATTTGTGCTGCAGGTGAGAGGGTTAATGTTACACTCTGGTGTACTAATGCACTTTGAGGTTAGACATACAGTACAAAAGCAAGGTGATAGCTAACCTGAGTAATCGGTAGAGTCAGCCAGTGGATCTGGACGTCCTGTCATGGGGTTTTCCATCACGTCTATCTTTTCAGCTTTAAAGTTATCATAACAAATCACTTGAATTAAAACTTTGCGAGTCCAGATCTGCAACAGAGACCGTGAGAGACAGAAATAATTAGGATTCTTAAATAATTTTATTCTACAAAATTAATACATAAATAATTTAAATAAGACCACCAGATAATATAATATTATTAAACTTGTACAACCCATCTGTATTTGAAGACGGCAGCAGTGTGTCTGGAAGGTGAATTTGTGGAATCTCTAGCAATGTATTGTACTACAGTTTCTCTAGTGTTACAGAACACCCTGCTGTGTTTACAAGAAACGCATTACGTAACCTTTGCTGTGTCCCGTGTTGTGTGTATCGCAGCTTTATATTTTTAAACAACTCTTTTGAAACTTTTTTTTTTTTTTATGACACATCATGGGTTCTAAATCAGCTTGGCAATACATTTATTCGGGAGCATTTGCCAGGAGAGACAAATCTCTTGTAAGGATTTGTATCCACAGCACGCTCCCTCCTGCAACTAATGGTGGGTCTCTGTTACCATAATTTATAACATGTTTAAAATATTAAGAATTAGGAGCTCCTTTTTCTTTACACTACACACAGATTGAGTTACAGGTGCCCTGAAACTATGGAGACGGTCTGTTATAAGGAATCTACATTCTAAGCAACACCAACGATTTATCACGAGGTTCCTGCTAGGGTTTTGGGCTTCAAAGGAATTTAATTGTCCCCTGACAATAACAGTGATACAATTAAAAGATGTGATTCCTTTGAAATGCTAAACATGTCCCTCATAGACAGACAGACTGACACCACTTGTGTATTGAAGAGGTTAACTGTGTCAAAAATAGAGTAACAAACACAATCTGGTGGATAATGAAAATAGTGCTGCTGGAGATTTTTTCTATCGACTGACACGGAATTAAGGATATTTCTGGTTACTCTTAATTTTATGAATTCTTTTCTTTGAGGAATCTTTCATTTCCATGGTGCATCCAGAAATGATAGGATTCATTTGTTTAAATGGTGTGTGTGATGACATGTGAAATTAATCAATTGTTTGAACATATTTGGAATTCTTAGTATGATAGAATATATTAATGCTTTCTGAATGTTTTGAATATATTTCAAATTCTGATCAAATATATGATTAATAATGTTCTGAACACACTTCACTAATTACAAAATTAGTTATTTAAAAATCCTATGCTAATACTTTTAACCTACCTAATTTTGTAACATTGAAATTAACAAAAGTAATTTTACTTTTGAACTGAGTTGTCTGATTTTATTTTAGAATGTTAATTAAGCACTATTAAGCCAATGGGGAATATTGTTTAAAATATTAAATTAACTATATACAAGAACATAAAAAGAATATATTGAATTAAGTTGTTCTTGGTATTTTAATTAAATGTATTTACATTAACTGGTAAAAGGCAGATACTATTTTCTTTTGAGATACTATAATTAATTTAGATACTAACATATGTGTTTAACTTAATTCACCCTAGATAACGGATGCTAAGTTATAAATATCTGCTGCAACACACCGCTCATTTCAAGCACAGTATCAGCACTGTTGAAGAACGGAGCATGAACTGAATACACTGCGGCTTAGAAGAAAATGATCTTTCTCCTGGCAAACGTTGAAAAAGTAATTCCCTAGTTGATTTAATTATGATGTGTGAATACAAAAATATCAAAATAATCAGAAATCTGTTTACATTTTTTTCTGCAATACGGACAGCACAGAATACCGCAAAGGAAGTAATGTGTTTCATTTAAACAGTTTAGAAGTATGTTGATCTGTTTAGACCATAAACAGACACTTTTGAAAGAAAAAAAATCATCCTACATGCATATCAGTGACCATAAAAACATATTAAAATTATATTTTACAGATATCTGTCATTCAGAGTGAGAGAGGCCTAATACTAAATAGCAGAAAGGCATCCTTCAGAGCAGAATCATTGTCATTTCTTTTTCCAAACAAAAGAAAGCAAGGTGTTGTAAAGGGACAGAATGCAGCCGCCACTCCCCCCTCACCCACCACGTCAATAGTGCTGTCAATGAATTCCAGCCCCCGCTGAAAGTTGTACCAGCCGACAGTGACCGAGGAATCCAGCAGGAACAGGATGTGGTGAGTCGTGCCACTGAGGGGGTTGAGTTCCCTTTCGTTGGTTTTCTGCTCTGGAATATGCAGAGGGACTGTTAGACTGTTTCAAAGGGGCTGTAGCTAACTAAATAATTCTTACCTGTTGTGCCCTTCCATTTGTTATATAGGTCTCAAACATGAATATATATATATATATATATATATATATATATATATATATATATATATATATATATATATATATATATATAAACACATGTTGTCCAGGCTTGCTCTATACAAGATTATTGGTTTATACTGTATGAAACATTTTTGTTCTATTATTGTTCTCACTATTATTGTTCAATAAACGTTGCTTATTTTGTCTACATCAGTATTTTTTCCCGTATCTTTTGCAGTACATTCACAAATACATGCCCTACTGCTGATTAGCTTAGATTAGTTATCGTACAATGAAAACGATTATGCTATGTACAGAGTACTGGGGTGAGAATTGGCCCAAGCTAATGTTCACACTCCCAGAAGAGTACTGGGGTGAGAATTGGTCTGACAGGGTGAGGATTAGCCTAGGACAGAACTCACCCAGGGTGAGAATTAGCCTGGGGTGAGAATTAGCCTGTAACACAGGCACTGTTGCTGACAGTGCTGAGCCACTGAATGCCCAGTGTCAAGAGGCTTATGCAGGTGTGTGCTGGCAATGTGATTTAAATACACTACCTTTACAGTAAATACAAATACATAAAATGTGGATATATTATTTAATCGTAATTAAACCTCATGCATATGTATACACGTGTATCAATCAATACATAATACCCCTAACTCTGATATTATTGAAAACTGTGAACCAAATTTGAACAGATTATGATTCGTTTGTATCCTATAGCATAAAACAAGGCAGGCGGAAAGTTTATTAATGAAGATGCACCCTCAAAATGAGACTGAGCCAGTTGTGAGGTGGAGAAAGGGGAGATGGTGGGAGAATGAAGCAAGATGACAGTGTAAACTAAACTATCACCTGCCACTTTTACCAGCTCACACTGCTTATTTGGGAAATTAAAAAAAAAAATGTTTTACCTACCTACCCTATTTTTTTTACCGCGTAACCAGAACCACACTTTTTTTTTTTTTTTTGCCTTGAATAGAAAGGGAACCAATCTACTCAGAGAAAGGATCCTCAAGGAGGTTCAGAAGCATTTAAACTAGAAAGGGGGGAGAAATCAACAAAAAAACAGGGAGGGAGACTACATCAAAACAAGGGCAACAACTCAGGTAAGACAGCCATTAAATGTATTTATCTAAATGCTAGAAGTCTCAAAAACAAAATGTTAGAACTTGAAACTACTGCACTAACAAGTAACTACGATGTGATAGGTGTTACAGAAACTTGGTTATCCGAGAGTGATAGAGACAAATATAATATTAGTGGGTAGACACTGTATAGGAAAGACAGGCAGGACAGAAGAGACGGAGGGGTAGCGCTTTACATCAAAAATAGTCTTGAAGCACAGGTGTTAAATCTGGAAGAAAAAAACAACGCAGATTCAATATGGGTCAGAATAATGGACAAACATTCAAAGGGCATAATAAAAGGGGCATGCTATAGACCACCAAATTCATACACTGAGCAAAATAATCATATAAAATGGGAAAACCCGGTGGGGAGCACAACAGATGAAATTGAAATGGTAGAAATGACAAATGACTGCTTCCTAACGCAATTTGTGAAGGCACCAGCTAGAGGGGAGGCATGCCTTGAGTTAGTCTTTTCAAATAACAAAGACAGAATAAGGTCAGAGAACTGTTGGCAGACTCAGATCACAACATTTTCTCATTTTAAGTGCTTTTTAAAACCCCCAAAATAACAACTGAAGCTAAGGTTTACAATTTTAAAAAGGCAAAACTATGAAGGAATGAAACAGACAACAGAAGTAAATTGGAGTAAAATAGAGAAAACATCCACAGAAAAGGATGGCTATTTTTAAAAAATGTAGTACTAGAGGCGCATAACAAATACATCCCAAAAGTGAAAAAAAACAAAATGGCCAAAATGGTTTTATAGATCAATTAAAAAATATATACAGAGAAAAAGACACTTTACAGAGCATTTAAAAGGGACCAAGAACAAAGCACACAGAAAGAGTACTTGGAACTGCAAATGCAAGTCAAAAAGGAAGTTAGAAATGCCAAGAGAGAGATAGAAATGAGCACTGCCAAGGAGGCTAAAACCAATTACAAAAAGTTTTTCCAATATTACAACAGCAAAAAAACATTCAAGGAGGAAGTAAAATGTCTAAGAGATACAAATGGCAAAATCATAGATGAAGAGAAAAAAATAGCAAATATATTAAATTATTACTTTTCACAAGTTTTTACAATGGAGGATACAGACAACATGCCCCACATGTCGACCTGTTCCTATCCAGTTTTAAATAACTTTAGCATAACAGGGCAGAAATGTTAAAGGGACTAGGTGCTCTTAAAATAAACAAATCCCCTGGGCCGGGTGAGATCCTCCCAATAGTACTCAAAGAAATTAAATAAGTTATTTACAAACTGCTAACTAAGATCATGCAACAGTCTCTTGAGACAGGGGTTGTACCAACAGATTGGAGAATTGCAAACGTAATACCAATCCAGAAAAAGGGAGACAAAACCGAACCAGGTAATTACAGACCGATAAGCCTGACTTCTGAAATAACGGTGGAGGATGAGCACTCATTGTATATGAGACTTTTTCTTTTGTGCGCCTCGGAATATCGTTCCATCTTTTCTTAATCTCCTCCACCGTTCTTTTAATAATGCCTACACTCTAGAAGTAAAGGTTCTCGTTAGAACCTTGCTTTGCCACTGTGGGGAGACCTTTTTAGGTGCTTCCAATAACCTTTTTTACAAGGATTCTATATTCTCTATTTACAGACTTTCTGTTTTGTCATGTACAGTAAGCTATGAAACATGTATTGAAAATTGGAGTTTACAAAACAAAACGGTACCGGTATTATAAACCGTAATTTACAAACTGACTTGATCAGAAGGGTTAAAAAATGAGCTCCTTGCAAAATGTTATTAAATGTTTCTTTGTTCTTGAAAACAATGTCTCCTTCTTGCTGCAGACAAGTCTCCCACATCACCTTGTCTTGTATATAGCCTACTGTCTGACTGTGGCAAATTAACGCCTGCTTTTCAGAGTTCTGAAAATAATCAAGCAAATACGAGGCCCGCAATTACCAGCAGCTTTAATAAATTAGACAGAATATTTAACAGACCTAATTTGCAAAATCCCCTCCTAATTTTAGCGGTTTCGTTCAGAAACACCCCAGAATTACATATGCACATACAGAATTACATATGCATCAAGGGCTAAAGTGCACAGAATTTAGAACCCTCAGTGCCTGTTTTACGGTCATAAAACATGCGCAATCCAAGTCTGGGCCTCAGTGTTCTGTATGTTGTTCAGCACTGTGAGGTGTGATCGATGTTAAAATATTACATTGTTTAAAGATGGCACTCATAGATGCAGAGTAGGACAAATCACCTTTATATTTGCAAAAATGCACATATGAGCCTACATAGCATTCGATACACACAGAGAAAATTTGAATAAGGCAACAGACAATCCTTTCCGCTTGCACCACAAGAAGGCATTTTTGAGGTCTAGAAAGCTAGTGTTTGTATATCACAGTTCATCTAACAAACAGTGTCAACTCTTCCAAACCATGAAGGCAATGACTTTGAGTAAACACAATAATTCCAGTAAATCCAGTGTTTAATGCCATGACTTCACTGGTTTCACATGGGTTTGTTTGTTTTTATGTACTTTGGTTTGATTTGTAGAGTACACATTTTAATATGGTTGTCAGCCAGTGAACCTCCCAGCTACTGCTAAACTGTCTTGAACTTTGGACTGTAACCTGCCGCTTTATAATAAGTGAAGTGGCCAGAGAAGAGCTGTCAAGTAGCAGAACTCACCTGATTTGAAGATCTGGGATCTGACCATTTGTATTTCTTTCGTCAAGTCCTCTACATTGTCAAAGGTATACCAGCCTGTTAGAAGACAAAGATGATCAGTATATTTACACTAAGTATTCTGAATGCTTCCACATACAGTATGAGTATATGGATTCCACATATCAGGGGCGTTGAATTTCATTTAATACAAAAATATTCCCATAAATCTTACCTGTTTTGCACTTCCATTAGCTACATAGGTCTCAAATGTACAGTTTTTAAAGACGCACATGTGATAGCAAACCTGTATTTTCATTGTAAAACATCATATCTTGTACAGTAGACCCTGGCTAATACAGACACCGTTATGCCGTACATTTGGGTACGTCAGACACAATGTATGTCCCTGTGGCAATGTGCCCCGCCCCTGTGTGTATTTTTGTGTTTTATGTTGTATGTTGCGTGTGTTAATGTTGGTGTATTGTAGTTGGTACACGGGATATAATGTAGGTAATGAGCACGAGTGTTTAAAATGTATAATTGTATTTAGGCATAGGGATTGCACTTCACTTCACGTGCATTTAAAGTATTTAATATGTGAGCACAGAGTTGCACAGAATTAGTTCACGTGCTGGGATTCAAGTGAATAATTAATTAGTAATTGAATCCCGGCACAACAGTATATATAGATGCACAAAGCACTCACTCGGGGTTGTGTGTTCAGTGAGTGGAGAACGGGTGTTGAGAGGAGAAAATAAAACGTAAAGTAAATATAAGTTGCTGGGACTCACTGTGTTAGTTTGTCTGTTCATCCACTGTTTGTTTAAGTGTTAGTCAGTTTTGTTTGTCTATTTATTTTGGCCGCAAGTGCCGTGTCCTGTTTTCTGTTTCAACCTTTTATTTTACAATAAACATACTGAGCGTCGCAGCGACTCAGTTTAAACCCGAGTACTGCCTGTCTGTGTGTGATTCTTTCTGGCTTGAGTCCTGGAGGCACTGTTGTCCTGGTTCTGACACCCCGCACTCACATATTAAATACTTTAAATGCACGTGAAGTGAAGTGCAATCCCTGTGCCTAAATACAATTATACATTTTAAACACTCGTGCTCATTACCTACATTATATCCCGTGTACCAACTACAATACACCAACATTAACACACACAACATACAACATAAAACACAAAAATACACACGGGGGGGGCACATTGCCACAGTCCCCCAATAATATCCAACGGAGTGTGACGCTCAGTCACTGTGAATTGCATGATCCAAAGAGACACATAGACACAAAAGGATGTTATACTGACAGGACGAAAATTACTGGAAGAGCAGATAAGTTAGCTACTAAAAAGCTCAAATTAAGTACATGATGAAAAGAGGGCATACAGCTATGGGTTTTGCATCATCATATACAATTAACTAATTTTGCTTTATTGAATGAGTTTTGCTAGTTGAAAACTACTGAATAATGTTACGTTAACATATTGAATTGCATACCATTTTGTATTTTTCCATTTTTAAATCTAACATGAAATACTATATTATTATGGCTTCCGGTAGACTTTTGCAAGATCATTTTGTAGTTTCTTTGATTGCATGATGTTCATATAGTTTTTTTAAAAAATTCAATCCTAAAATTCTAGATCGGGCGAGAAGATTTCAAAAATAGTGATTGTTCGAAACACAAGATGTGGTTTTTAATTGCAAAGAAAATAAAGTTGAATTCATAGCAACAGAAAACAAAAGTAGCAGGTAGGCTCTGTGGTTTGCCTGCAGCCACGCGTACACTAAAATGTTGTGAAGTGTGTGTGCAGTGCAGTATATGTAAGGTACTGTATAGTATAGTGACAAAGGAACTGAGTTATTGTGTTTGCATTCTGCAGAGCTGTGTGCACGGCTGGGTTGTATACTACAGGAAGTAGTCTACGGAATAAATCGTTTAGTTTCAATCACTAGGTATTCACTTGATTTTACTACTGTACTGTATGTGCCTACTGTACAGATTTATATTGTTACATAATGTAATGTACAGAGAATACATGAATGTTATTTCAGCATAATGATTTATACATTTAAAATAAACTGCACACTATAAACGTGTTTTTTTGTTTTGTTTTAATTTTAAACCGGACACCTCAATATTTCGGACAACCTGTCTGTCTCCCGACATGCCTGTCTAGCGAGGGACTGCTGTACTATCTGTTACTGCTTTACTTCCTTGGTCATGTCACCAGAGCAGTGTCAGTCAACAGGGAGAGCAGCTGATTGGTTAGTCACAAAAAAGAAAGGGCTGCGGAAAATTTCACCCTCAAGTGAAATTACCCAGTAAGTGCAAGACAGTGAAACGCAGGGCTTGCAAACAGAGATTTCTTTAACCTAGTGTAGTACCAGATATCATGTTTTAAAATTAAAATATATTGTTAAAATATGTATATGTTTCAGAAATGCACATTTGAGACATGGATGTGCATGGGGCTGTTTTGTGATGTGTGAATAAATGGAATAGTTTTGAATGACTTTTTTTTGGTGCATCAGGGTTTATTTTCTAGTGTGTGCTTGGAGGCTTGAACCAAAGCTGAATGTCTGTGAGTGAATATCAGAGTGTCATCTTTGTAACAATATACAGAAAGTGTTCCTCTCATACTCTGACATTGTGGCTCCTCTCCAGACCACACGCCTGTTAACAGACACTTGCGCTTCGAGGAGCCTCGTAGGACCAGCTTGCTGTCGCAGGTGTACTTCACCACAGAGCCTTCTTCGAAGAAGTCTCCAGATCTTGAGCCACCAAAGGGGACTCCAGGATTGGAGCAAAAATGATCTGGAATAGGAAGTGAAACACACGATAATATACCGGGGGCATTGTCGACCACAAACATAGAAATATTGGCTGTGACCCTGTCAGAACATTGAACCAATTGTCAGGAATCCTGGGACAGTAGTCTGCGTGTATAGGAACACCTCCTAAGAGAACACTTTGCCTAACGGAACACCCTTGTGGTGAAAATGATTTTTCCCATTGTAAATTCTCTGCCTAAAGGAACAGGAACTTTGCTTAAAAGAACACCTTTTTGGCACAGATAGCGATTCGTTCATAACGGATACAGTACTGTTTTGTAACCTGAGAACTCATCATCATCAAACTTAAATTACGGTAAAATGGTTTACTCTTTTCAAAAGTGACATAATCACGAGAGTGTCTTGAGGCACACTGATTGGTTTATTCAATCTTTCCAGAAGTGGCATCATATCATTGACTCGATTTGTATTCTGAGTTCCATACCTGCACCTCATCGCTACAAAATGGCATGTAAACAAATGGCGAAAGTTGGAAATTGTTCGAGCTCTTGAAAAAAACCTGAATCATACACAAGTTCTGGTGAGTTGCTTCACCATTCTGTTAAACACTGTGCATGTCTTGTATATTGCTGCTGCATGTGTAGGGGTGCTGTGTTAATTTAGTTTGACAGTTTATTAACATTAGCTTGTCTGTTACTTTATTATTATAGTATATTGTCATACACTTACCTATTGCTTTTCTTTTACTTATTCAGTTCATTTCATATGGTGATGCACGTGTCATGACATGTTATACATATTAATTAATTAATTAATTAATTTATTTATTTATTTATTTATTTATTTATTTATTGATTCATATTTTGTTTGGTGGCTCACTCTGTCTTAGAGAACACTTTGCTTACTTCTCAAGTGGTGTTCTCTTAGCTGCAGACTACTGTATTATCAACGCTTTCACCAAACTGATATTACCACGAGGTATATCAACAGTATGTATAAATCATAGAATAAGAATTTGAAATGAAACACTTAATTACAATTTAATCAGTGATACTCCAGACCTGTGGAAACAAGTGTGACATACTGACAGACCGACACCCCCTATCTCCAAAATCTGATATTCCCAATAACGTAAACTAAACAATTTCATATCAAGTTTCATGACAAATGAATAAGTGGTTCTCCGGATATATGAAAAATGCTATATGCAAAAAATAAATAAATAAATAAATAAATTATTAATAATAATAATAATAATAATAATAATAATAATAATAATAATAATAATAATAACTGGACTACCTTTGCGATCACAGACTGGCAGTTTCCCACTCCAGTGACCATTGACTTGACAGGTACTTTGTGCTGATCCCAGGAGCACAAAGCCAGAGTAACAGGAGAAGTCAATGGTGTCATTCCATCTGAAGACATGGTGATGTGGGGTAAGAGCGCCGAACTCAGGAGCACGGGGGCTGACACACGTCACCGCTGGGAAGCACAAACTCAGATCAGAGCCTAAAATACAGTGCTAACAAAATAATTCCAGAAAATCTTAATGTTTTTCAGGTCTCAGATCTTCCTAAATGAACAATGCACACATTATGGAAAAGGTTCATTTTATTTTTTTAGAGAAGAATATTTATCGAAGTCGCTCCTTGCAGATACTTCAATGCTGACTTCCAGTCCGATGAAAGAACTAAGTCACCATTGAAAAGACAGTCATAGGAAAAGCAGAAGCGAGTCAATGCGTCTGGCTTCTGTGAGCTCTTTTAAAGAAAATAAATGGATTTAGATTTGTTTTTTCTTTATTGGGAGAAATATAAAAACAAATGCACTCAAGAAGTCATTGTCTAAAAAAACAAAGCATTCTGAATTGTTTTTTCTATGAGGATTCCCAGAAGCAACTCAGGAGTGTCAGCCGCGTTGCTTCAATGGGAAGCGCAGGGACAAGAATGCGAATGATGTTCACCAGTTTTATTGTTTGCTATGTAAAAAATACCATTAAAATATACGTGTAACATAATGTGTGCCTCTTTCATATAAGCCAGTGCAAGATCTCCACAGTGATGGCAACACATGTTAGAGAAGATTTACTGGAGTTATTTGGTTAGCTACATGCAATTTAACTAAGCACCCTGGTGGTCTCCTTTTCAGATGAGAGCATTTGCAAAGACACTGAAATTCATGACCTAGCCTATATACCTACGTTTACAGGTGACCACAGTGTCTGTGTCTCCGTATGCGTTCCTCAGTAAGGTCCATCTTCCTCGAACACATACCCTCCAGTTGACAGGGTAAGCATAGGTACCAACAGGGCAGATGTACTTCAGCACACTCCCTGAACTCCGCTCCTCCGGCCACTGGATGGTGCCACCCTTCACACCCACCTTGTCATCACAGTACTGACCCTGCTGCACAATGCTGTAGAAAGGCATGGCGACACTTTTTGGCTTGGGTTGAACGCCAGTATTTCTGCTTCTTGGCTGCAGAAAGGCCTGCTGAATTGCTGGCTGCTGAGAACTTCTAAGCAGGGTTGGCTGTAAGTCTGGTTTGGAAGCCAGCGTGGGTTCATGAGTCGGTATGATGTCATTCAGTCCTACTGAAGACGGTGGGGAGTTTTGTTCTGGAACACTCAGTGTTTCAGTCAAGGAGAGATTTAATGATGTGGTGGTGGTCCAATCTCGAGCTGAGATGGGGGTGGAAGGTACTGGTTGAAGATCTTCCATTTCTAAGGAAAGTTTCACAGCGGTGCTAATGCTCTCTTCTGCCCAGTCTGATGTCTTTTTCTGGGCTGTGCTGATTGTGGATGAAGCTGGTTCAGGACTGAGGGATGGTGTGGTTTGAGACTTCTCTGGGTGATGAAGTGTTGGTTCCTGAAGATGTTTCATTTCCATGGAAAGCTTCAAAGAGGTGCTAACAGAGGTCTGTTCTGCCCAGTCTGGAGTCTTTTCTCGGGCTGGGCTTACTGTGGGAGCAGTTGGTTCTAGACCGAAGTATGCCGTGGTTTGAGTGTTTTCTGGTTCTTTCTCAGTAGCCAGCACCATCTCAGCAGGTGTCATGGTAATGTTCAGAGAAGTTTTCTCAGTGGTAGTGAATGTTGATTTTCCTAAAGCTGTAGCAGAGAGAAATGTTGTTGGGTGAAGCAATTTGATTATTATTTATTTTAAAATCAAGTCAAGCCAAAGAGACACACAGACAAGCAGTCAGGTACTGAGGTGCAAAGGCCTGACGGCGCTGTGTTTATTTCAACACAAAAATAAAAGGATCAAACAGAAAACACTGCTCACAGAGCAAATAAAACAGATCTCGGACACCTAAGGTCAGGCTGGGCATTTGCTGTCACTGATCCTTATTTCTCTTTCTTTTTCTTTCGTTTTAGTTCTTGGATTCTCCACTTGCTCTCATTCTCTCTCCTAAGCGCTCCACCCAGAACACAGAAAACTGCAGGGTTTTATACAGATGACCATCTTCCGATTAGCAACAATTAATCAATGAATTAACTTCTGCACAAGGTTTTTGTGTGGATGGGGCTTCCCTATCCACGCTTCTAAACAATAACAAACGTTATGGCTTTGCTGTCCTATAAATACATAGGGGCGGGGGTACCCCGTTCTAAAATAAACAAACATTTTCTTTAAATAATAAACAATCCATTTTAAATCAAACAATAAAATGCAACACATATAAAAACATCAGGGCTTTGCCCTGCCCCCTTTTCATGTGCAGGGCTCCCAGCCCTGTCACAGTGCCCCTTTACAATTTTTGTTCTACTGAATGGCACCATAGTTGGCAGAATAATCTGATTTAAAAATGTTTTTGTCCCGTTTATTTAATAAATAATCTATGTCACAACAGTTTGGGACTGACAAACTGCTGGTTTAGGATACCAGACAGTAGACCTAATTCTTAAAACTGTTAATTTATAAGCCTGGTTACACAGAATCAAAAGACAGTGTGTGGGAATCTCTTTGGAAATACACGTCTTCACTTTGTATTAGGCAAAGTTATTATAAATAATTCAAAATAGTCTGCACTGTAAATGTTTATCATGTTACCATTTACTTCCCATTCTAGCATACATGTCAACCCCTAAGTGTTCATACCAGTGAGACCCCTTCTGAAAAACCTTGGGATTGATGAAAAACCTTAACCTAGACCACTAGATTAGGTTTTTGGGCTGAGGGCGGGCGGGGGTGCTGGTGTAGGATCAAGATTTTACACATGGTTGACAGCTATGCCACTGACCTAGGCTTAATGGCGATGCTCACCGGGATTGAAGCAAACGACACGAACACAGCATGGGTACATAACAAAAAAAAAACTGTAGCTAGTCGTGAAAAGAAAATTCTGCCTGCTTTTGCTCCATTTGTGGAGACGAAATAAAATAATTAAAACTAAAAAATAGTCTGGGTACACCACACACTAAAAAATGACATTTAACAGTGATTGTTTATATGTGATGTGGTTTAACAAGTAAATCATTCAAAAAGAATACTACACATATTTCTAAATACTTCGAAAATTCGTTTAATATTGGAGCGTTCTCGGTTCCCGCAGGCAGGCACATCACACAGGGCGAGGCAATCCACATACAGGCGGAGGGGCGGGCGCGAACCCGGGACTTCTCGCACTAAAGGAGCATAGCCGATACCGCAGTACAAAAGAGCCGTTGCGAGGAGCATATATCGGGCTTATGTATTTGTGTGTGATTACGTCACCTACCAGCCCTGCTGCTGCCTTCCCCAGTGCATGCTACAATATACTTTTTAAAATTGCTTTTCAATTTTAATAACATCTTCAGTTAGTGTGTGAATGTGATTATTATTATTGGTCAACACTATTAAAACAAAAAAGCGTAATTTTACAGAAATACAAAACCAGTGTGTGGCGCTCCCCGTCACTTTAATTAAAATTAAGGGAAAAAAAGAGAGACAGACATACCATCAATTTCCAATTGTTCTGTTATTTCTTACCATATGGCGTCTTTCTTTGTATTGTCTTTATAACCACTGACACTGGCATCATAAAGAACATTATATTTTTCGACTTTAATAATTAAATTCTCATTGATGTCCATTTCTCTTTTATTTCTGTGGTAATTTCTGCGTGAACATAGAAGGCTCGCGCAGACAAACCGTAAACCTTGACACTTGACACGCATGTTTCAGCATAATCAGGCATGCCACTTAAAATGTTTGCAATATCAAAAACATTAACCTGAAGATAAAATTATAATAACTAACAATGATCAACTTTGTATTAAAGCCAACATAAAAATGATCCCAAGGGACTCGCTATAATTTTCGGTGGTCTTGCATTTTCTGTACTTTTTTGTGTTTCCTTCATTCGTTTTTCAGGTGGATGATCATTTTGAAACTACAGTATAGTATAGCATACTAAACTTTGAGCGGCTAAACACAAATTAAATGTTTTAGAGGTTTAGAGATAATACATAATACTGTTTAAAACATTCAAGATCCTTATTTTCTTTTACTTTCTTTGCAAACCCCTGCCCTAAAACACTGAAGTCTGGAGTACGCTGTTGATGCAGAACAAATACACAGACACATGTGTTAGACACCTGTACTCTAAACAAACACAAGGTAGTTTCTGCAGAGAATCTCCTAGTGTAGTAATAATACTTAATAGGACTACAAATAATACTAATAATACAACTGTACATAATAAGGCTGTAATTCCTTTGAGGGTCTTAGGTGACTTCTAAACCACGAGAACGCTAGTGGAGTCATTGATCACAAAAAACCAGGGAAGGAGCTATAGCCTGTTTACAGTAGGGTGCACTTCATTTGCTATGTAGCTGTAAACAATTTATTTAACTTCTGTAGT
This sequence comes from Acipenser ruthenus, assembly GCF_902713425.1. Lineage (NCBI taxonomy): Eukaryota > Metazoa > Chordata > Actinopteri > Acipenseriformes > Acipenseridae > Acipenser > Acipenser ruthenus. Next base: position 9,694,775 of record NC_081214.1, read on the forward strand.
TTCTCTGGTATCTCACATATTACATTTGTATTTTTTTCATTGTAACATTTTGTTGAAACATCTTGTCTTCCTCCTCATAAATCATTTGAAATCTGGTCCGGTTGGTGTGTGCAGCTGTTCTGAGGCAAGGTTTATGAAGTGCAGTTGCACAGCAGTCTTACTATCTTACAAGAGCAGAGCCACAACTGGAAATAACAAGGCTGTACCATCCTGTAGTTTAAACACATGGGAACGTGTATTAATAATAATAATAATAATAATAATAATAATAATAAATACCTGGTGACAGTCTCACACAGACCAGAAGCAGGAGCAGTACACCTGAGTGTGCCATCTCTCTCATGTCAGAGACTGGAATACGTGTTTCTCTGCAGCTCTTTTACAATCCTAATAAAAGCCCCCTGAAAGGCCATTTCCCAGCAGCCCTGTGTTTTGCAATTCCAGTTATTTTCTGAAAAATAAACCCTGACAATAATTAACTCATAGCAAACAGTTCCCCTTTCATTTACTCAGCCTACTTCTGTTTTCTGTGGAAAAAAAAATGCCTTTTTAGCACCTTTTAATAAATAAATAATAATAATTTAGAAAACATTTCTTACAACATTTAAATTAGTCCCTTTTTACTTTGCTTTGCGATTTTAGTTTTCTCCTTTTGACTTTGCAATCTCCCTTTGACTTTGTTCTGTAGTGTCCTGCAATCTTTTTGACTGGTTCTGATTCTCCAATATTGAGTTAGTATCACACCCCCAGTGCCAGGACTGAACAGCCATCCTCATTCCAGCCATATCATGTGACAATATGACCTTTCAATTACAAACCCCACATACTCCACGGGCAGCAGTGTGGAGTAGTGGTTAGGGCTCTGGACTCTTGACCGGAGGGTTGTGGGTTAGGGTAACCCTAACCCTAACCCTAACCCTTGAGCAAGGTACTTTACCTAGATTGCTCCAGTAAAAACCCAACTGTATAAATGGGTAATTGTATGAAAAAATAATGTGTAAAAAATAATGTAAATGTACGTAAAAATAATGTGATATCTTGTAACTGTAAGTCGCCCTGGATAAGGGTGTCTGCTAATAAATAAATAATAATAATAATATACAATATACTTCCATAAATCGGCACATAGGCTTCTGCAGTTGATCCTGTAATTTTATATAGGCTTGGTGATCCAGTGGTTAAAGAAAAGGGCTTGACACCAGGTTCCCAGTTCAAAAGTGTGTGACCGTGAGCAAGTCACTTAACCTCCTTGTGCTCCGTCCTTCAGATGAGATGTAAAACCGAGTTCCTACCGTAAGTGACTCTGCAGCAGCAGTTGTTGATGCATAGTTCACCCCCTAGCCTCTGTAAGTCACTTTGGATAAAGGTGTCAGCTAAATAAAAATTCATATATAAGCCCATGAGTCAGTCTCTGAGTATAAGTGAACCCTGGTTGAAGGGAAGTGTAAAGACAGCTGCTGATCTGGCATGAAGTGCTTGTCAATAACCCCAGAAAGAATGGCTTCCTGGCAGACCCACCCAGGTCCTGCCCGTAATCTGCTCTTCCTCTCTGGGTCATGAGCCTGTAGCAGCGATTCAAACTGTTGCTCGTGATCCAAGCCCTGCTCCCCAGACTAGGGAACACTTCAGAGAAGTGGTTGCTGTAGTGAAGTAATCACACATACAGAATGATTGTGTGCATGTAGAAGTCGTGGCCCATTTCACCTCACTCTTGCTTACTAAATATCGAGATGCCTCTGAATAAATGTCTATGCTAAATACTATTGGAATTACAAAGTTCTTTCTTTTGATCAACCTATCCCCACCAGGATATGCCTCAATTGTTTTTTTTTCAGGATTACATTTTAGACCGCAATCTTTGTAAATGTCTAACTTCTAATGCACAGAGCAAACTTTTTGTACTGTAGTGGTGATCAGACACATTTCAGCTTTCATTCATAACTTTAAACAAAGCTATGAGAGGAGAGGAATCTGAGCAGCTCTGCATCAAGGTAAAGACACCGCCTATCGGGTTGCAAAGCTCCACTACTTAATAGGACTGAGCGAGTGGAGAGACACAGACCATGTACGGCAAACTTTCTTAGGATCATTCTAACTGTTTTTTGTAGTTGATTTCTTGTACGATCATAAGAACATAAGAACAATTACAAACAAATGAGGCCATTCTGCCCATCAATGCTTATCCGGTTCCTAGTAGCCGATTGGTCTCAAAACGTTGTCAAGTTGGATCTTAAAGGAGCCACGTGATTCTGCATCAAAAACATGACTTGGTAACCCATTCCATACCCCCACCACTCTGTGAAGAAGTGTCCTTCCCTTCTATCGCCACTTCATTTCCAACTGTGTCCTCTGGTCATGGTTTCTGTGCTGCATTTAAAGTAAATCACTTATGTGAAACTATACCCTAGCACTGGGATTCTGTAACGCAACTGTGATTGTGTAAATAAGTCCCGGTGGCCATGGAGTTTCAACTACAATTCTACAAGCGCCTATCAACCCTCAATCAATGCGTTTCAGTCCTACTGTCTTGTCTATCACGACTAAAACTGACTTGAGATACAGCTCTGAGATATGGAATGTGTGTCAGGGATTCCCTGTGCAGAACACTGTGTGCCTTTCACTTTTATTAAAGTAGCAACATTTGTGCATTCACAACATGTGGAATATATACAAACCCACTAACAGTTTAATCAAATTCGCTCAAAAGGTTTTAGGTTTCTGTCTATCTTAGTGATACTACCCACAGTAAATTTGCACAGCAGTTTCCCTATGCTTTTCCCATGTTTCTACTCTATGCATTTACCATAGTTTACCCTGGTTTGCCATGTTTTTTAATATTCTTTACCATACCTGTCTGGGCTTTCACTGTGCTTTATTACACTGTGCTGTGCTTTTACTTTGGAAACTTTTATAAGGCTGCTTGCACCCTAGATGTTTCTGACTTCTGCAACTTATAACGTTTTTGCATTTGCTGTCAATTCACACCCGAATTCCACCCTGCTCAGATTGGATACCTTGTCAAATCTAAAGATACTAGACACAACAGTCTCTGAAGTTCACAAGTCAAAAGGTAAAAGAACACTGTTATCTACTGTATTGGGAGGGCCAAGGCAACACTTGCTTCTCCAATTTCACCAGTCTGTGTTCTTCAGGGTCTTCTCCACTGACCCAGACGTATTCAAGGATGTGAAGCCCTGACTCAGGCGGTGAAGGGGGGATTAGGTTAGACTGGCATGCAGGTTGGTGTCTTTCCTCTTTGCTATGTGCGCTCAGAAATGCTTCCCTGCTGCACTTACTCTCTGGGTGCAGGAAGTAAATCTTGAGGTTGGTTGCAGGCCCCCAAGTCAAACTCCTGTGAAATCTGTGAAGGCTGGAACAGACAACAGCATTACTATACAGTGGGGCATCTGTACAGTCAGTGGAGCTGAATTTAAAACTAAACTTCAATTCAATGACAAACGTTTCGACTACAAGTCTTTTTCACTAGTACCTGTCGAGATGATTTGACCAGAGTAGCAGTGCGGAGGCCGCTGGGTTTGGCCCCTTCCCTCTCAACACGCTGAAGCAGGACTCGGGTTTGAGAAACGTGACTCCAGGACCGCCCCAGACCGGCTTTGACCGCCCAATTTCCATCTCGCGTCATGTGATTTGTCACCTGGCCAAAACCCCCAGCAAGCGCAGAAAATAGGAGTCAATTTCAAAGTTCTACTTAAGTTAATTGCATTAGCTACACAGGTCTCAATGTACAGTTTTGGTATAGCAAACATATTTTCATTTTAAAACAACTGGTACTACTTAAGGTTATAGAAACTAAGAGCTTCCTTTGCCTTATTATTGGGTTATCTGTTTGCACTTCCTGGGTCCCCACAGCTGTGTCTTCTGGGTCATGTTACTGACTAAAAGCATGTCAGTCAAATGGGAAGACAGCTGACTGGTTATTGACACGAAAGATGCCAGTAAAGGGGTGGGGACAATTTCACACTCGAGGTGAAATGATCCAGGAAGTGCTAGACAGACTGAAAGCATGGCTTGAGATCAACCAGTTACTAGGAAGCAGACAAGCATAGTTGGGCCAAATGGCCTCTTCATGCTGGTAAATGTTCCTGTATTTTCTTATATCTGGGAATAGTTGATAATCGCTCACCAGCACAGCAACTCCAAGATCCCTGGCCATCGTTCTCAGCTCACCAGCTAACTGCATCATCAGAGACAGACCTGCAAAACAAAACCACAGCATCTGAGGCCAAGAAATTGTGCAGAATAGTGAAGTGCAGCCAACAAAATAATGTCATAAATCTTACCTATTTTGAACTTCTATTAACTAAGCAGGTCTCAAAATTGCAAAATAAACTAAGTTTAAAACATGAGATCTTTACTACTTAAGTCTAAAGGAAGTTTACATTTTCTTTGCCTTTTCACAGGAAATAGCCACTTACAGTTTCATCAAAAGTATCCTGCTAATATAAAGCATAGTAAACCTCAGAGAGGTATGGTAAAGCATATACAAAAAATGGCAAATCATAGTAAACTAGGGAAATGTATTGAAAAACGTTGATATCTCATCTGAAAGCTATATTTTATCAGTGTGTTTTTACTTAGATTTCACCATAACAGTGCCACGTGATTATAGAATGCCTACATGGTAACCTATATGGTACTAACAAAATCATTCCAGTAAATCTATATACACTTTAACGAAAGACACCACACTAAGCAATAGATTTCTGACCAGGCCTGGAGCATTGGGAGAGACTGGAAAGGGGAGACCTCTTTGAGAAGGTCAATGGAGGGCCCACCTTCTGTCTGCCTGCTTCCTATGATGGGGGAGAGAACAGCCGCCACCGAATCCACAATGACCACCTTAACAGAGCCACTGCCACCAGCCACCTGCAACACATACATCACCTGTTACGATTACACTGCCATTGCTGCACACCTGCCACAGATATGGAATTGTGATGAAACTATTCTTCGTTAGCACAAACGCCTGGCATCTCAGCCCATTCAATTGCATTGGAAAGGCAAGGGCTGGACACAAACTGTAAACCATACAGTTCAAACATGAACGTCTTGCCATTCAAGCTCTGTAGTCGAGGAGTAAGCATGTGTCTTATACTGATGTCAGTATTATCAACTCGTCAGCCGCTGGGAGGAGATCCATTACAATGGCTTATCAGTATATACAGTAGGTCAGTATTATTAACTCATCAGCCGCTGGGAGGAAATCCATTACCATGGCTTATCAGTATATACAGTAGGTCAGTATTATTAACTCATCAGCTGCTGGAAGGAGATCCATTACCATGGCTTATCAGTATATACAGCAGGTCAGTATTATTAACTCATCAGCCGCTGGGAGGAGATCAATTCCATTCTCCCCCTCTTAATCAAAGCTCGTCCTCGAGTGTAAACACAAGTCCACCGAGCCTCAGGGAGGTTCAACGTTGGGCTCGTCACAGCAACCACTCGCTGTGCCCCAGGATCCAGAGCGACTTTAGAGAGAATCACGTGTCTCTCAAGCCAGTATACATGCTGTAGCTTATAATGCAAAGAACACCGATATTAATACCTGTTTCAACCACAGGGGGCAGGATTCATTCCCTTTGGGCACCACTGTAATGGCTTGGCTTGGATAGGCAAGGTCAGGATGTGAACCACAAAGACGAACGTCTTACCATTCAACTAAAGAGGAAGCTCTGTAGTGGAGAGGTAAGTAATTGCCTTATGCTGATGTCAGTATTATTAATTAACTCATCAGCCATTAGGAGGAGATCGGTTATGAAGTTATTGAGAGTATAAGAATCTAGGGTTAGGGTTAGGTAGAAGTTAGTTCCTGGCTCCCGAGTGGCACATCTGGTAAAGGCGCTCCGGATGGAGTGCAGGATGCGCCGTATAGCCTGGACCTCGCTGGTTCGAGCCCAGGCTATTCCATTACCGACCGTGGACAGGAGTACCCAGGGGGTGGCACACAACTGGCCGAGCGCCGCCTTGGGGGGAGGGCTTAGGTTGGACAGTGTGTCCTCGACTCACTGCACACCAGCGACCCCTGTAGTCTGGCCGGGTACCTGCGGGCTTTCCTGTAAGCTGTCCTGAGCTGCATTGTCCTCCGACACTGTAGGTCTTGGGTGGCTGCATGGTGAGTCTGCAGTGTGAAAAGAAGTGGTCGGCTGGCGGCACACGCTTCGGAGGACAGCGTGTGTTCATCTTCACCGCTCCCGAGTCAGCACGGGGGTGGTAGCAGTGAGCTGAGCCTAAAAATAAGTTCCTGTACATACATACGTCTACCCAATTAGATTTGGCATCACACTGGCATGGGACATGTTCTCCTGATATATTCTGTCTCTCTTGATTACTCTGGAAGGCTGAATGAACAGTCTACTCATGCCTCTCCCGTTCTTCCCTACCTGATGAAAGCCACTGCTCCGGAGGTCCTGCTGAGCTTCGAACAGGGAGAAGACGCTGAAAACTTGTCTCACCTGGATCCTGCGCAGCGCCTCCATCTGGAAAGAGGACAGAACTGCAGTTTAGGGGCCTAACACACACAGACACAGACACTTCAGAAGCCTTTAGCAAACATGTGTTTTCATTTTTAATGGTCTGCAGGCTTTGCTTTCAGTTACATTATCACCAGCCTTTCAGGAGCTACTTTCCTATCAGTTGCTTCCCCTAATGGCTGCTTTTCAGCCAGCAAGATAACCCAGAAAGACCATAATGAGGTGAAATGACCCAGGAAGTGTAGCAGCAACAGATTTCCTGGAAGACAAGGCAACCAAACACATACAAACCTAGTCTACTACCAGATAACGTGTTTCTTTCAAAACTGAGACCTAAATGGAACTACATGACAGCTAAGATTTATCAAATTATAATTTTTAAGTGATGTTTTAGGTACATTAACACTAACATGTTCTTCCATTTTGCAGGCCTTGGACTGTACCATCTGGAGCAGGTGGGAGGCAGACAAACCCCCTGTTGAGTCGATATATAGAACATTCCTCTTCAGATCACAGGCGACACTTACAGCCACACCGAGGCAGACCTGAAGAGGGGAAACGGTTAAAGTACAAAATAATTGCTAACAAAATAATATATAATAATAATGAAAAACACACACATTATGGTAACAGTGAATTTGATGCTTGTAATGGTCATTTATTTTAAGCTGTTAGTGAAGAATATTTATTGAATGCTCTTGCAGATACTTCAATGCTACAACTTTGAGAGGTCGCATGCAGGGACTAACTCGACATTAAAAATACATCAATCATTGGAAAAGCAGTGATTGGTACTCAAATGTGAGCCAACATGTCTAGCTTCTGGGAGTCGGAGTTCTTTGAAAGAAAATGAATGGCAAACATTTAGAATTTTTTTTTTTTTTTCTGGAGAAATATGTATTTTTAAAAATACATTAATTGTCTAAAGAAACCTAACGTTCAGAATTGTTTTTCCTAGAAGCACTCAGCTTATTCTTTAAATATTGAAGTACAGCTAACAAAATAATGTCATAAATCTTACCTGTTTTGCACCACCATTAGCTAAATAGGTCTCAAATGTATAGTTTTGACAGAAACACATGTCACAGCTCACATGTATTTCCATTTTAAAACATGATATCTGGTACTACTTTATATTAAAGGAAGCTCTCGTTCCTATGCTTTATTCTCTGGTTATGGTTGCACTGCCTGGGTCATGTCACCTCAGCAGTGTCTCTGGGTTGTGTTACTGGCTGAAAGCATGTCAGTCATTAGAGGAAGCAGCTGATTGGTTTAAGACAGGAAAGAAGCCAGTGATTGGGTTGGGGACAATTCCAGTTGAAATGACCAATCAAGTGCAACACTATATGAAAGCATGGCTTGCTAACAGATTTCTTTAACCTAAAGTACTACCAGATATCATGTTTTAAAATAGAAGTACAGGTTTCAAAACTGGACATTTGAGACTTGCATAACAAATGGAAGTGCTCAACCTGTAAGAGTTAGGGAGTTATTTTGGGAGCTACAATTGATCGCTTTAACAAAATGTAGATTTCCTTTAATAGGTCAATTTCTTCTGTATTATTTTGTATTCCTACCTGGGTCTTTCCACTGCCTGGAGTTCCTATTAGTTCTGTCACCTCGCCTGTGTACAGACCAGAGTCTAATAGCTTATCCAAACTGTAAAGAAACACGGCAACGGTGTCTCAGATCTCAAAGCATTTATTGTAGATACTTACTGCAAGGGATTACAGCTAATTAAATACAGTAGCATCCCTATTAAAGTACATATAGCTAACAGAACAATTCTAGTAAATCTTATCTAATATGTATTACCATCTCTTCACAGATCTCTCGTTTTCTTATCTGGAAGAGGCCCATTATGTTTACTGTATATTTGATTTTTAACGGTATTTGTTTCATTAGTGAACAATAAAATTGCCGAGTGTACTGCACTTCTGGGAGAATGTTTTGTTTTTTAGACAATGACTCTTCCTGAATGTTTATTTAAATTTAAAAAAATGTCTGCCACTAAATAAAAGTATTATTATTATTTATTTATTTCTTAGCAGACGCCCTTATCCAGGGCGACTTACAATTGTTATAAGATATCACATTATTTTTACATACAATTACCCATTTATACAGTTGGGTTTTTACTGGAGCAAACTAGGTAAAGTACCTTGCTCAAGGGTACAGCAGCAGTGTCCCCACCGGGATTTGAACCCACGACCCTCCGGTCAAGAGTCCAGAGCCCTAACCACTACTCCACACTGCTGCCCCTATTGACTTCACGCAACCTCAAGAAGTTAACTTGAAGTGGCTTCAAGGAGCGTTCCAGAAATAATCTTCTCTAACAGCTTTAATAATTTACCATTAAAAAATCGAATTCACTTTACCATAATGTGTGTGTGTTTTTCATACGGGACCTACAAAATGAAGGCAATACACAGTATATTAGGTAAGATTTACTGGAATCATTTTGTTAGTACCATGTACTTTACTTTAAGGACATTGAAATGTTGTGGCAAGAATACAATGGGAGTCATGGAGACAAGCTCCTGCTAACATCACTTTAGTTATTATCACAGCGACATGCAGATCATTTCAACCCCACTACGTGAGTAAGTTGGAAGGCGGTTGCTGTACAGTATTGAAATGTGTAAAACCGAATTTGCTTAGCAGCTCAATGCAAATGTCAGTGGCAAGATATTTCTGCAGATCGTTTGCAATTGAAATGTAGGCCTAACCTGGGGTTCCCAGTGGACAGTATGGCTGTGGAGCTGAGAAGCTCTTCGTAGAGATCTGCTCCATTGGTTGGGAAGGCCGTGTACTGAGCCAGGAGAACATGTTTTACTGCAACCAGGGTCTACAAACACACAGCATGGGCACAAAGACATGGGCATGGCCCTTTACCATCAAAACACTTTACTTCACATTAGGGTTGTTGATAGAAGTGGACCCAACATAATAATTCCATAAACTGATCTTCTGCACTAGCAACATAGGTCTAAAAAGTGCAGTTTTGAAAGAAACACATGACAAACATGTATTTTCATTTTAAAACATGATATCTGGACTTTAGGTTAAAGAACGTTCTCAGTTTCTATGCCTTAATCTTGAGATATCTGTTGCACTTCCTAGGTCACCTAAGCAGTGTCTTTTGGGTTACTGGCTGAAACCATATCACTGGGGAGGGGTAGCAGCTGGTTGGATAAGGAAAGAAGTCATTTAAGCCAGTGAAATGACCAAGCAAGTGCAACACTATCTGAACGCATGGGGAGATATATTTAACCTAGTACCAGAGATCATGTTTTAAAATGAAAATACATGTGTTCACTGTAATGTGATTCTTTTTTTAATTTAAACATTTGCGATTACTGTATATAATGAATGCCAACAGGTAAGATATATGCAATTATTTTGTTAGCTACAACTAATAGTTTAGACTTCAAACATTTAAATGTGATCCAAATGTTAAACGTACACATTTTCTGTCTAAACGTTATCAGAAATATGCATTGTACGCTTTCAGCCTTAGTGTTTGTACAATAGTAACTATACAGTTATTTATTTAGTACATGTTGGTAGTCTATTCCATTAGTATTGTACACATGTAGAATATATTTCTATGGCAGGTTGAGACTAGAAGCCTTTCTCAATGTCTTCAATGTTTTGTCAAAACACACCTTGTATGAAAGCGCACATTTCCGAGCAAGTTCTTCGGTGTCTGACGAGACCAGGTCTACCACTAGAGAAAAAAACGAAATTCATCCCAAAACCAGCACACACACTGTTCAGAACTCCAGCACTCAATCAAAACATTCATCACAAAACCAGCGCACACTCTTCAAAACACAAAACCAGTGCACGCACTCTTCAGAACACAAAACCAGCGCACGCACTCTTCAGAACACAAAACCAGCGCACACTCTTCAGAACACAAAACCAGTGCACGCACTCTTCAGAACACAAAACCAGCGCACGCACTCTTCAGAACACAAAACCAGCGCACGCACTCTTCAGAACACAAAACCAGCGCACACTCTTCAGAACACAAAACCAGCGCACGCACTCTTCAGAACACAAAACCAGCGCACGCACTCTTCAGAACACAAAACCAGCGCACGCACTCTTCAGAACACAAAACCAGCACACGCACTCTTCAGAACACAAAACCAGCGCACGCACTCTTCAGAACACAAAACCAGCGCACGCACTCTTCAGAACACAAAACCAGCGCACTCTTCAGAACACAAAACCAGCGCACACTCTTCAGAACACAAAACCAGCGCACGCACTCTTCAGAACACAAAACCAGCGCACGCACTCTTCAGAACACAAAACCAGCACACACTCTTCAGAACACAAAACCAGTGCACGCACTCTTCAGAACACAAAACCAGTGCACGCACTCTTCAGAACACAAAACCAGCGCACACTCTTCAGAACACAAAACCAGCGCACGCACTCTTCAGAACACAAAACCAGTGCACGCACTCTTCAGAACACAAAACCAGTGCACGCACTCTTCAGAACACAAAACCAGCGCACACTCTTCACAACACAAAACCAGCGCACACTCTTCACAACACAAAACCAGTGCACGCACTCTTCACAACACAAAACCAGCGCACACTCTTCAGAAACCCAGCACTCAATGGCAGGCAGGAGTCTTCAGAACTGAGGTGACTCTGTAGCCATCGACCCTCGCCCTTCATTAAATCAGACCCACAAACCATGAAACTAAAATTGCCATTAAAACTGGCATTAAAGGAGTCCACGAGTGTCTCCCCTGGTAAAAGCACGGCTGTGTGGTGGGCAGGGTGCGTCATAGAGTCAGGGGAGCGCAGGGGCCCCAGAGTGTCTCCCCTGGTAAAAGCACGGCTGTGTGGTGGGCAGGTGAGTCACAGTCAGGGGAGTGCAGGGGTCGCCGAGGGTCTCCCCTGGTAAAAGCACGGCTGTGTGGTGTGCAGGTGAGTCACACAGTCAGGGGAGCGCAGGGGTCGCCGAGGGTCTCCCCTGGTAAAAGCACGGCAGTGTGGTGTGCAGGTGAGTCACACAGTCAGGGGAGCGCAGGTGTCCCCTGGTGTCTCCCCTGGTAAAATCATGGCTGTGTGGTGGGCAGGGTGAGTCACACAGTCAGGGGAGCGCAGGTCCCTAACTGTGCGAAGTCACTGGTTATTGCTGGGATTCCATAAGGAGCACTAGCACTGGCGCTACAGTGGACCCTTCTTGTCAGGCACCTGGTGGGCTCCAGTGGAGACCTGCAGGACTGACCGTTGTCCTCCAGAGGCTGGTAGCTCACATCTTTTTACTGGGAGTAAACAGGTGATTGTTTTGGGGATCAGAGGACACCCACTGACCTTCAGGTCTCCTGAACTGAGGGGTTTATGAGGTGAGGGAGCGTAACTCAACATTTCAATTGCAGAGAAAAATAGGGGTAAAATAAATGGGCACATTAAATTAATTAATATACCTCTGTTTACAGTTCTACAGTTTAGACTAACTAAGATAGACATACAGCATAAGAGGAGTTCTAATTAGCCCGTCGTGTTTAAATAGTCCCACATCTTGTGCCTAGCCCACTTCCCACAAACAGTGGAGCCCGGGATCGACCCTAACTTTAATCCTTAGGCTGCAGACTGCTCTGCTCTCCAGTAAATCAGCCCCTGCTGCTGCAGTTACCAGTCCGAACGTTCTGTGACCTCAGAGCCTGAATCACTTCAGCAGTCAGTCCAGGGCACTCTCCTTCTCTTAGGATCACCATGGAGAACAATTCTGCAAGAATCACATCGCATTAGGGTATTGATTTAACTGCAATGCCCAGAAATATGACAGGTGTCTGTTCTTGTGATTATCAAAATCAGAACATGCAAAAGAAAACAAGATTTCAGACCATAATCTGCCATCTCTTAAAAAAGGATTCTCAACTGCATAATAGCACAATAACAAATACTGTCAGAAACGCTGTCATTGTCATTGTCACATTGTCATTGAAATATCCTAAATGTAATGCGAGGTAACAGGGGTGTGTTTGTGATAATATCATTTTAATTGGGGCAGCTTAAATAAAGGGTTGAGGTCTCGGGTAAAACTGTGATTTAAGCATGTAGCTCTGAGGGAGTCTTACCAGGGGTTTTACTTGCAACAAATGAGTCCTGATTTAGCATTACGGTTCATTCATTCTAATATACAATGCATTCCCGTACTGAAATGTCTTAAATTAACTTGGCAAACCATTTAACATACAAACTAACGTGGAGCTAGTTATCTAAATAAGAATCTCACTTCATAATCTGCAATTGTTAAAAAGTGACGGCAGATGCAAAAGCACAAACTACCGTTTAGCAAACTGCAGCGTAAAGTGTACTTTACCTTACTGAGATTGTGCGGTTCTGCTTTTGTGTCACGAATACAGCTACTTGCCCTTGTCTCGGTGAATTCGGATCGGATTGACAGAAGAAACACTATACGAGCCTTGGAATCTACGGTTCTGAAAGCACAGTCGGCAGGAAAGCAGAAACGTAATACAGCACCAACACCTCCAACAAGTGGCCCGTCTCTTCCGCTTGTCAAAAATACAAACTCTAAACTCCACCCTCTATCAAATCTTAACAAACCGGCTCAAGGAGGCAGGGTTTCATGAAAAGGTTATTCGCGTCACAGGGTCAAAGATAGCAACGGTATAATCATATGCTGTATATACTGTATATAGAATATCTTTGCTCGAATATATTTGGCAGCATCAAAGAATATTCAGTAAATCATTTAAACGATACAGTATATTGCCCACTGTTTAAATACTAATATAAAGGAGTTTTAAAATAATGAATTGACTTTTTTGTTATATGTCCCTCACTGTTTTATGGGGTTTGCATTCAATCTAAGTAGAACTGGGTTTTGCCTCTTCAGTTCAATACTGAGTTATTGTGCATGTTCTCTAAATCGGTTCTTACCGGACTTGGCGCTTGCTTTGCGCTTGTCTGGAGAATCCTCATTGCTTTCAAATCATTTGACAAAGCAACCTTCAGCTCTGCCGGTCCAGCTCATCATGTCAATGTAGATGCCGAGTAGATGGAGATTTTCAGAAGGTTTGGAAGGAGCAGAAACTACCTTGAAGGGATATAAACAAACTGGACTGTCAATAAGGTTTAATTGCCAGGAATACGAGTGCACAGAAGGGTGCACTATACCCATGAATCATCATGATTTGACATTGTGAAGATATGACAGCAATATATTTTCTAATTAAATATTAGAACAAGAAAAACAATGTGTTAGTTCTTGTGATGTTATATAGTTTATTAGGTCTCAAATGTGCAGTTTTGAAAGCAACACACGACAAACGTGTAGTTTCATTTTAAAACATCTAGGCGAAAACGTTTTTCCTTGTAATGTCATATGATCTCGTAAACCCGCCTTTGCACAAATGAGACTGTCCAATTACTCCAGAAGGCTATTCTGTAAACAATATCCCAGAGCAAGAAGTGGAGTGACGAGCGGCAGTTACGAACTAAGCGTAGCGATAGCTTGACGCCGCTAAACGCAGCCGGAGGTTTGTGCTTGGATCCCGCAGCGGGCTCTGTGAATTAAGGGAGACTGTGCAGTGCGGAGTGAAGAAGGGCACAGTAAACAGAAGCACAGAGACACAGGTAGAGAGAGAGAAAAAAAGATAATTTCTAGGAATAGGGGAAAGTGAAGTGGTACCCGAGGCCGGTGGGACGGGCAAAGAATGGGAGAGAATACGAGAGTTAGTTCCACCTCTGTGAGCTCAGATTGTCCCGAAAAGCCGGCCTTTCTGCTCCGGACGAGGCGAATTTAATAATAACACCGACCCAAGAACCACCGCCGCTCACACAAGGCAAGAAAATGGTGAGTCCAGATAATTATTTATTATTATGTACGTAATAGAGAACGTGGAGGTTTGTTGTTTTATTAAAATGAAAACAACTTTTCGTTGTGTGTGTGTTTGTTCGTGTAGTGAGGCCTCGGTGCTTGGACTGGCAAGGAATGGAGGGGACTAGTTAGTAAATACATGTTAATTCAGAGCTTTATTAAAATACAACTCTGAACCGATTTAACCTACTGTGGAACAGTGTTACGTTAACAGTGTAAAAAGTTGAAGTTACTTACACCATCAAATTAAATTATATTTTTAAAAACATGATTCCTACAGTGGTTTGAATAGTTTACTTTTTTGCAATCCATTTCATGAGCAAATAAGGAAGTTTCTGATTAACAGCAGCAGCTTGTTAATATATCAACAGTATGAATTGGAGGTGCGCAGTATTCATGTCTGCCAATTTTGGCCCTTGATAGCTAGAAATGTTCTGGGCATTAGTATAGAAGCCATAAAGTCAAGTTTGCAAATCACCCTCTCCCAGCAGCCACTTCAGGCAGCCTACAAATCTGACTGCGGGGATGTCAGTGAGTTTTACGTCTATGGGGAATACAATTGTTAACAGTATCGTCCTGTGATCCCAAGCACTTTTTAGGATCCACATTCAAAATGTGGGTAGCCTTATATATGCACTGATCGTGTCCGGCTGTCTGTTACTACGTTGGGACCTCGATAACCAACTGTTCTGATTTTGCACCCATCTTCACCATTTGTCATACACTGCTATATACTTTTGGATTGCTTTTGGCTATAGTCTCGATTTGAAACTAGCATTTTTAACATATGCATTCACTCTTTGTAGTTGAAGACTCTATCTGAATTTCCCAGCACTGGTTTACACTAACCCACTATAAGAGGCCCAAACTGATTTTACTCTGTGTTGTGTGATGCACTGCCGTTAAGGATTATGTTGCCTGTCACAGTGAGATGAGATGAGATAAGATGATATTACGTTAAAGCTCTATAACCACAGATGCAGACTAGCCCTGCTCTTTTGCATTGTGGTTAAGACACAGGTTCATGTTGGCACGCATCCTACTCCCTATTGCACTGTTCAATTACCTTTCTAGGCTCTGATAGTGACTTGGGGGGCACACTTGGGTATTTCGATTCATTAGACTGCGTTCCACATGTGCAGCATCTGCATTAGCAACACATCATGTCTTTGTGCTGAAGATCCACTTTGTTCTTTGTTTGTTTTCATCTGGGGGATATCAGATGAATAGGCTATATTTCAACCAGCTCCTGAAAACATGTATTATATTTGAGTATAACACTTAAAGATATTTTTCCCTTATCAAAGGTACAGTAGTCAGCGGCTAAGGGAACACCCCTCAGGAAGCAAGCAAAGTGTTCTTATATCCCAAGTGTTCTCTAAGACGGAGTTAGCCACCAGACACAATATGAATCAATCAATTAATAAAAACATATGTATTACTTGTTGTGACGCACATGCATCAGCATATGAAATTAACTGAATAAGTAAATGCAAAACAATAGGCACGTGTATGTTAATAAACTGTAATAATAAAGTAAAATACAAACTAACGTTAATAAAACTAAAGCAAACCAACACGGTCAGAAAGCTTATGTCACTGTGTACTATGAAATTAGCTGGCAGGTGTGTTTCGGTCTGTCACAATGGCAGAGGTAAAAATAATGGAAGTTACTTAGGGTTAACAAGGTTAATAAACTAACTGTCAAACTAAATTAACACAACACCCCTACACACGTTAGAAAATACAGCAGCACTATACAAGACGTGCACATTATTTAACAGAATGGTGAAGCAACTCACCAGAACGGGAAACGCCAAATTGTTACAATGACTTGTGTCTGATTCAGGTTTTTTTCAAGAGCTCGAACAATTTCCAACTTTGTAGCAAGAGAAACAGCGGCGCGTTTCGCCATTTGTTTTGCGTGCTATTTTGTAACGATGAGATGCACTTGTGGAAATCAGAATACAAAACATTTCAGTGATATGACGGCGGTTCTGGAATGATTTAATAAACCAATCAGTGTCCCTCGACACTCTTGTGATGACAAGTCGTTTTATTTAATTTTTTTTTTTATACGAAACAGTACTGTATCCATGGTGAACGAATCGCTGTCAGTGCGAAGACCTTAACCCTTTGAGACCCTTTAGTTTTTCAGTGGGATGTTCCTCAGGACCAGGTTTTTTTTGGTTGTATTTCGCTCGCTTCCTATAAAAAAATCCCCCAAAAATCAATTTTTTACAGTAGCATTTTGGAATTAGTGTACTTTTTTCAGAACACTCTGGGGGACATTATACAGTACTTCAGAAACCACACAAACTCCTCATTTATTTTCAACCCTTTTTTTATTTTAAAAAAAAAAAAAACTTCAGAAACTATAAAAAAATACTTTTACTGGGTTTTCCACTCCAATCAGTAGCTTTGGGGTTTTCTAAGAGAGAGAGGTACAAAAACAGGTTATTCTGTTACCTGAAGGACCCTACAAAGATCCTTGAAAGTTTTGTTGAAATTTTCTGAAATATGGGCAACAGCGTTCCCTCTAAGCTTTTTAGATACTGAGAAACTTGCTGTTTTGACTAAATTATCAGCGAGAAGCTTTCGTCCATGCATTTTCAGTATACAGTGAAACACTTTATTTTTAAATCATTTTTCATCAACTGAAAATGGCATCATCACAGCTGCCACAGTCCCTTGAAAGGACCCAGAGGCATGATAATGCAGAGTGGACAATAGTTTGACCACTGCAGGGATAGCATGGCTTCTATGGGTGACAGGCTGCAGGTCATCTTTTAAATCAGACAGGAACTCCAGAGTTATGTGGCTGCCCAGCCTGTACCTGTGCTTTAATTTGGTCTTCATTTAAATCGAAGATGTAATGCGGGTATGAAATACTCTTTCTCTTCTCATCCTACAAATCACTCGTTCTTGCTGCAAACTCAGCAGCCATGGTTAGGGGATAGTGTTTTTCATACTGCCTTTTAAAGGTTTGCTAATTGTTTAAAACATACTTTCAAAAGTTCTTAAATTGATGCAATTTTGAATTTACCAAACTACAAATATTCTGAACTTAAAGGGTTGCTTTATATGATCTGCAATGTTCTCCTTTTTAATTCCTCACATGTGTGTTGTATGAGTTAACATGGTTTCTGCTTAGATCATTATATGTTGTGCTTACTAACTATTCCAGGAAATCTGGCTTTGGAATAGCCCCCTCAAAGCCGATAGTGGGAAAGTGAGGTGACAAATCAGTGTGCAGGAATTATTGCCAGTACTTCACCTACTGTATGGGCTGGTGCCCATTTCAACACTAAAATGCTTCCCCATAATTAGCGTTTTCAGAAGCATTTTCTGTTTGAATAATGAGCATGGCAAATAATGATGTAAGCAGGAAACTTCTGAGAATTGTACAGAATGCATACCAGTAACGTGATCCTGTAATGCTAATATATGAAAAAATGTAGATGATCCCCTTAGCCATGTAATTGAAACCGTTGGCATATAACATAGAAACTAAAAGTACAGCAGCGGTAGAATCTGAGTCCGGTGTCTTTTCAGTAAAAGTGAATCTTGCAATGCTATTACCATTAGTAAAGCTTTAAAGCAGTTGTAGCTTACACACATTTCATACATCTTGCCTGTTTTGTACTCCCATTTGCTACACAGGTCTCAAATGTGCAGTTTTCAAGGAAATACGCATGTTAAGGGAGGCGGGGGGGCACCCTCTTCTTTCATCAACCAAAAAACTACCAATCCCCCAGCGCCCTAGTCTTCAGACACCATGTCTTCAAGGTTCTAATTGATTCCTTTTCGACTCGCAGGTGTATCTCACTGGAACCATGCTCAGCATCAACCCGCTGGAGAACCTCAAGATCTACGTCACTAACCGTCCACCGCTGGTCATCTTCATGGTCAGCGTGAGTGCTGTGGCCATAGCATTCCTGACCATCGGCTACATCTTCAAGATCAAGGAGATCAAGTCTCCAGAGATGACAGAGGTACAGTGGAGATGAATACAGATCAACCACACAAAGCAGAACAAACAGAATGGGGGGGGGAAAAAGCATTTTGGGCTTCCCTGATTTAATAATGCTTAGTTTCTATAGTAAACTATTGTATGTATTTGTGCAACTTGCCACACTGTAGGCAGTTTAAGTTAAAGTGCAAACGGCCAGATATTCAGATAAGATTTTATGCAACTCTGCTTGCATTGAGACTGTTTTGCATATATTTGCAAGTCTGTGAAATTCAAAAGAGTTGTGGGGAAATTGCTAATATCGCTAGGCTGCAGAAGTGAGTACATTTAAGTTAATCTAAACAGGAAATTAACCTCAACTGAAGACTGCGCCCAACTGATGCAAGTGTATTTGCGTATCAGAGGAGGCAATGGCCGGGTTGCCACGTAGCTTAGAAAATTGATACGCTCTCTCCGCTGTCATGATTGATGTGACGTAGCAGCACATACCACGCATTATAGGAAGTGCGCGTCTAAAACACTACGACTTTAAAGGGGGGGTAAATCGCCTTCTCACTTCTCACCTTCGGGACAGCTAAGCTAGGGGTTGTGAATGAATACAGTTTATTTTTGGTGGGGGTGTGGGGGGCTTGTTTTGGCTCAAGAGTCATAAGAGTGAGACCCAGTAGAGTTTATATAGCAAAATGTATTGGGTCAGAAACAAAACATGGAAAATGTGAAGCATTTTTTAACCCTGTTGCCACCTACACAGGTCCAGCAACCCCACATCATCGGGACTATTTTAAACACAACAAAAGTCATACAACATAAACAGTTTTAAAAGACTTGTTTACATTTTCAAGCATTTTTATCAAGAAATTGCTTTCTTTCTCCTAATTGTAATTGACTTTGCCCTGAAAATGCAAACAACAAGGGACTTAGAATGGAGCCCTATGGAACACCACAGACAACTTCCAACAATGCCGATTTTACCTCCGCAATAGAGACAAACTGAAACCTATCAAAGATAAGATTTAAGTCCCACTGTGCTTTCAAGATGATTCAGTAGGATGGAATGGTCTACCTTATCAAAGGCAGCACTTAGATCTAGAAGAATTAAAATCGATGGAAAGCCTGAGTCAGAGCTTATCAGCAGACCATTCACAACTCTGACAAGGGTCGTCTCTGTGCTATGTGCAGCGCAAAAACCTGAAAGGAAGCATTTCAAACATTATTTAGTAGTGCTGGGAAAAATATTACATGTATCCAAACACAAATAAAAAATGTCCGTGTTTGTCTGAAATTACAGTTGAGAGAAATGTGTATCACAATGAGTTTTGCATTGCACTGATATACTGTACCACCTTGCCAGAATTTGCACGACAGTTACTAAACTAGCAAAGTAGTAATGCTTCATCTGTGTAATTAAAGGTCAAAAATGAAATTTTGGTGTCCGCCAGAAATTACATCATTGAAAGAAAACGGAAATCTGCATCGCAATGTGTTTTGTCTTGCACCTCTTCACGTTGTTACTAGGAATTGCACGATTGCTTCAATAAAGGCAAGTGGAAAAATGGGTTTCGGGTGCTGTTTTGGATTTGGGAAGCAAGACAAAATCAGGATCGGTTTCTGTCTCTGATACCGAAACACAGACCTCAAAAATACCTGTGGCCCAAGAAAGCAAAACATGACTGCAGCAGTTTGTTTGGGGACACAGATGAAGAACCAGCCTCCATGGACTATCGATCTGAATAGGATTGTCTTTTGCAAGAACACAAACTGTCTATCACAGAAGACTCGCTCATGGTGGAAACAACATGCCCCAATGTCAGTGCACCCAGATTTTCTTTTTGAAGTCTTATCATCCTGCCACAGCTCCGGCTCTAAACAACACTTACTATGTACAGTATATATTTTGACCGTTGTTGGGACATTATATTTTGTTTGTATTATTGCATTTTTTGAGTTTTCAAATAATAGGGGTTTTCCAAACAGTAAACTAAATTCGGCTAATCCGTGTTTAACTAATTCAGGCTCAAATTGGTCCTAATCTGCAGTGGTCTACTGTGTCTGTGTACAGGGGCACCCCCAGAAATATTTCACATGGTACAGAAAACTGAATCAACATTGCATAAAATACTGAATGGTAAACCAAATGGCATACTACAACAATAAAAAGTACAAATAAATCTATTTGAAATATAAACTTAAACCAGAGGAAAAACTCACTCACAAATCATACTAGTTACATTTGACTTTTACAATCAATAATGTAATCTTTACTCATCCCATTTAACTAAGCATAACACTTTTTTTCTGACACATTCAACTGTGTGGTTAGAGGATCCAAAAATGGAAGAAATAGGTTCAAGCACCTGTATTCCTGTGGCATTAAAGCTGGGACTTTCGATCTCGGGGTTTGAAGTCAGCTATACGAAGCATTTAGACAATTATTTCAGTTTTTCCAGCAAGTACACAGGCATTTTCCCACGGGTTGTTATAGGTGCTGTCTACTCTTTTGTCCCCAAGCAGTGAAACTAAATTGTTGGCTTGTTGATTGGCTTTCACAAGATCGCAAGACAGGTTCTGAAGAGCATTGAGTGGGGTGAGATACTGCAGTAACCCTTGGCACACAATAATACAGACCAGAAATTCAAATGACTCCGTTGCTCTGGCTATGGGTACAGCGGTGCCACTACACTTGTGGTCTGCGGCTGTTTTTAAATGATCAATGGTGGCAAACAAATTTTCATATTTCATGATGACAGTGGAGAGGCACGCATCATGCGGAGACCAGTGGGTGTCTTATGTAGACGTTGCTTAGTGTCACTGTTATCCAAAAAACACTGCAATCGTTTTGGAGATGCAGTCACAAAAGCCACGATCTCTTGAACGGTAATAAGTGCATTGAGTGTGTAATTGCAAGGTTTAGTGAGTGGTTTCTTCAGTGCCTATATGCTGCTGAGGGGTATTGCTCTCCGATGCAGGCTTGCACTACACGTATTTTGCCACTAATATTTCCAGCACCATCGTAGCCTTGTCCAACCAGGTTGGAGGGGTTCAAATTGGACTGCTGCAGGTGGTTCAGAAGCAGGGTGGTAAGCATCTCACCTGTTGTATCGCTTGTTGAAACAAAAGCCACAAAGTCCTCTTGTACAGAGAACTGTCCTGATAATGAATGATCCACATACTGAAGAATAAGGGACACTTGTTTTGTACAGCTAATGTCAGCACTCATCTGCCAGCAACGAGAACATTTTAGCATTTCTGCATTTAAGTAGAATGCCATCATGAATTTGCTTTCTGCACAGATCAATAATTTCATTTTGTACTCTGTGGCTGCAGTACTTCGCATTGCCTGGTGCTTGCTGCAAGTGCCTCATCTCCTTTCGCGCGGTATTTTAAGAAGGCTCTGAAGTTTCTGCGCTCGTCGATGTGACCCCTGATTGAAACGTTTTGTTGACCGCAAACCGCAATTAAGTCTACAATTGCTCTCAAAGCTGACTTACTGCGTTCTGCATATTCCTGGTGGGTATTATTTAAAGATGTAATTATGGACTGTTGCTTCTTATCACAAAGAATTCATCTGGGACTCGTCGTTGCTTTTTAATAATACAGCGGAATGGTGCTGCCCATCCCTTTTTTGGCTGAAATCGAAAAGCACTTCATTTTGGAGTTGGATGCCGTTTTCAGTACATATGCACTCACAAGGCCAAGATCTTGTACATCTTCAGTCTCAGATATTGTAGTACTTGCATTAAATGCCGGTCCTGCCAACATCTTTTCAGACTTGAAAACCTCACTTCTGTAAGTCCCTGAAACAGACGGTTCGGTTCTTTTACTTGTATTATTTTGATCCGATTCATCCTTCCTCTGATCATCAGAAGAAAGCCCTGTTTCGTTCTTTTTGAAGGCTTCAAATAAACTTATTTGCTTCCGTTTTCTCATAACTCTTGTACAATTCGAAAAGCTGAAAATATTGTAAAATGCACACACAGCAAAAGAAAAGGACCACTGTCAGCCGCGGACCACTGTGTCTGTATAGATTCTAATGCATAGTTCACACACCCCAGTATCTGTAAGTCGCCTTGGATAAAGGCGTCTGCTAAATAAACAAATTATAATCATTCACACTTCTCTATCGATCAGCTCTTTTTCTGTCTCCACACGCCAACACTCTGTCAAAGTAGGCACTCCCCTCCTCTATATATCTTCTCAAGTAAAAAAAAATAAAATAAAATGTTGTCAACTTTATGTACTATTTATTTCGGGATTAAACAAAACAACGTTTAACTGCTGTTTGGCTTCCTTTTGTTTTGTAGTTAATTCACTGGGGTAAAGTATGTCCCACACAACAGTCTACTCCTGGGATATTTTTCTATTTTAATGTGTTACATATTGTATATATGTCTTGCTGTAAAATAAAGGCACGCGCACGGGCCACGCCCCCCTGCCTCTGCTGCTATGCCGTCTCTGCCTGCTTTCTGAGCAATAAAATGGCTTTTATTACTTTTTGAAAATGAACGAATATCTAAACGTTTATTTAAATTAAGCGAATATCCAAACATGAAAATCACGTGTTCGTCCCACCACTAATATATCTCTCTTAGTTGATCCTATTAAAAAGGTGTCACTAAAGAAATGTGGACCAGCACAGCTTTTCACATTTCATTTATAATATGAGAGTTCATCTCAAATATTTTCTCTAACCCTTGTGTCTCCTCCCAGGACTGGAACATGTTCCTGCTGCGGTTTAATGGCGTGGATTTCTGCATCTCGGAGAACGAGACTCTGAAGCACGGGCAGAACGAGTCGACCACAGCAGAGAGCACTGTGACCAGCGGCCAGGCCCGACTCGGCACACTGGCCCCGCCACTGCTTGAGGACCTAGGAGCCATCAACATCTCCGTCCCCATCACCCTCACCCTGGACCCGCTGCGGCCCTTCGGGGGCTACTCCCGCAACATCACCCACCTCCGCGCCAGCCTGCTGGGGCACCAGGTGGGCCTCACAGGTGGGAATGTTTTATTGGTCTGCTGTTTGCTGATCTCTACTAGTCTTGTACTGTAGTTTTATGTTTAAGAGTAGTTCTGTCATTATTATATTGATCTCAGCACGGACCCAAATATTTATTTTATGAACCCCTGACTATTAGGGGTGTAATGATACACTGCTATCACGATGCGTATCACGATATGCAGAGATGTATAGCAATACATGTCATGGTCCTGATGAGCTACTTGCATAATGGATAATAAGGTCAAATGATCATTTTTATGATGGACTGTTTTGTTAAAAGACAAACAGAAGCTGCTTTTGGCAGGGCTGAGTGTACATAGTGTGTTGTGTATTTTGTTTATTCTTCCTTCGTGTTTTTGTAAACCTCCACCTGAGACGCGCTGCCAACTGAGTTTGTTTACAGGGAATCGCAGTCGAGGATTGGACGGCTGCAGTTCCTTGACCGGCTAGTGGGCGTGTCCTGACAGAGCGTCCTGTAATGAAAGGGAGCCACTGACACACCGCCAAGCTATGAGCAAAGGACCAGGAGAGTCCACGCTACCCTGGACAACAAACCTGTCTTCAGTGAAAGAAACCAAACCTCTGAACACCGCGTGTGGAACCAAGATCAGGGTTTTTAATTCCCAGAGTAGGGATTAGTTGACTTTTGAAATCCTGCAAGATAGAGATGTTGTGTCAGCGGGAGCGCTCAGTATAGCGAGAGCGGCTCGCTTTATTTTACAGTTTTGCCTTTTTGTACACTTTGTACAGTCATATAAGGAATTGCTGGCAGCGTCACCTGGTTTAAAAAAATTTAATAAAAATAAGGTGTAAATAAAACCTGAGTGACGTTACAACTCCAGCTTCTGTGTGTCTCCACTCTGTCAGCAGATTACCCACAACTCCCTATCACACCACTCTTCTGCCCTGGAGGAATGTCACATTAAAATGTTTGGAATATGGGGTGCTATATAAATGTGAGCTTGTGGTTGTTATAGCAATGTCAGTTTATTGTGTGTGTCTCCCTGTTTAGGTAGAGAAGCCCATGAAGAGATGAACATCAGCTTCACCCTCCCTTCCGCCTGGAACTCGGATGAATGTGTTCTTCATGGCCACTGTGAGCAGGTGGTGTTCAGTACCTGCATGACCGTCACAGCAGCCAGCAGTGTCTTCCCAGTCACAGTGTGAGTATTCACAGAGCTTGAAATCCTGTTACTGTTAGTAGTTTTTTCCCCTTTTAAGTGCTACCATAAGAACATAAGCACAAAAGTTACAAACAAGAGGTGGCCATTCAGACCACCATCCATCTAATTATCGATGCAGTACAATGGCAGTGTTTTACACCTGTCTCCTGATTTACTCCCCATGCTCATTTCACCATTTCCCCTACCTTGCTGTCTGGGTTTCAGGAGCTGCAGGTGGTTCAAACCATTACGCCTGACCCTGTTCACTCTGCACAGCTCAGTAATCATGCCTCCATGTACTTCTGCTTGTGTACTGCTGTACACAACATGCCATTCAGGAGTGCTGAAACATTAATAAGAAAGCAGTAACACATGACAGGGTGTTCAAATATCTCGTGGCATATTCACACTCTTTTTTTTTTATGTCACAGTATTGGTTCATCATTACCATAGACTTTTACAAACAGTTAACAAAAAACTGAGCCTGTTTCATTCTGTGTTTTTTTTTTGTTTTTTTTTTTTTGCAGCCAGCCTCCTCACTGCATCCCAGAGACCTATACCAACGCAACAACATGGTACAAGATCTTCACCACAGCTAGAGATGCCAACACCAAATACACGCAGGACTATAACCCCTTCTGGTGTTACAAGGGGGCTATCGGGAAGGTGTACCACGCTCTGAACCCCAAGCTAACTGTTATAGTGCCAAATGTGAGTGTCCACATTTACATACACATTTCAGATGGCAAGAATGTTTCATCTTAAGACCAATGCTTGTATCTGCATATACTAGACACTGCCACTGCAAAGAATCTCAGTACATTTACATGCACGCATATTGTGTTCAAATGATATTGAATATGCCATTCCTCTAGAATTCCCTGTTTTACATGCAAACTTTGGTAGCATGCAGAATACTGAGACCCGGTAACCAGCGGACATGGGTGTAAATTCCATTTAAATGAATTAAGTCCAGTGAGCTTGTCTGTAGCAGCGTCTATTGGGAGAATTCCACCAGTGTGCTACATACTGCAAAAGGAACTTCTGGTGTACATACTACTGGCATATGCAAACTAGCAAATCTGGCATGCTTGCATTTAGAATATGACCCATCATGTAATATTCAGTTCAGATGGATTTAAAATTCTACATAATTCTACATACTAAGAATCCAAATACTAATGGGAATTTAAAATGCATGTAAACACTGGATGACGAAGAGAAAAACAGCAAAACACAGCATTTGCAGACCAGTAAAAACACTGTACAGTCTCTTGTAATTTGCTGCTGCTCAGTTTGCATTGGGTGTATTACTGACCTCTATTCTATTTCAGGATGACCGCTCCTTGATAAATCTGCACCTGATGCACACCAGTTACTTCCTGTTTGTGATGGTGATCACAATGTTCTGCTATGCAGTCATCAAGGGGCGGCCAGGCAAGGTGCGGCAGAACAGTGCAAACTTCTGTCCTGAGAAGGTAATTAGAACACACAATCCTAGTGTACCACCCAAGCACTGAAGATGATCAGGTGTCCTCAGCAAATCCATTACACAGGACAGCCAGCTAATATTCCACTGTGATCCACGAGAGCCCAAAGGCCAATAAAGAGCACCCTGTGGACCCCCTCAGTCAAGATCCGCAACTTGGGTGACCGGGATTCAATTCAGCAAGCCCTGGATCGCTTGACTTGCCCTCCACTCCAGTGCCTTTACTAAGTGAACCATCTAGACAAACGTTAATCTAGTTATGCAAAGATTAATCCTCCAATTACTGTGTAAAATAAAAAGAAATGCACAATTGAACCTAACTAACTGTATACAACTATAAATATTATATTTAGGGTAACTGAATAGTTTTTGATGTCACTTTTTATATTAAACTGTCAGGTCATCTCATTATTTTAGTCATAATTCAGTTTCAAGTGGTGTGTTTTTTTTAAAATTTGAACCTCTGATAAGGTTTCATTGAGGCTCATACTGTTACTGTGAATGTTTTTAATTATTTTACAGGACTTGAAACTCACACTGGCCCTGCACTTATTCCTGGATTTCAGAACTTCACTTGTTTATGCATATTATTAATGAAATGACCAGGTGCCAGAAGTTTAACCAATCAGGCCCTTGGTAAATCTGCTTTGAACTGATATCGCTAATCGCAGCATGAATCATATACCTGAGCATTTAAGTTTACTGCTAAAAGTTGTTCATGCAGCTATAGGGGAACAGAAAACTTGTTATCATTTAAAGGGTAGTTCTGAATCCCAGGACTGGGTGCAGGGCTGGTATTGGTCAGCCATGATTATAGCCTAATTGTTTGTTTTCTGTCTTTAGGTTGCTCTGTCAGAAGCATAAGAAGTAATTTTTTTTTTTTTGAAGTTTTGAAATAAAAAGAACTTTAAGACTCAAACTGATATACTAGTTGCCTACTGAACCCAGAATAAGGGTGCAAAGCTCTGTGAATGCATTACTCTACAATGTTGGGTTATTCCAACCAAAGACATTTCAAGTGCCTGTATCTACTGTGTAAATATTCATCTTTAATTCGGTATAAAAGGATCAGCTGGTGTACCTCTACTCTATTACGAAGCCTGACGCTACACATAATCTGTGGGTATGCAAGTTTTAAACCCGAGTTTTTAATGGACAGTTGATGAATATAAGCATTTCAGAGTTTTAAACTGTTGATTTTTATTTTTATTTCGGTGTTGCTTATAGAGGAAGCATCAACTATCCTGAAACGTTTTTATGCATTCTGCTCAGTTCAGAAGACCTGGCTTGTTTTATCAGATGCTTTCACAGGTTCCCAGTCTGCTGTAGTAGGATGCGACTCACCTTTCCAGGCTCCTATAAAAGAATTAGGAATATAACATTCATAAACTGCTTGTGGTCTAAATCCAGGTAAATCAATAGATTGTCTCGATTCTGTAATGGTGTTCAACAATTTCAGTCTGGTCTTTGGCAGTGAAACAATCAGCCTAATAGTGATCAATCCTGAAATCTGATTTTCACAAGCAGTACTTGGTGGCTTAGGATGTGAAACAAAGATTGCACTTTTCTCTCCAAGTGATATTGGTTACTTTTAATTCTAATTCTAAGACAAATGAAGAAGTTAAATGAGGTTTGTAAGATTTGTCAAGTGAATAGTGTAAATTATTTTCAAAATGTCTGTTTTTCCAGTGTTTTTTATTTGCTGTATTGTAAGTGTGATTAATTCTTGTTTTCCTTCCAAGATGTTCAAGGCTTTGTGTCTCCATTAAAACTAAGGTTTCAAAAGGGAGGGATTATGGATGTAGGTTATTTTTTTTATTTTTTATTTTTATATTGTCCCTATAGACAGTATAGCCTACACATGTTAAAGCATACATGTATTTTTATATATATATATATATATATATATATATATATATATATATATATATATATATATATATATAGTTTGTTTGTTTTCCTACATTTGTTAAGCATTCCTACTGTTTGCAAATGGTTTAGACACAAGTGCCCCAGACTACAAAATGCATTACGTTAGTTTGAAGTTGGTGCTGGTAATACTAAAAATGAAAACCCTGCAAAATCCAATAGACTGACCTTAAATATAAAAGTTAAAAAGCTGCTCTCCAAAGACTATTAGTGATACATGCTAATCGATGCTTGTATGTGTCAGTTTAAAAATGCTATTAGGATCAAATGTAACCAATAACACCTCGAAGGGCAGTATCATTGCTTTGCACATCCAAATTGGTGGTTTCTTCTCTCCGCTCTCAAAGGTTCCAGTTTAGTTAGCTATTGCCTTGGTTAGAACCCCATAGTCATTAGAACCCACTGTGTATATTACTATTCTGGTAAGCTTTGATATTCCTTTGTTTGTGTGTGTTTGTGTGGCACTGTTTATCTGTGATCTATTTTTAAAGACAGATCTTAAATGACAAGGCTTTGGAAAACATGTCTTACATTTCTAACATCACATTTTCACGATAGGTTCCATTATCATTTTTATCATATTATCATTTTACCTACTGATCTTTTTGCTTTTCAGTCCTAAAGTAATTGTAGCTAACAAAATAACTTCATTATTTCATGTTTTGCAATTCCATTAGCGAATTTCAAACGTGCAATTTTAAAAGAAACACATGTTAAAGCATACATGTATTTTCTTTAATATGGTATCTGGTCCTACTTAAGGCTAAAGGAAGCTCTGTTTCTGTGTCATTCTCGAGTTATCTGTTTGCCCTTTGGGTCATAGCACCGCAGCAGTGTCTTCTGGGTCAGAGCATGTTATTGGCTGAAAGCATATCGGTCACTAGGGAAGTTGATTGGTCTAAAAGCATGGCTACCAAACACATTTCTTTAACCTAGTATAGTACAAGAAATCCTGTTTTAAAATGAAAATGTTTTCTTCAAAACTGCACATTTAAGACCTATGTAATGAATGGATGTGCATGGCGGAGAAAATGTTTACAATTTTGTTAGCTACAATTACTTACATACTTACCTTGTCTAAAGTTAAGCAAGTTTGCCTGTGTTACAAAGTAACTCCTTAGCTGTTCACTCATACTCTTTACAGTTCATTGGAGAAACTATATGGGAGTCAAGTGGAATTCTATTACCTGTAACAAGGGAAGCGAATGGGCTGATCAGGCTTGTAGTATTGTGATAGGACCACTGTAAAGTTTAGGAAAACAAGCCCAACAAAGGTAATGTAACTGGTCCTCATTCAGTTTCAGCAGGTGGTGCTGTTCAGTTTGATTCGAATCTGTTTCACAGCACATTGCCTTCAAGAAGACCATTTTTAAAAAGTGAAGAATGACAATTGCAGGATAACAGGCATCAGAGATATTAAAGGCAATAAATGAATCTTTTTCTGCCAACTTTCCCGTGGCAATGTGTTACATTGTGGGCTTGTTTAAATTGTATCTTGGTATCCCTGAATAGATAATGGACCCATCTTTCAAAATATGCAAAAAATGATCCAAAGTGAAGCGGAACTCCAAAAATTACTATGAACGACTAGGGGTTTGAGGCATTAATTTCCCATTTAACCCAATCAACCCCCTTGTTTGTTTTAATATCTTGGTATCTCAGAATCTCAAAAAAAGGAAAAGATTTTAATAAGCAAGACAATTTATCCATTTGCTACATATGCAGAACAGCGGTTGGCTATCAGTTCTTCAGCTCCCCTTGAAATGCATGATTAACAATGAATGTCATAAGAACATAAGAACATAACAAAGTTTACAAACGAGAGGAGGCCATTCAGCCCATCTTGCCCGTTTGGTTGTTAGTAGCTTATTGATCCCAGAATCTCATCAAGCAGCTTCTTGAAGGATCCCAGGGTGTCAGCTTCAACAACATTACTGGGGAGTTGGTTCCAGACCCTCACAATTCTCTGTGTAAAAAAAGTGCCTCCTATTTTCTGTTCTGAATGCCCCTTTATCTAATCTCCATTTATGACCCCTCGTCCTTTTTTCTATACTTTTTTCATACTAGTCTTGGCAGTCACATTTTGTACTGAATTAGAAGTAGAGGATTGTACTTAAGCAGAATCTACCAACTGCAAACTGGGAAAGAGTCTTTTCAGTGTCGCAGTGTAAATGTAAAAAGGGTTTGACTTCCATCCATCATTATCTTTTGAAAAATCTCCAGGTGAAGCACACCAGTGCAGGATCACTGCAAACTACTGCATATCCATCTCCACTCTGCCGCATATCCCTCTCCACTCTGCCGCATATCCATCTCCACACTGCCGCATATCCATCTCCACACTGCCGCATATCCCTCTCCACACTGCCGCATATCCATCTCCACTCTGCCGCATATCCATCTCCACTCTGCCGCATATCCATCTCCACACTGCCGCATATCCCTCTCCACACTGCCGCACATCCATCTCCACACTGCCGCATATCCATCTCCACTCTGCCGCACACCCATCTCCACACTGCCGCATATCCATCTCCACACTGCCGCATATCCATCTCCACACTGCCGCATATCCATCTCCACACTGCCGCATACCCATCTCCACACTGCCGCACACCCATCTCCACACTGCCGCATATCCCTCTCCACACTGCCGCATATCCCTCTCCACACTGCCGCATATCCATCTCCACACTGCCGCATATCCATCTCCACACTGCCGCATATCCCTCTCCACACTGCCGCACACCCATCTCCACACTGCCGCATACCCATCTCCACACTGCCGCATATCCATCTCCACACTGCCGCATATCCATCTCCACACTGCCGCACATCCATCTCCACACTGCCGCACACCCATCTCCACACTGCCGCATATCCCTCTCCACACTGCCGCATATCCCTCTCCACACTGCCGCATATCCCTCTCCACACTGCCGCATATCCATCTCCACACTGCCGCACACCCATCTCCACACTGCCGCACATCCATCTCCACACTGCCGCACATCCATCTCCACACTGCCGCATATCCCTCTCCACACTGCCGCATACCCATCTCCACACTGCCGCATATCCCTCTCCACACTGCCGCATATCCCTCTCCACACTGCCGCATATCCCTCTCCACACTGCCGCATATCCATCTCCACACTGCCGCATATCCATCTCCACACTGCCGCATACCCATCTCCACACTGCCGCATACCCATCTCCACACTGCCGCATATCCATCTCCACACTGCCGCATATCCATCTCCACACTGCCGCACACCCATCTCCACACTGCCGCACATCCATCTCCACACTGCCGCACATCCATCTCCACACTGCCGCATATCCCTCTCCACACTGCCGCATACCCATCTCCACACTGCCGCATATCCCTCTCCACACTGCCGCATATCCCTCTCCACACTGCCGCATATCCCTCTCCACACTGCCGCATATCCATCTCCACACTGCCGCATATCCATCTCCACACTGCCGCATACCCATCTCCACACTGCCGCATACCCATCTCCACACTGCCGCATATCCATCTCCACACTGCCGCATATCCCTCTCCACACTGCCGCACATCCATCTCCACACTGCCGCATACCCATCTCCACACTGCCGCATATCCATCTCCACACTGCCGCACACCCATCTCCACACTGCCGCATACCCATCTCCACACTGCCGCATACCCATCTCCACACTGTCGCATATCCATCTCCACACTGCCGCATATCCCCATCGTCAATTGAAGGAAAACTAAATACATAACAAACAAAATCTGATGAGATTACATGTCATGTGACTCTTGAATTAGGAAAATAACACATGACATTTTGAAACTGATTTTTTTACATTCATTTTAATTATTTTATTGTGAGATCTGTAATAATGTCATTTCAACCAGGTAAAAAGGTTATCATTCCCTGTACTTTGGGGGGAGGGGGGAGAGGGGGGGGCTTCTCTTCCCCACCACTCCATATTGAGGATTTCTGGGAACACCTAAAGTAAGATTCTTTCATAAAACCTTCAAAGTTTTAATTCTATGATAAACAGCCACCTGTGCCCTGCCACAATATTCCTGGATGCTGTTTCTGCACCTTGTTGCAAATTTATTTTTAAGCACAAGTGTTATGTCCTGCATTAATAGAAGTCTCACTGTTCGTCCTTATTAATTTATTTCAACCTGTGTTTTTGTTTGTTTCCTTTCAGAGATTGCCTTCGCAGAAATCATTGTTTTGTTCAGCTATTATATTCTTAACTACTGTACAAAAACGCATTCATTCGCCATTTTGAAATTATAGCAGCTTCAGCTGTAGTAAAAAGCAAGGTTTTGTTTGTAAAGCCATTATGGGTAGATTAGTATGTTGTCCAGTGTTGCAGGATGCTACTCTGATAATTCCAGGCTGTAGTGTTAGGGACCAATGAGCCCCCTGTGCAAATAAAGAACTTGGAGAATAATTGATAACCAAAAAGGAAAGTAAAAACTAAAGGTATTTTCATTTTAAAACATGATATCTGGTACTACTTTGTTAAAGAAAAGTCTTCGTTTCTATGTCTTGGACCCCATTCACACTTGCGATTTAAGGTGGCCCAGGGCCGCCTTTCCATATATGTGAACACTCCAAAAAAGAAAAGACAGCCTAGGGCCGACCTAGATTTAGGCCTGCAATCCAGGACCAGGGCCGGCCTTTACATATACAGGTAGTGGACAAAAAAATGGAAACACCAATGTAAAGTCACTTAATAGGGTGTTGGGCCACTATGGTATCCTGCTCTATGGAGTTCTCGGTGAACCGGTTTTGATGAAACTGGCTGCCTGCGCCCCAGGTTGAAATTTGCAGTCAATTGATCTGCAGTTGCTCGCCTTTTTTGCCTTGCACTTCGAATTAATGCACGGATATCACGATCCTGGAGTATGCGCTTCCACCCTCTGTTGCCCTTTGCTGATGATGTCTTTCCCTCGGAGTTCCATGCCGACATCAGCTTAGACACCTTGCCCGTGAAACATCAGCAAGTTGAGTTGTCTTGGTCACTGAAGCTACTCCAAACGCGCCCCAACAATCACCCCTCTTTCAAAGTCACTGAGGTCGCCTCTTGCAGCCATGCTAGCCATAATTATAGGCAACCAGGCCTGTCCAGCATTTTTATACATGACCCTAAGCATGCTGGGATGTTATTTGCTTAATTAACGCATGAGCCACACCTGTGTGGAAGCCCTTTCTTTCAATATACTTGGTGTCCCTCATTTACCCAGGTGTTTCCATTTTTTTGTCCTACCTGTATCTATGAATACAAAGCAGACATAGGGCCACCTTTTAGTATCAGATGGCGAATTTGGTTAGATCGCTCAACACTCCCATAATGCTCTGCTAGCCAAGATGGCAGTGGGTTAATATTGAATGGCAATTATTTCTACATCATACAACTTTAATTATAAAAATATTTTTAAAAAAATCTAGCTTCAACGTTCAGGTTGTTTCTTTCACATAGTATATGAGCTGCAGTGCCTTCATAATTATGCTTAATTTGTCACAGTTGCCTTTTCTTGTGTGACCCTAACAAAGCATGAGTTGCAAAAAGCATTCTTTAACCAAGTGTAGTACCAGATGTTTTAAAATATAAAATTCTTATATAAAGATTGGAAGAGCACAGCAGGTATGATTTATGGAACTATTTTACTATCAACAGTCACTTTAAGAACCGTTAATTGTAATCTATGCTTTTTTAGAATTGTATTTGATTTGTGGAAAAGTATGCCCCTTTTCTTATTTGATGTGTTTTGGATACATGTATTTTCTACTTTAATATTAACCTGGTTTGGATTTGAACCCTCCTGAGGTGTCCTAGCGCACATGAGATTTTTTGTAACTTCAGTTGCAGTATGCATGTTATTGTAAATTTAGTGCTTGGAAATTAGATTTTTATTTCTGGTATAATGGTGGTACAGTGTTTTGTTTTTTTCTCGTTCAGCATTATATAGTAGGCGTGCCACAAAACTCATTTATCTGTCAGAGGAACCTGTGACAGGAGGGGTCGGATAAACGACTGACGACTGTATTTAATCTGTTTATATAGACCCTGTTGTGGTTCAAACATTTAAAATGCTTTGTCATTGATATTCTGAATGTGAGATCTACACACAGTGGTAAGTGTGTTTGCTGTTAATAGGTTCCAATGATGACTTAATACTGGAGCAACAGAATCCTGAACGGCTTAGGATTTATTTTTATTTTTTTGCTTTTAAATAATATCTCACACTGACCGGCCAAGAGCTTCACAGCCCTGCAAGTGAGCCCACCTCAATCGGGACCACCCACCTCAATCGGGACCGCCCACCTCAATCAGGACCGCCCATCTCAATCGGGACCGCCCATCTTAATCGGGACCGCCCATCTCAATCGGGACCGCCCACCTCAATCGGGACCGCCCATCTCAATCAGGACTGTCTGTTGTGCTGTTGAGTTCTGTGCAGGTTTTGTGATGTGGAATGTCCTCGGGATTAAGACACTAAGCAAAATATTACTTCAACCAGCCAAATATTTCATATAAAAATCCACCCCACAGGCGTAGTGGTACCCCAAATAGGGTAAGTTTGCTACCAATGCAGAATGACTGTGTAGGGGGGCGCTGTTCTTTATTTTACCCCTAAATATGTTTCTGCCATGGTGACTTTCAAAACTGGTATAACATTTGGTATGATTCCTGGCAGGAACCATTACAGAAAATATGTTTTGGGGTAAAATGAAAAAACAATTGTCCAACTTGGTAGTAACTGGATAATAATTGGAATTGCTCAAATATTTTAATAGATTTAAAGAACATTATCTATTAAGAGATACCAAGGTTTTTAGTGTGTGCCTGATTGGGTGACAAACTGGGCAATAGATGACTTGCCCCAAGTCCATTCTACATTCCTAAAAAATCAATAGCATTTTAGGATACCACTGCTGTTTGTGAGTTGGCCAGATCATTCAAATCTTTTGCATGTTTTTAAATAAGATACCAAGGTGTTTAGTAATTAGGTGATCCCAACCCCATTCTGTTTCAGGCTGGTCACATAATCGTTTTCAATGCCAGCGTATATATTTTTCTCTCAACCCAAGTGACCCCTGGCTAAAAGTGTCTGTCCATGAAGTTGCGTCTAAACAGAATTACAGGAGCCACAAACTGAGTGGTATGTAACTAAATACATTCTGGTAGTACTACAGCGAAGCTCCAGCATACAGGAGGGAGTTCAGATCATATTGATCTTTTTGTCTTCACTGTTTTTTGTTTAGCTTTTAATCTTTTTTGTGTAAGTAATACTTCACTGTTTGAAAAAGCCTGTTTTTGCTGCATTGCATGTGTAGAACAGGCAGAGCAGCACGAGAGAGCACTGGCGTTCCTGCTGTATGTGTCTGCTAGCATGATTTGTAAATGTTAACAGCTGATCTGTTCCTTTTAATGACAATCTCTCACAGATTGAGTTCCTGCGTTGTTTCTAAGATGTGTGTATGCTTTGCTGAATAAAACAAATGAGGAAAAGTTCACAAAAGTGTTTATTTCACTTTAGTCTAACATGTTAGGAGTGAAATATATGTTTTATATGTAGCAAAATATTAGTTATGTCATGAAAAGTGATTGTAGAGAAGAATGCTCTTCTTTACACCCAGCTTGCCTGTAAAATGTATTAGATTAGCATACAATACTTTTAAATAAATTAGGGTACATACCGTTTTCTTATTGATATTTTATAGAAAATGTAAACATTCGTGGCATAAAAAAGATTTTTCTATAACATTGTTGTTTCAGTCGTCACATCCTGGTGACTTTTTAAAGAACGTTTCAAGTAACCCTGTGACCTCGATAGAGCTGTGAAATCTCTCTGCCAGTGCAGCTGTACACCAGGGTGTAACCATGTCCCCCTGCAACAAGAAATACAGTCAGGGCCACTTTATTGGGACGCCTCAAGAGAAAGAAAAAATATCCTGAATAAGCAGCTGTCCCAATTAAACGAGCGGCAGTTGAGACGACTGTCACACTTTTTTGTTTCTTAATGAAAAGAATAAAATCACATCGCCTTATGATTAAATGTTAAATACCTCTTTTCAATAAGAGTCAATGTTTTGTTTTTTTATTTCTAAATAAAATGAATTACTGTTTTTTTTTATTTCTACATGAAATGAAAAAGAATTAAATTGCATCACAAGGCGAGGCACCTGCAATGTTGACACGCCAGCTTTCTTTGCAACAGCAGCCTGAGAAACCGCAGGAGACTCCTCCTTCAAGATTTCAACGTGGTTTAAGCACTTTACGCAAGTCACAGCGTAATCATGTACTCACTGCACTGCACTGTGCTATGCAAACCTGTCTTTCTCTGAAAAGTGATCTCCATTCATAATTTGAAAACACTATATCACAATTAAACGACATAAATATCTTTGGGCATAACCACCTCCCAGAGTTGTATCCTGTTTAAGCAGAAATCGCGGTTTATCAGTATCCCGATTAGGCAGCACCGTCTGTACAAGTATATTCTACAGGAACGTTAAAGAACCTTTACCCCATTATCAAGAAGGAGTGTAATGATATTGTGAAACGAAACGTATTGCAATATGCAGGTAGCTATACAATATGGATCACGATACATGTGATGGTTCTATTGGGCTACTTTTATGATACATAATAAGATCAAATGATCATTAAATGACACTTCTTGAAAGACAAATTAAATTATATGGGCCATGTGCCTGCCTAGTTCTGAATGCTGTCTAGATCATTTTGAATGACCTTTGCTGCTGCAACGGTGTTTGTCACTCCTCCTATTTTTGTGTCGTCTGCAAATTTAACAAGTTTGCTTACTATACCAGAATCAAAATCATTAATGTAGATTAGGAATAGCAGAGGACCTAATACTGATCCCTGTGGTACTCCACTGGTTACCTCGCTCCATTTTGAGGTTTCTCCTCTAATCAGTACTTTCTGTTTTCTACATGTTAACTACTCCCTAATCCATGTGCAGGCATTTCCTTGAATCCCTACTGCATTCAGTTTGAGAATTAATCTTTTATGCAGGACTATGTCAAAAGCTTTATGGAAATCTAAATAATAATGAAGCACACAAACATGAATAATGTGATCACAATAATAATAACAGATAAACAGATGTGGCATTCCCACCCTCAAGCGCAAGAATACACACACTGTATGGCAGCTAATACTGACACCGTCACATGAAATTCAAAGGATTTAGACTGCATACAGAACTAAAACATGGTAAATGAAATGCTAATAAAAGGGTTTTCAAAGTTTGTCACAGTAAATAAATATTTACCATATTTGACCATGTTTTTTTAGCATGCTTGTGTTGTGTTTCCAGTAACGTTGTATTTAATGTATTGAAATAGTAGTGGGGTTCAGAAAAATACAGAGTTATACGTCCCCACGTGTTGCTACAAGTGTTTAAATAATGTACCTCTAATTTTTCTTTTCATTGTTAACGTCCTGACAACTTTTTACACTTATAATTTGTAATAAAGTTAGAGGAAACTGTATCCCTTACAGTTTTAAAGTGAAAAATGCAGTCCTGGTTGTTTTAAAAGGGCCACTGAGACTAATTCCCAGAATTCTTAGCTGGCCAACAGCTAAGAAACGCAGGGTTTGTTAATGAGAAACACCTGTGGATAATGAAGGCAACTATAGAAACAGGTGTATGGAAAATGTTTTGTTGGCTGGGTGGAGGCATTGGCCTGGATGTAGACCTAAAGGGATTGAATTTCTAAAAAGGAAGAAAAGGTATTGTGATACTTTTGTTTGAGGACTGGTAAACAGCTTAGCTGTCCAATTGTAGTTTAGAACTTTTACTAAGTTTAGTTTGCACTCCTTGGAGGAGTTAGGCTTTTGTTTTGTTTGTTTAATGTTTTGTGTTGTGTAAATAAATATACAGGCACCGCCCAGTTTACACCCTGTCTACTGGTTCTTTTAAGTACTTATTTTACACCGAAAGACAGTGAGAAGGTCCAGAGAAGTGGCAAAGCAAGCCCCATTTTGCCAGAAATTTTAAAGTCTGTTTCAAAGCTGTTTTCAGAATGTCCGCTCTGGTACACTGGGGTTTGAGATCTGTCTGCTAAATCATTGCAGGAAGAGGGATGACTTTTCTGTTCTGTAACACATTATAGAGTGTTATTGCTGTGTTACCTGTTTGACAATGTGGACAATAATCCTGACACTATCACTGCACTAGAGCAGACATTTTGAAAAGAGCTTTGAAACATACTTTAAAGTTTTAAGTGTAAAAAGTTGATAGGATGTTAACAATTAAAAGAAAAATTACAGGTACATAACCAGATGGCAGCGAACTTCGTCCAATAATAAGCAAGCTTAAATAAGTCACCGGTCAGATGCACAGCGCCATCTAGAAACTTGGACATGCCAAGAAGTGTCAGCAGTAAGATTTGTTCCAAGTTAATATTCCTGAACCACCTCACACCTCCCCCCGGGGTACATTCTGCGCACCCCAGTTTGAGAACCACTGCCTTAAAGCAAAAGGAAATATTTTTTTATATGTAGATAATTCTCAAAAAGCCTAAATAGAAGAAATGAAATCACTACAATTTGAACAAGGTGAAATATATTTCATCCACCAATGCTACTAGCACAAGTTTCTCTGGCTGAACTTCTGTTTATAAGAAATAGTCACTTAATATCACTCCGGTTAATATCGCCCGGGGATTTGTTGCTACCAGCAACACTTTTGCTGCAGGACGTATTGTGGCCAGATCCCCAAAAGGGGGAGCTGCCAGCTATGAAGAAGGGGGGGAGATCAGGAGACCACCTCCCCCAGCAGCACTTTTGCTGCAGGTAATACTGTGGCCGGAGCCCCAGAAGGGGGAGCTGCCGGCTGCGAAGAAGAGGGGGAGGTGAGGAGGCCCCGACCACCACCCCTGTGCCACAGTCCGGCGCCTGGGCTCCCAGACACCCAGGCTGCTGTTTGGACCTCTGGTCGATGGGCCTGACTCCCACAAGGTGGGGGGATGTGTGACAGGGCAGCAGGAGAGAGCCCTGCACACTATAAAAGGGGGCAGGGCAAAGCCCTGCTATAAAATGTATTATTTAAAAAGGGAATGTATTGTTTGTTTATCTTAAAACGGATGTTATTTGTTCTGTATTTTGATTTAAAAACACAATGTATTATGATTTAAAACTAATGGTTTATTGTTGGATTATATGATTTAAAAATACAATCTTTTGTTATTGTTTGGCAGTGTGGATGGGGAAGCCGCATCCACACAAAAACCTGTGCAGAATATGACTGGACTGATTAATTGAGTGTTATTCCGGAGATGGTCACATGTATAAAAGCCTGCAGCTCTCTGCGTTCGAAGTGGAGTGTTTTGGAGCAAAAGAGAGAGTTGGAGAACGAGTAATAATGAAATGAAAAGAAAAGTAAGGTTCATTGAAGACAACTGCCCAGCCTGACCTTAGGTCTATTTTGGTTTTGTGTCCGAGATTTGTTTTGTTTAAATATTTATTTTCACTCTGTGGGCATTGTTTTTGTGTTAAAATATTTTATTTTTGGTTTCAATAAAAATAGTGCCGCAGTGCGGTTTGCACCTGTGTACCTGTCAGTATTTTCAGTTCCTGCTTCTGGTCTGATGTCACCACCCTCAGCCGCTCTGTCACAGTGATGTTTTCATAATTTTACAGGACAACAAAAAGAAGATTGTGGATGACTGTATTTATTATCATTTATCACAGCATACACTGTAACAATGTTATTTTCAACTAAATTAACGGCTTACAACAGCCTAAAACTGTGCAAAAAAGGTAAGAAACTGCACAAAATGTATAAAAACAAACATTGTATTTTGTCCACAAAAGGTAAACATGCTTTTACTTTATGTGGACAAAATGATTTTACCAATTAACATTTTCTGCACATAATGTTGTTTTTCTTAATTAATTTTGTACACATAATAGAATTAGCAGTTTACATTTTGTCCACAAAAAGCAGCTTGTGCGTTCTCTTTTCTCTGCAAAATCACTTTAAATAAAAATAGACAAAATGCATAATTATTTGGACAAAATGTACATTATGTGGACACAATTTACATTTTGTGGATGGAATGCATAATTACGTGGACGAAATGCACAATTATGTGGAAAAATGTGCATTTTGTGAAATGTGCATTTCGTCCACATAATGTACATTTCATCACATGGTACATGTGTTAGCCAATGTTTTGAGACTGGTGTTTGACAGTGTGTACCCATTTTCAATTTTTTAGGGATTCAATGGCTCTGATTATCTCTTCCTTTACCAAGGGAGCAGCGTTGATGCCAAGATCTTCAGTTGGTTCTTGAACAGGAGCTGGAAACACTGGTTCTGGTCTATTGAGAGTTTCTTGAAAGTGCTCAACCCTTCTTTTCTCTTGTTCCTTTTCATTGGTAAGGAGCTTGCCCTGTTTGTCAAGCACATATTAGTAATGCGTAACACTGCTCCTTGTTCTTTGAATTGTGCTGCATCCTCTGCTTCGGAGGCCAGCTCGTTAATAAACTTCCTTTGATCAGCTCTTGTTGATCGTTTCACTTGTCGGTTTATTTCACTGTACTGTTCTTGGTAACTGTTTTTCAAGCGCTGAGACTTGCATGACAACACTTTCCTTTTCAGCTTTTTTCTCTCGTCAATGATTTTCCAGGTCTCAGGGCTCAGCCATTT
The DNA here is from genome assembly GCF_902713425.1 of Acipenser ruthenus. Lineage (NCBI taxonomy): Eukaryota > Metazoa > Chordata > Actinopteri > Acipenseriformes > Acipenseridae > Acipenser > Acipenser ruthenus. The sequence continues at coordinate 9,735,402 of NC_081214.1, forward strand.
TTATGGTGTTTCTTCATGTAGCCTACAATGAACCTGCCTGTTTTGGTGTATGCTGTAGCAACCTTTCCCCATTCTTCATTAATATTGGAGATCTGTCTTTCTTCATCTTCATTTTCCTCTGTGTTTATGAGGGCCTGAAACCTGGTCTGTAGCTTCAGGACAAACTTTTTTCCCACCTCTGGGTCCTTCAACATGGTAATGTCGAGACCCTTGTGTTCTAGTTTCACGCTTACATCTTGCAAGGAACCTCTCCACTGTGTGGCTGGCTGGAATGTGGGGTACCCTCTCCGGGCCAGGTACCTGACTTCAGCCACCAGTATGCCCAGTTTCTCTCCAGGGCCTCAGGTGCGGTTAGCCAGGTCTAGGCGCAGGCTGACTGCAGGCTCTATTCTCCCAAAACAGTGCTCGAGCTGTGGTTAGCACCTCATACTGGACCATCCTGTCTGGGCCCACGTCCAGCAGTACCTGCAGCGCTTCTCTCTCCAACGCAGCTGTCAGCTGTCTGGCCTTCTCAGTCGGCCCCCAGTCATTAGTGAGCATTGCCATTCTGAATTTAGTGTGGTACGACTCCCACAAGGATTTTCCATCATATCGGCCTGCTTTTACCGCCTGCCTGCTCGCCCCTGACATCATGTCACTTCCACTTGGCTCATTCTCCCTCTCGCGATCGGCGAGGGGCCCATGTCGGGGCTTAACTCTATGCTCTCTCATCAAACACACACTCAGTTCGGCGATCAGTGCCCTGTAGCTACTACAGCCATTCATGTCAATGTTGATTAAGCAAGGCAAGGCCTCTTGATTTAAAAAGGCAATTAATGTTGCTGTCTTTCTCTTTATCTAGCCATTCATTTATCATTATTTCGAATTGTTTTACAAAATATCGCCAATTGGCCTTACCGTCGTACTGTAGTTGGCTGTAGTAGGCCCCTTTGTTTACATCCCGTCGAAGTGTGTGTGTGTCCAGTGGTGACGTGGCCTCTTCCTTGGTGTGCACTTGCACTCCTCACATCTCCGTGCACGATGATGTTCTTGCTGTCCCTTCTTCCTCGACGACAATGATGCAGTGCCCCTCAGCCTGCAGGGCAGTCTGCCGTCCTCCCAGCTCCGCCATCCTGACCCTCAGCACACACACACACACACACACACACACAAACACACACTCATACTAACACACACATACACACACCCTAACAGCATGCCCCTTACCCTTACAATACATATAACATTAAATGAGACATAACAAACAAGACAAATACAATGTCCAAGACGATGTCATCACCAGGGTCGTTACAATATTGCTGTGGAAGAAAGCACTGGGGAGCACGTCACTAATTTAATTAATGCATGTATTGAATGTCTACAGTAGGAGAATAATGCAGTTTATGCAATTCCGCACAGTTCTGTCGGCATTAAACAAAGTAATTTAAGAAATGATTTTACTATTTTTGTGAGTTTTCTCCAGTTCTGCATGGAGTTTGGTGTCTGACCAAATTTCTATCAGAGCTTCAGACTTTCTCCCAGTGTCCAGATTTCCACAGTAAAAAACAATAGGTTACGCTTTGTGAGACAGCAGAGAGGGGGTTAAAACCTCTCTGCAGTAAAAACATGTGCGGAATGCACATTTGTCTTGTTTAATTGTTTTTCTGTTAATTGTGTTATTGTTAATTATCACCTGCACCTGGCTATGATTGTAAATTAGAGCCAGGTGCAAGGTTTATAAGGAGAGCAGTCAGTTTGCTCTGGGCTGCTGAGTAGAAGGAGGCAGGAAGAGGTACTCTGCTTCCCAGCAGTCGTAAGGTAAAGTGTGTTGTATTGTTTATTGTTTAGTGGGGAAACAGCTTAGCTGTCCCACTGGTAGTCAGGGTGTTCCTGTGTGTTAGTTAGTGCTTGTACAGAGCTAGGTGTTTGTTTTGTATTTTTGTTTATTTTGGTGTTTATTAAAAATAGCGCAACAGCGTTTTAAAATCCATTCCAGTGTGTTGGGTCGTGTTTTTAAAGGGGCTAGAACCGCGAAGAGGGTCAATTCATTTTACATTTGGTGGCAGCGAGTGTGGGCGCCCCTATAGACCCAAAGATGGATTTTAAAGAATTAATAGAAATGATTATGAAGAGCGCCACTGCTCAGGAGGAGCAGACAAAGAAAATGGAGAGATGGATGATGGAGGTGGGGTGGGCACCGCTGAAGACTCGGAGCGGGAGCCAACCGAGCTGGAACGGTTGCTCCAGGAGTGGAAGCAGGTTAGCGCAGCTCTGCAGTCTCCCGAAAGGGAGGAGCTGCTACCGCCGCTTCCGGAGCCCAGAGGGGAGGAGCCGCCGCTTCCGGAGCCCAGAGGGGAGGAGCCGCCGCTTCCGGAGCCCAGAGGGGAGGAGCCGCCGCTTCTGGAGCCCAGAGGGGAGGAGCCGCCGCTTCCGGAGCCCAGAGGGGAGGAGGCGAAAGGCATACCTCCACCACAGCCCCGACCACCACCCCTGTGGTCCAGTCCGGCACAGCTGCGTGCGGTCCCTTGCCCCTCGCTCCTGGACACCCTGTCGGTTAGCCTGGACCTCCCGTCACTAGACCTAGAGCCCAGGAGTCGGCAAAATCGGGCACAGTTCTCCACCTTACTTCTGCAGTAAAAACATGTGCGGAATGCACATTTGTCTTGTTTAATTGTTTTTCTGTTAATTGTGTTATTGTTAATTATCACCTGCACCTGGCTATGATTGTAAATTAGAGCCAGGTGCAAGGTTTATAAGGAGAGCAGTCAGTCTGCTCTGGGCTGCTGAGTAGAAGGAGGCAGGAAGAGGTACTCTGCTTCCCAGCAGTCGTAAGGTAAAGTGTGTTGTATTGTTTATTGTTTAGTGGGGAAACAGCTTAGCTGTCCCACTGGTAGTCAGGGTGTTCCTGTGTGTTAGTTAGTGCTCGTACAGAGCTAGGTGTTTGTTTTGTATTTTTGTTTATTTTGGTGTTTATTAAAAATAGCACAACAGCGTTTTAAAATCCATTCCAGTGTGTTGGGTCGTGTTTTTAAAGGGGCTAGAACCGCGAAGAGGGTCAATTTTACAGCTTGTAACCACCGCTCCCTGAAAGAGAAGATGACCACCAAAACAATACTTTTCAGATATGCCTGCTTGTCAGGTATTTACTGAGCATTTTATATAAAAGCTGCCGATAGGCCCCTCCATGGAGTGATGTCCTTGGTCCCGCCTCCCGAGGTAATAAATAGTCACTGCACGGAGACTTCAGTCTCTTTTGCATTGAACCTGTGAATGTGACTGATGTGACCTCGCAAAGTTAGTGGTCATCTTCTTTCAGGGAACCGTGGTTATATACGTAACCTAATATTCCCTTTCAATTCGAAGATGACCACCAAAACAATACTTTTGGGAAAGTATACCAAAACGTTGCGAAGGAGAATCAGCGGACAGCACATGAGGGACGTCTCGCTACCACTCTCTAGTGTTGGTGGTATGAGCATGCAACCTCGAGAACCTTTGTGCCTAAAAGGCACAGAGGGATCTACCACATTAAGATGGTAGAATCTGGTGATTGTATACGGAGTAGCCCAGCTAGCCGTAGTACAAATATGTCAACGAGGCACCTCTAAAGAGGACCCATGACGTAGCCACACCTCTGGTAGAGTGCGCGGCCACCCTACCAGGTGGGGGTAGGCCGGCATTAGTGTACGCAGCAGTGTGGAGTAGTGGTTAGGGCTCTGGACTCTTGACCGGAGGGTTGTGGGTTCAAGCCCCAGTGGGGGACACTGCTGTTGTACCCTTGAGCAAGGTACTTTACCTAGATTGCTCCAATAAAAACCCAACTGTATAAATGGGTAATTGTATGTAAAAATAATGTGATATCTGTATAATGTGAAATCTTGTAACAATTGTAAGTCGCCCTGGATAAGGGCGTCTGCTAAGAAATAAATAATAATAAATAATAATAAAACCGTGTCCACAACCCAATCAGACAGTCTCTCCTTAGAGAGGGCTTGACCTTGGGTCCTTTCACCATGACAGATGAAGAGCTGGTCAGACTGACGCAGCGCTCTCGTTCTATCCACATAGCATCTCAATGCCCAAACCGGGCAGAGGGAATTCAATATCCGATCCGTCTCCTCCGCAAAGGGAGGGGGATGGAAAACCTCTAGTTCCACTGACTGATTCAAGTGAAAAGTTGTAATCACTTTAGGGAGGAAAGCAGGGTTTGTGTGCAATGATACCCTGTTTCCATTGTCCCAAATACGCATACAGGAACTGTGCACTGACAGTGCCTGTAGCTCACTGACCCGCGTAGCGGAGGTGATAGCTAATAGAAAGGCTGTCTTCATAGAGAGATATGTCGACTTGTCTCTCCTAACCTTCTCAAGGAAGGCAGGGAGCAGTGGTATAGGTGAGAAAGCATACAAAAGTGCTTTGGGCCACTCATGGGCTAGGGCGTTGACACCTAGTGGACCTCCACAGTTGCTAAGGGAGAACCATAGGGGGCAATGGGTCGTCTCTGCCGTGGCAAAGAGATCGACCTAGGCTTCCTTGAAGTGTTCCCAAATGAGCTGCACTACCTCAGGGTGCAGTCCCCATTCTCATGGGTGAGGACCCTCCCTCGAGAGGAGGTCCGCTGCCCAGTTCACCACTCCTGGGAGATGGACAGCCCAGAGGGACAGGAAGTGCCTCTGTCCCCAGATCAAATCAACAGCCGAGAGGCAAGGCGGTGTAACCCCAGGGACCAAAGCCCTCCCTAGTGGTTCACGTACACAACTACTGACATGTTGTCCGTGCGGACAAGGACAGTTTGTCCTGGAGCACAGGGAGGAAATTTTGCAGCGCAAGGTGAACCGCTTTCAGCTCTAGCGCATTTATGTGCTGGGATGTCCAGCGACCTGAACAGGGTCCACGGACTCCTTTGCCTTCCCAGACCGCCCCCCAGCCAGAGTTGGATGTGTCTGTCGTTGATGGTTGTGTACCATCATTATGCCTTCGCTCAAGTGAGAAGCTTGCTACCACCAGCGTAGTGCTTCCCAGCATAGGCGAGACACAGTCAGCCGACTGTGTCTGTCACGCTTGGGGTGTAGCCAAAAGGCATTGAGCCACGCTTGGAGCAGGCGCATGTGAAGTAACCCCTGTTGGATGGCTGATGAAGCCGCGGCCATCAGATCCAGTAGTTTTTGGCACAACACCAGTTGTACCGTGGACCCTTGTTGAAACAGGGCCAGACTGTCGTCTGACAGGTAGGCTCACATCATAAGGGAATCCAGCCGGGCACCCAAGTAGACAGTACTTTGCACAGGAATTAATTGGCTTTTGGCATCGTTGAGGGTGTGACCCAGCCTTAACAGATGCTCCGTCACAATCGCTGTGTGGGCCACTGCTCCTTCCTGGGACTGGGAACAGATCAACCAGTTGTCCAGGTAATTCATCACCCTGATTCCTTGCAGCCACAAGGGAGCTAGGATGGCATCCATGTACTTTGAAAATGTGTGGGGGGCTAAGGAGAAGCCGAATGGCAACACGGAAAACCTGAAGACGCTTCCCTGAAAGGTGAAGTGGAGATATTTCCTGTGCGCTGGACAGAAAGGAACATGAAAATAGGCTTTATGGAAAGAAGTAATAGTTTAAAAAAAGAAAATACATATAATAAATAAATCAGCAAGATAAAAATACCATACAGGGACACCGCTGTATACCATACAGGGACACCGCTGTATACCATACAGGGACACCGCTGTATACCATACAGGGACACCGCTGTATACCATACAGGGACACCGCTGTATTTGAACCAAAGCATTCTTTTTCTAATGTTGTTAACTTGAGTGTCTTCAGGTTAATACTCTGGGATTCAATTGAAATCACAATGGAAGGAACAGATTCAACTTTAGCTCTTCAGCTTGACAAGAAGTCACCTGAGAGTGACATATTAGCTGCAGTCTGTGACACAGGTTTTCAAAACAGGTGTCTTTTAAAGAAGGTTCACACACGTATTATAACACAAACTGCAGGAGAATGTCATGTATGTTTGAATAAGTTAGTGAGCGCCATTATTTCACCCTGTGACAGAAAAGGAGATTTAGAGACCAGAAACGCTGCAGTTAAGCACTTACACGCATTTATTTACAGGACATACTTTAATCAAATACAAAAAACAAACCACACATCGCCCGCACCGCATTCACCATCGCAATTCTAAATAACACCCGTGATCACCCTATTTATACACCTGTGGCTGGAGCCTTAATTAATCATTTGATCACTTGTTCAATTCATGGCTCCAGCCACATCCCCATGTGTTTTTGCAGGGAGGAATTTAACCCCTTCCCTGCCACCCAATATTCCCCCCACATACACACACCCGTGCACCGGCAGGGCTTTACTTTTTAAGATGAGACTCGAGCCACTAAATGAAGCTGACACTTTCAAAAATAGCTGTCAAAATAATGATAACAATTAAAAAGCTTCCTTTGAAGCTCTGAATCTCTCAATCTATCCGCTGCTTCCTGTCATCAACCTGTAATCAATCTCAAAGTAATACCACTTAGTGACATCAACAGGTCCTCTCACAAGACAAGCTAGCAGCATTGTGGCCTTTGATATTGTTCAGAGTGCAGAAAAAATTACTGTCCATAAAACTAAAGCATTTGAGATGTAGACAAGCTGCTGTAGAGATGCAATTATGTTGAGGCTTTGAGTTACTGTATGATTCAGAACCCATTTATAGCCTTAATAAAAACCTGTGTTTTATTGGATGTCTCCTTCTTCAGTGGTACAACAAGAGCTAGAGAACATATTTAATAAATAAATCAACATTTCAAAAAAATACTGAGTCATTCGCATCAGTGAAAATGTAATAACACATATCCCTCGCCTCAGCTGTAAACTAGAGCTCTCAGTGTAAATGTAATAACACACATCCCTCGCCTCAGCTGTAAACTAGAGCTCTCAGTGTAAACGTAATAACACACATCCCTCGCCTCAGCTGTAAACTAGAGCTCTCAGTGTAAACGTAATAACACACATCCCTCGCCTCAACTGTAAACTAGAGCTCTCAGTGTAAATGTAATAACACATATCCCTCGCCTCAGCTGTAAACTAGAGCTCTCAGTGTAAATGTAATAACACACATCCCTCGCCTCAGCTGTAAACTAGAGCTCTCAGTGTAAATGTAATAACACACATCCCTCGCCTCAGCTGTAAACTAGAGCTCTCAGTGTAAACGTAATAAAACACATCCCTCGCCTCAGCTGTAAACTAGAGCTCTCAGTGTAAATGTAATAACACATATCCCTCGCCTCAGCTGTAAACTAGAGCTCTCAGTGTAAACGTAATAACACACATCCCTCGCCTCAGCTGTAAACTAGAGCTCTCAGTGTAAAATTGATTAAAATGATTAAAATGACTGATTTACAGTTTGTGGAATAACTTCTTGTGTTCTCAGGATGTAGAGGTGTGACATACAGACGGACGGATGTACAGGCAGAGAAACACCTTCATACAGTATATCCCCACAATCTACTAAGTTTTCCAGATATATGCAACAATGTAATGTGTGCTGAAGGTTTTCTGTGTTCTGTTAATGAAAGATTCATTGCTGTGGAAGCAATTAAAAAGGCAAATATAATGCCTAGTTCTATAGCCAAATGTGTACAAATCAAAGGAGGTTATGATAAGGTTGTGTAACACCCTCTCAGACAGATGGGCTACAAAAACAGGGGGTAGCTAAACCCCAGCTTTACAACACAGAAGGGTTATTATTAATGTGTGCTCCAACTATGCCAGTTCAGTGCGATAAAGCACAGAACAATATTAGATAATAATGTATCAGGCTCTTTTTATTCAGATACAAATCTAAAATACGGGGAACAGTGTCATCAAGAAAAACACACAGACAATACATACAGAATCAATCACTCGTATGCCCTTTAATCTGCCGCGGGTCGGGTCATACAGAGTAAAAAAAAGAACAAAACAAACAGTCAGTACTCACAAAACAAATAATCCCTCCTCCCTCCAGTTTTACAGTCTTCTCCTGTGTTTCAAGGACCAACCCTGAGCACAGCAGCCCTTGTTTATGACAAGCCCCGCCCCTGTAGCCAGTGGAACACCAACCTCTGTATGACAGGTGTTCTTAACTGTCACATGACTCAAGTGGCAGGGATTTATATACTCACACTTCTGTCCTTCACCAAGATGGTGCCCCCCATAAAGGTGATGTCACGGTGATCTTGGTGAGGGAAAGACTTGGGTTGATTCGATACCTTACAAACCGAAACCCCTTTGACTCATCACAGGCACTTAGAGTACTGTCTCCATTCTGGTCACCACATAACTGAAGGGACATTGTGGCCCTGAAGACAGTCCAATGGACCAGACTAATCCCATGATTTAAAGGAATGAGTTATGAAGACTGGGGGAATCCATTTGGCCTAAACAAGAATTTGGGGGACTTGACTTAAGTTTTTAAAAGGTGCCAATATAATAATTGGCGACGACTAAATTTATAAAAAAAAAAAAAAAAGGTGCCAATATTTTAAACGGTATAAACCTACAAGATTCAACAGGTCAGAATAAAAAGCTGCAATTACACAAGCAGTACAAGTACATTGCTGCCTGTTTATGTAATAATTGAGATTGTTTTATTTCAAAGCACACGCCATGTAGTCTAATAGGTTCTGTAACACTGTACCGTGAAAAATTGTATTATTGCTTTCATGGGGTATAGGTAAACTCCAGGTTGCCATGGTGCACAACTGAATGAAGCTTAAGCCTGGTTAATTATTTGTTATTAACGATGTTAAATAGTATTTGCAGTTTCCATGTAGCTTCCCAGAAATTGGAATGCATTCATTAAAATTTGGTCTTGGAGAGTGGTACTTAGTGGAGCTTTATCTTGCAGTCCTTTTTTATATAATTAAGTAAATTGCATCATCAATTTGTTCTTTGTAGTATCTTATTTATATACTGTATTTAAGAGCTCACCTTCTCAAAGTACGCTCATTTTATTAAAAAACTATGAATTCCAAATCAGAGCTATCAGTATCACAAGAACATAAGAACATAATTCGGCCCATCTATGCTCATTGGGTTCTTAATAGCTGATTGATCTCAAAACTCTGTCAAGTCTTAAAGTCTCCAGTGATTCAGCATCAACATCTAGCCAACCCTTTCCTTACCCTCCCCACTCTCTGTGTAAATAGGTGTCTCCTTCCTCTGTCCAGAGTCTCCACTTATTTCCCAACTGTGCCCTCGGTACCTAATATCAGGCTTGCCCATATCACAGCCTTGACATGGCATAGACTCCACAAGGTGCTGGAAGGTCTGAAAGGATCTGTTCAGTCTTATTTGCTCTGTAGCCGTTGTTTCCCTTTGGAAGGGATGTTTCATGCATTATGATTTTGAGCAAGATGTACAGGAAGTAGTGCATCAGCTTTGACGACGAACGTTTGGAAGCAAGTTTAGTGATGTGCACTGATTCTGTGATTTCAGATGCCTGAACAAGACTGAAATTGTATTGATTCTCAGTCGAGATGTAGAGAATGGAGGTACAGAAAGCATCCTGCCCCCTGTGATATTTGAAAGGCCAGATTGAGCAAACGTTTCTTTAATTAAAATGAAACTACAAACTTACAAAACAATGAATGCAGTGCACATACAGATCATTTAAGGATTTGTTGTATGTCACTAGTTTTATTAAACACTAAAAGTTGCATCCTCATTGGAATCTATCAGCCCAACTACACTTATAGTTTAGTGTAGATCTGACTCAGAATGTAACTTTTTTAAATTTAGATTAATAGCTTATGTTTATGTGTGTCCTGTGCTCTAATTATCAGTGTATCTTTCTCCCTTGCACTCTTTGTATGACAGACACAGCAACGAGTATGTGACAAATACAATCACAACTTGATTAGATGCAACTGCCAAACATTATTGCAAAAAAAAAAAAAATGACATTGATAAATATGACCTATAGCACCATAAGTTTATATGTTTGGTTGTTATTATTATTCATTTCTTATCCAGGGCAACTTACAATTGTTACAAGATATCACATTATTTTTCACATACAATTACCCATTTATACAGTTGGGTTTTTACTGGAGCAATCTAGGTAAAGTACCTTGCTCAAGAGTACAGCAGCAGTGTGCCCCACCTGAGATTGAACCCACGACCCTCTGGTCAAGAGTCCAGAGTCCTAACCACTACTCCACACTGCTGCCCACAAAAAACACCTAGTTAGTTTTCTTACTTTAAATTGGAAAAATTATGGGAAAGAATCCTGCCCCCTGAGGTTGAAACAGGTATTAATATCGGTGTTCTTTGCATTATAAGCTACAGCATGTATACTGGCTTGAGAGACACGTGATTCTCTCTAAAGTCGCTCTGGATCCTGGGGCACAGCGAGTGGTCGCTGTGACGAGCCCGACGTTGAACCTCCCTGAGGCTCGGTGGACTTGTGCTTACACTCAAGGATGAGCTTTGATTAAGAGAGGGGAGATGAGTTAATAATACTGACATTGGTATAAGACACGTACTAACTAGAGCTTGCTGTTTAGTTGAACAGTCAGACGTTCATCTTTGAACTATATGGTTTGTAATTCGTGCCCATCCCTTGCCTTTACATTAAATTCAATGGGCTGATATGCCAGTTGTTTGCAGATGTTATTCTTAACTTCCAATTATTTAGCTAAGGGACTAACAATTGATCGCATAGTCTAGAGCTTGAGTTCGCTAGGCATGTGTTTTCATCCATGTCTAATGTTCATCGACAGTGTGTTGCTTGTTCCCTAGCATAAGTGAGTAGGAGTTATTCTCTCTCTCTCTCTCTCTCTCTCTCTCTCTCTCTCTCTCTCTCTCTCTCTCTCTCTCTCTCTCTCTCTCTCTCTCTCTATATATATATATATATATATATATATATATATATATGTATTTCAAATTTCCAACATATTCAAATCTGGTGCAACAAGTCTTGGAGAAGACTCTTTTGTGAGTGGTTGCCAGGAGACATTTGAAACAGGATAGTATTGACCTTTATAGCTGTGATAGATGAAGAGCTGTCATACAACAAATGGGTTACAAGGTGTCTGTTTGGAGAACTGCACAAGACATTGGAAATGTTTTTGGTGACAAAAAGAGTTGTACTGTTGAAGTTATTTTTCTTTCGAATGGTATGCTAATAAAATAATTCCATAAACATGACATTTCCATCAGGTCTCAAATGGGCATATGTTACAGTAACATGTCATTTTATTTTAAAACATGATATCTAGTACTACCCCTGGTTAAAGAAATCTTTATTTGCAAGCCATGCTTTAAGATACTATTGCACTTCTTTGGAAACTGCCCCCACCCTTTCAATGGTTTTTTTTTTGTGTCATTAGCTAACCAGCTGCTTCCCCTGTTGACTGACATGCTTTCAGCCACTAACATGACCCTGAAGGCACTGCTGGGGTGAAATGACCTAGGAAGTGCAAGGGTAACACATTTCCACATTTCTATGGAAACTGAGAACTTTCTTTAAACTAAAGCAGTACCAGATATCACATTTTAAAACCAAATGTTTGCTATAAAACATGCACATTTGAGACCCATTTGTAGCGACAATTACTTTAAGCGATTAATACTTGCTTTATATATCCAGCTCTCTTTTTCATGATTCCCTTTATTTACTTCTGTTTCACTCATCACATCCTGGTGACTTTTAAAAAATGACCCCTGGGGCCTCAAACATGTCTTCACTAGCTGGTACACCAGAGTGTAACTATTAACCTGCCCCCCCTGCAACACTTCAAGCCGTTTGTCACAGAATTTTAGTATTACTACATATTCTACCATTGAGGAATGTTTATAATTATGGTTACATTTATATAAGACTGCAGCGCTTTATTATAGTGGCTTGATTACATTTACTGTGGATTTGTTTCAACATGTGATTGTGGGGTGTTTGGCACTCACAACCCCACACACACAGTAGAAAAAACACTGAGTCGCCAATCAGCCCTTTCTCCTCCTGTCTACTGAAAGCTGCACTTACTGTCAAAGAACACATGCGCTTCTGGGGTCTGTCCTCAAGCTGTTTGTGCAGGTAAGCATGTGGGCAAGACTGTTAATGCAAAGTCAATATTGAATGACCTCAGCAGCCGACAGAGGAGGCAAAGAAAGCGCAACATTCAGAAAACAGAACTCTCTTAATTCAGCAGGCTGGTGATCTCTTCCCTGCTAGGATTACAGGATTGACTGCATGTGAAACAGAACACTCTTAATTCAGCACGCTGGAGATCTCTTCCCTGCTAGGATTACAGGATTGACTGCATGTGGAGTGGAGTGTTTCTGATTTGAAATCTGGAATTCAAGGTTTGTCATCATTTTACTACCTTTTAAAAAAATATACATCAAGAAACATACTGCCAATAATACAATAGTTGCAAGTTAAACTGTGTATTACTAAGGCTTCCTAATACAAGCTGTACTTGTTTCTATACAGAACAGTGTAGAATAACAAATGACAATGAATAGTAAGATGGCAATTGGATACATGTCATTAGATCTGCACATGAGGTGATTTACACTGTCTGTGGAATAACTTCCTGTGTTCTCAAGATAAAAATGTGTGACATACAGAGGGATGGATGCACAGACTTACATCTCCACGATCCCATCCTCTCAGACACTTTGCTAAATAATGTTTATACCACCACAGTTCAATAAGCGGCTTCCATATGGAGACATGTAGCTGCACTTGACAAGGTACAGAGGGCTGGATTTTCAAAGCGTTTATTCCAGTCTTGAATGAAAAAGCTGCTGCTTTTATTTATAATTTATAATTCATGGTCTTTTACACACACTAAAGCTGTTTGCTTTTCAGTTTTACGTCATTTACATGGAATTTTGTCCTTTCAAAAATTTAATTAAAGACCTGAGGAAATTCTTTGAAAACATTGCCGTTAATGTCACAAGCTATGAGGACAGGTTAAAAGAACTAAATCTCTTCAGCCTAGGAAAAAGGAAAGAGGAATGAATTGAAGTTTAGAAACTCCTAAATGGTGTAGATCAAGTTAACCCATGCAAGTACTTTAAACTTAGCACAGAGAGACGGATGACATAAACTGAAGCTGATATAAAAGTAAAACTTTATAAAGGTTTACCACAGTAATTTTGAAATCCCATGCTTTTACACTTTGCATTTACCATAGTTTACCATGTTTTCCTATATTTTACCATGCTTTCACTATGCTTTGTTACACATTGTTAGGTTTTTACTTTGGAAAACTTTCATAAGAGCACCCTAGAAATGCAGCTTTTGGAAGTAGAAACAATAATAATGAAGCACACAAACATGAATAATGTGATCACAATAATAATGAAGCACACAAACATGAATAATGTGATCACAATAATAATGAAGCACACAAACATGAATAATGTGATCACAATAATAATGAAGCACACAAACATGAATAATGTGATCACAATAATAATGAAGCACACAAACATGAATAATGTGATCACAATAATAATGAAGCACACAAACATGAATAATGTGATCACAATAATAATGAAGCACACAAACATGAATAATGTGATCACAATAATAATGAAGCACACAAACATGAATAATGTGATCACAATAATAATGAAGCACACAAACATGAATAATGTGATCACAATAATAACACCATGTAACAATTTTTTATTTTTTTTTTGTTCCTGGGTAGTAAGTGTTATTTCCTAATTGCTTATGCCTCAAAAGTATAGAAAATGGCTATGATTCCCCACAAACTTTGCTTTTGTGACCAGGACAGTGATATTTTGAAATGTACCTATTTTCCAGAACATTCCAGATAGATTCAGTGCTGAGTAAACTTGGAGTAACTTCTAGAACTTTCCAGTAATATAAATAGTAGTATTAATACAGGGGCCTTAAGCCCACCAGTTCAGTTTAGTTCCAGCTGCCTAAGTGGATACATATCTGCATTTTTCTGAGGTCTTGGTCTCACCAAGTCCAATGCCACTGCACATCAAATTGGGCCTTATGAAACAATTTGTCAGAGCTCTAGATAAGGAGTCGGCAGCCTTCAAGTACCTTCAAGACTTCTTCCCTAAGCTGTCTGAGACAAAGGTCAAAGCCGGTGTCTTCGTCGGACCACAGATAAAGAAGATCCTGGAGTGCAATGAATTCCCCAAGAAGCTCACTAGAAAGGAGAAAGCGGCTTGGAACAGCTTTGTCGCAGTGGTTCGGGGCTTCCTGGGCAATCACAAGGCCGAAAACTATGTGGAGCTGGTTGAGACTCTGGTGAAGAACTACGGCACAATGGGCTGTAGGATGTCCCTCAAAGTCCATATCCTTAATGCTCATCTTGATAAATTCAAGGAGAACATGGGAGCGTACTCGGAGGAGCAAGGCGAGCGCTTCCACCAGGATATACTGGACTTTGAACGCCGCTACCAAGGACAGTATAATGAGAACATGATGGGAGACTACATTTGGGGGCTGATTCATGAAAGCGATTTACAGTATAATTGTAAATCTCGAAAAACTACTCACTTCTAAATCTTTTGTAGTCATTTTTGTATTACTTTAGTATAAATACATGTTAATTTGGATTCATGTGTTGTTTTTTTCTGACTTTATGTGAACGAAAAGACACAAATTCGTCCGTTTTCTCATTGGAAATAGGTAAATTTCAAAATATCACTGTCCTGGTCACAAAAGCAAAGTTTGTGGGGAATAATTTTCTATACTTTTGGGGCATAAGCAATTAGGAAATAACACTTACTACCCAGGAACAAAAATTGTGTTACATAGTGTAATGAATCATACAAACATGAATAATGTGATCACAATAATAATGAAGCACACAAACATGAATAAGAACATAAGAAAATAAGAAAGTTTACAAACGAGAGGAGGCCATTCAGCCTATCTTGCTCGTTTGGTTGTTAGTAGCTTATTGATCCCAGAATCTCATCAAGCAGCTTCTTGAAGGATCCCAGGGTGTCAGCTTCAACAACATTCCTGGGGAGTTGGTTCCAGACCCTCACAATTTTCTGTGTAAAAAAGTGCCTCCTATCTTCTGTTCTGAATGCCCCTTTATCTAATCTCCATTTGTGACCCCTGGTCCTTGTTTCTTTTTTCAGGTCAAAAAAGTCCCCTGGGTCAACATTGTCTATACCTTTTAGGATTTTGAATGTTTGAATCAGATCGCCACGTAGTCTTCTTTGTTCAAGACTGAATAGATTCAATTCTTTTAGTCTGTCTGCATATGACATGCCTTTTAAACCCGGGATCATTCTGGTTGCTCTTCTTTGCACTCTTTCTAGAGCAGCAATATCCTTTTTGTAACAAGGTGACCAGAACTGAACACAATATTCTAGGTGAGGTCTTACTAATGCATTGTAAAGTTTTAACATTACTTCCCTTGATTTAAATTCAACACTCCTCAAAATGTATCCAAGCATCTTGTTGGCCTTTTTAATAGCTTCCCCACATTGTCTAGAGGAAGACATTTCTGAGTCAACATAAACCCCTAGGTCTTTTTCATAGTTCCCTTCTTCAATTTCAGTATTTCCCATATGATATTTATAATGCACATTTTTATTGCCTGCATGCAGTACTTTACACTTTTCTCTATTAAATGTCATTTGCCATGTGTCTGCCCAGTTCTGAATGCTGTCTAGATCATTTTGAATGACCTTTGCTGCTACAACAGTGTTTGCCACTCTTCCTATTTTTGTGTTGTCTGCAAATTTAACGAGTTTGCTTACTATACCAGAATCTAAATCATTAATGTAGATTAGGAATAGCAGAGGACCTAATACTGATCCCTGTGGTACACCACTGGTTACCTCGCTCCATTTTGAGGTTTCTCCTCTAATCAGAACTTTCTGTTTTCTACACGTTAACCACTCCCTAATCCATGTGCATGCATTTCCTTGAATCCCTACTGCATTCAGTTTGAGAATTAATCTTTTATGCGGGGCTTTGTCAAAAGCTTTCTGGAAATCTAAATAATAATGATTCACACAAACATGAATAATGTGATCACAATAATAATGATTCACACAAACATGAATAATGTGATCACAATAATAACGATTCACACAAACATGAATAATGTGCTCACAATAATATGATATTAAACAGGTAAGAAATTCAATGTTAGGACCATCTCTTTCAATCTGCTTGCTATGAATCAAACACAGACATGCTGTTACCACTAACCACAGTAGTTAGAAGTTAAGAATAACATTTGCATACAAAGCAGGAACGAAACCAAAAAAAGATTTCCTCATGGTGTTTGGTTACACTGATAAGGAAAACATCCATTCATGCTTGGGTGACGAGAGTTCATTTAGATACAGACAACAAGATAGCCGAGCACTTTGGTGAAGCACAAGGTTAGGGTTAGGTTAGGGTCTTGTTGTCTGCTTATTTACATACTGTAGATACTGTGGAATAACTTTTTTAAACGGAGTTTTCTATAGGCAAAACAGCTGTGTTTACAGACTGACCTCATTTATACCATTAAACTAAAAACTCCACAAACAAGTGGCTACTACTGTTAGTCCCTCAGCTCTAACCACTAGACCCCACTGCCTCCCAGTCCCTCAGCTCTAACCACTAGACCACACTGCCTCCCAGTCCCTCAGCTCTAACCACTAGACCACACTGCTTCCCAGTCCCTCGGTTTTTCTAAAATTGCCACGTATAAATTAATTACTTAATAAATACTTCCAATATTCCCCTGATAATATAATGAATTCACAGCCCTCTCCATTTTACTTTTACAGTACCAGCAATCCTAATCCAAATTGGGACTCCATCAGTGCCAGTTAGGATTGCAGGCTGGCAGAACTCAATCTCTCCACACTGATGGGGGGAAGTTACCTTATGAGTGTCCAGTGTGGAGGACGTGAGAGGCAGGTTTGAAATGTTATATATATATATATATATATATATATATATATATATATATATATATATATATATATAAGTGCGTAGCGTTTTTTACTTTTCTGTAGTTGCAGATTGCAGACTTGTTTCATGGTGCAGATGGAAATGCTTCAGTATACAAAGGAACACTACTCCTTTAAAACCCCAGCGGTGAGGAACAGGATGTTTTACCGTGACATGCCACAGTCACGTGACTAACTTGACACGGTGCAGCAAGCTTCTCAGAAAGCAAAGGACCGGCTGTTACTGTTAGCAGGGTTATTTAGTGACTCTGCCTGCCTTAATGTTAGCACTCTGTTAAACTCAACAAGACTACTGGACATTTCAGAAAGTGAGTGGTACTTTATAAAATCTGCCTCTACTGTTGTTTCTGATTGCTGCCACTGGGAACTTTGTCAAACTTTTTTTTTTAATTTCCTCTAAGGAAGAGAAGTTATTGGAATTCTTTCTGTTTGATTTCTGTTGCAATAATTCCACAGTTAGAGAAATTAGACAAACTTTTAATTATTGATAAAAGTGTAAATATGTTAGAAACAAGTTTTTAAAGACTGATTTAACCGAGTCTCATTAAATCCATGTATTGGGTTACAATGATCACTTTATTGTGCTGATAATCTTTTACTCCTTCACTTGTTATTTAAGATTAGTCTTGTGCACTGCTTAGATAAACTGCTTCATCCTGGTCTTGTGCTGGCATGGTCTGACTGGAGCTAGACTACTGACTTTGAACTACAAACCGCTTATCCAATTGTCATTAAACTTGGTATTAACAGTATTTGGCATTATTGATAAGATCAGATTCTGGGGACATAGGGGGTGTCTGTCTGTCGTATATCTGTCCATCTGTATGCCACTCCTAAATTTTTGCATTTATATGGAGAATCTCTTATCCACTATGCCAGAGAGCCAGGCTCGCCTGCAGGGGTGGTTCTAGAGTTTTTCCCTCAACCCACTGACGGGTCAGAATCTGTAACAGCAGCGCAACACCTAACCCTGTCTGCTACACTCCGCTAAACACAGGCTTACTGATTTTATTATACTCATTTATAAGAGTTCAACATTAGTTATCAAATAATGTCACTCAGTATGCCATTTAATTTAATGACACAAAAGAAAAAATCAAATAATGTCACTCAGTATGCCATTTAATTTAATGACACAAAACAAAAACAAAAAACTACAGTAAATAATACAGCAATAAAAAACGGGTAATAAATTCCCTCTGTTTGTTTAACTAAGTTTACTAATACTAGTGCTAGTGCATGTAGTCACAGCACAGCTGCTGAAATGTACTTAGAAGCTTCCTGTGATGTGGCTTGGAGCTAAATGATGGATTTATAGGTTTGTTATTCCAGAGCCTCATCGTATAGGGAGAGGGGAGCGGTGCTCATCACAGCTCTGCTTTACGGAGCGCACACACTCTCAGATGATTAGCGCTGGGTTTGTGGCGTGTTTTGGGGAACAGTATAAAATCTGTTTTGTTCCCCATTGTTATAAAACATTCACATTTTCAGATCAATCCAACAAGGCGTTCTGAAGTTAAAAGGGTCACAAACAAACAGCAAACAGACATAACAAGAACACACCTGTAAGCAGTGCTGTATGTTCTGGCAAAGCGTCCTCCTGGGTGTATTTTAAGGTCTGAGTGACTCACAAGGACAGTATCAGCAGTATCAGCAGTTGTTTGTTCCAGCCTAAGTGCTTTTTCTAAGTGTGTCTATTGCAGATGCACTACTGCACTCACACAATGTCTACTACAAGGAGTAAGTGGCTTTTAGTTTGCTTTTCCTTTTGATATGAGCGATTTCACATAATGAGACTTGATCTATTTGAGGCACAAACATATTTCTGGGGACTGTTAGCTATGTGCAAAGCATTACACATTTCACAGTAATTGCATCAGAAGAGCCAATGCTTTTTCATTTAAAATGGTAGTGTTTTCACAAAATTGTGTTTTTTTTTCTGTTTCTACTTTTAAAGTTTAATGTATACAGCTATGGCCAAAATTTTTGCATCACCCTAGAATTTTAGTATTGAGACATAATTTTTTAAAAAAATGTATATGAACATAACTTAGATATTTTATTTAACATCCTTATGAAGTGCAATGATGGCTGAGCGTGTTCTGAAGTTACACAATCTATGTAAAATCATGCTTATAGCTTAAATCTACTCGTTACCACTTCTAATTGTCACCTTTTGATTACTTCTAACTGAGAACCACTGGAAGATTTGTGACGTCTTTATGGAAATTGTGTGTTTTTCATATTAGATTTCAAATTCACTTTTTCATTAAGTATATGGAAAACTACAAAGTGGTATGTAATTGCATATGTTAACGTGACATTATTCAGCAGGTTTCGTTCGACTTTATAAGGCAAAATTAAATCATTCTTGGGTGATGCAAAACTTTTGACCATAGCTGTATTTATTGTTGCTTGGTGTTCACTTACCAGTTTCAATTTAAAGTAATTGTAGCTGAGAAAATAATTCCATACCTGTGGATCTGGTAACCAGGACCAGGGGGCTCCATTGGGAATGAAGTGGAGACAGACTCAGGCCAGAGGGAAGGAGACACACACACATAGTGTGAGGGGATGAAATGTGTTATCTCATGTTAATGATGATGAATCATTGGGACGCTTTAAAAAATGACTTGACAAACTTCTGGATTCAATCTTCAATGATGGGCTGAATAGTCTCCTCTCGTTCGTAAATGTTCTTATGTTCTTAAAATGACCTGCGTTGCTGTTCAGACGAAAAAGAAATTAAGCGTCTGTAGACATGGTTAAAATCAAACAATCCTCGCAATTAGAAACAAAAAACACTTTGTTAAATTCTGTGTGATAAATATGGGTCACATTTAGTTAATTATAAAGCACCTTTCAAACAATGAACCACTTAAAAATGTTCTGTTGTGAACATGTATTCTTATACTTTGAAGACATTTTTTGGTATAAGAACAAATGTTCCCCATAAAGCTAGATTAAATCAAACCTATGGCAGCGTCTTAAGTTTGGCTCAATATATGGCTCAGTGAGTTCCACAACATGTCTCTGTTTGATTTCGAGGTAAAGTATCAAGGTTCACAGTGGGCTCTAAAAGCCTGTAATGAGAGATAGTTGTCTTTGGCAGAAGCAGGCACAGTGGCTCTACCGTTTTGCCCTCCAATTAAAATTATATTTGTTTCCCTTCTCTATAATGATGTGTACTTTTTAACTGAATACAAAATGCTCGCTGTGACTCCGAGCGTCCACCTGCATTCAGGTTGTTGCTGGGAAAAAGGATTGTCTTCATTCAGAAAGCTCTTTTTCATATTTAATAAGCTGTTTTATTGTTGTGCTGCTTATTCATGATGTTAAAGCACAGAAGGGTTTTACACAAACAGACAAAACCTCATAGCTGGAAATAGCTAGCAGCATTGAATCAACAGGCTGAAAGCTGCTTTATTCCTTTTAGTTTAGAGAAAGGACAAGCAGGTACTTTGAAAGAAGATGTCTTTTATGCGAGAATGTGGCCTGATTGGTTGACCAATCAATTATGTAGTTTAGCTCACTTATCTAGCTGCATATAAAAGGCTAAAGAAGGCTTGCTTACACTGTAAGCTGTTTTGGCCCAGCAGTGTTGAGACTTTGTGTAGCTGGACCAGGGAAAGTGGGGTCTTCCCTTAAAAATATCATTTTTATTTGACTTTGATTTACCAACAATAAAAGGTATGCTTAAATCTATTATTTTGTGTGACTGCTGATTTTCATCTGCTCCACCATATCTTGTCCCAGGCAGGTATACACAAGAGTTAGCGGTGGTTTGACACAAGAGTTAGCTGTGGTTTGACAGGGCACCCACATGTTCTTGGAACTTATGAAAAACATGAAAATGAAACGCTTTTTCAAAGAAAACCCGGTTAAACTGTTCATAATGAAAAGTGGGTTCAGGGGTCTCAGTCGTGTCGGAGTGTTTCTTAACTGTGTTTCTCTGCTTGTAGGTTTGTATTGATCTCCTCACCCTCGTGGAGATGACAGATACCATCTTTGGCAATGGGACCGACCAATGGGTTTGTCCCAATGACAGACAGCTTGCACTGCGAGCCAAGTAAGTATCTAAAGACGAGGACAGTAACAGCTGTCTAATCCAGCCCCTCTACATACCGGCATCTTGTATAATTCGGCATGATTTCTGAATCCCAAACAAATCCCTGTGTGATTGGTGTGATACCCTCTGAAATGGAATACAGCTATGCATTACGTAATATATAAAAGATGCATCTCCCTGTTTCAGTGACAGCAGTGCTTCTGTATACTGCAGAAATGATTCTCAGATTAGAGAGGGTAATCACTGAGGGATGGTATCCAGCCTCTTAAAGTGGTTGTATCAGACTGAGTACTCTTATAAAGTCTTGCCTGTCAAACAAACTCACTATATAAGCCTTAAATGTGCCGTTTTGAAACAAATACTGTACATGATAGTGTATCACACACTTCTGTTTCCATGTAAACCCCCTGGTACTACATCAGGTGCATGCACATGTTTACTTTACTTGTTAGAAATGTATGGAATTATTGTGATCGCTACAATCCCTTTAGCAGTGTGACAGGGGTTCTGTTATTGTGATCGCTACAATCCCTTTAGCAGTGTGACTGGGGTTCTGTTATTGTGTTCTCTACAATCCCTTTAGCAGTGTGACAGGGGTTCTGTTATTGTGATCGCTACAATCCCTTTAGCAGTGTGACAGGGGTTCTGTTATTGTGTTCTCTACAATTTCTTTAGCAGTGTGACAGGGGTTCTGTTATTGTGTTCTCTACAATCCCTTTAGCAGTGTGACAGGGGTTCTGTTATTCTGTTCTCTACAATTTCTTTAGCAGTGTGACAGGGGTTCTGTTATTGTGTTCTCTACAATCCCTTTAGCAGTGTGACAGGGGTTCTGTTATTGTGTTCTCTACAATCCCTTTAGCAGTGTGACAGGGGTTCTGTTATTGTGTTCTCTACAATCCCTTTAGCAGTGTGACAGGGGTTCTGTTATTGTGTTCTCTACAATCCCTTTAGCAGTGTGACAGGGTGTGGAAGGGTGGTGGGTAATTCACTGACACAGGACACAGAGAGATGAGTCTGAAAACACCGCACAGGTGCCCAGTTTTATTAGAAGCTGATTCTGGGTTCAGCCCGCAGAGGGCGCTGTTGTCTGTGGCTTGCCGTACCAGCTATGGTAGCGACAGAGCCACAACTATACCAGAGCGGTACAGGGTACAGAGGTTAAAACAAAACAAAACACTAATCAAAAGGCGAAAGGAACAGGGAAAACAAAACACAGTAAACAAAACTACAAAATAAAGAGTGCTGCGCTCGGCAGCTTCACCCCGACCGTCGCTACCCGCACGGTCCGGGTCTCCGTCCTACTCTAGCAGCTCCCTCAGCCTGCTATACACTTTATCGGGGTCTGCCCAAGAGTTCTCCCCGCTACCGCTAGTTCTTTGGTTTCTGTCTTTTATTATTTCTTTATCTTGCTGGGATTTTTCCTCCCGGCTAATTGTCCTCCAGCGCTTCCGCACGCCGGTTACATCTCCGTGGGCAGACCTGAGGGAACAGCAGAATAAAACTTATAGGGTCAGCAATTCTCCCAAGACCCGCCTCCCAGCCACTCGGAGAGAAGGAAAGTTCGCACACCCACTCTCCCCCCTCTCCGTGTCACCGCCATGCCTGACAGGCGGATATTGACGAGCTGCTGCCCTCTCCCTGCAGCACTATGAACACGCCAGACGAGTCAGCACAGATCTCCCCTGTTACATATCCTCCCCCTTAGAATGGCACCACCGGTCCATTCGAAAATCCTACACCCCCATGCCTTCCCGAGAGAAAAAATCTGCGTTTTGATGCAGCTTTCCTGCTCGGTGGACAACCCTGAAGGCATAGGGCTGCAGGGCCAAGTACCACCGCGTGATTCTGGCGTTGTTATCCTTCATCCGGTGAAGCCATGCCAAGGGGGCATGATCTGTAACCAGGGTGAAGTGTCGCCCCAGGAGGTAGTACCGGAGTGACTCGACTGCCCATTTTACCGCGAGACACTCCTTCTCGATGGTACTATAGTTCTTTTCGCGGGGAAGGAGCTTCCTGCTGATATACAGGACCGGGTGCTCGCTTCCCCGCACCTCCTGGGACAACACTGCCCCGAGACCTGTCTCTGACGCATCCGTCTGCAGGGTAAACCTCTTACCGAAATCCGGGCTGCATAGCACTGGCTTGCTACACAACCTCCGCTTCAAAGCGAGAAAGGCCCTCTGGCACGGCTCCGTCCACTGAACCGTATTTGGGGCAGCCTTCCGGGTGAGGTCTGTCAAGGGAGCAGCGAGCGTGGCGAAGCTCGGGATGAACTTCCTGTAATAGCCCGCTAGTCCCAAGAAAGAGCGCACCTGGGTTTTGGTTGTAGGGACCGGCCAGTCAGCCAAGGCTTTCACCTTAGCAATCAGCGGTCTGATCTGGCCACCCCCTACTCGATACCCCAAATACTCCGACTCACTCTTCCCAATGGCACATTTCTTTGGGTTAGCAGTGAGCCCAGCCTCCCACAAGGATTGCAATACTGCCGCTACCTTACACAGATGACTCGGCCAATCCTCACTGTGGATAACCACGTCATCTATGTAAGCAGCGGCGTACTGCTGATGGGGCCGCAAAATGCGATCCATCATCCGCTGGAAAGTGGCTGGTGCTCCGTGCAACCCAAAGGGCATGGTCCTAAATTGGTATAATCCGAAGGGAGTCGAAAACGCCGTCCTCTCTCTGGATTCCGGGGTCAGGGGTATCTGCCAGTACCCCTTCGTTAAATCCAGTGTCGTCATAAAATGAGCCGTGCCTAGACGCTCCAGCAATTCATCTACCCGGGGCATGGGATAAGCGTCAAATTTCGATTTTTCATTAACTCGCCTGAAGTCAATGCAAAATCGAGTTGACCCGTCCGGCTTATCCACTAAAACAATTGGACTATTCCAGTCACTTTGGGACTCTTCTATTACCCCCAGTCTCAGCATTTCATCAATCTCTGTTTTTATTACCTGTCTTTTACGTTCAGGTACACGGTATGGCCTCTGGCGAACTAGCGCCCCCGGCTCAACTTCAATGTGATGATGGGCTACCCGAGTCTGCCCCGGGACGGGAGAAAACACATCAGGAAATTCCGTCACCAGCGCCCGAGCCTGACATTTCTGTGTAGGTGTCAGATTCTCTGCAATCTGTACCGACCCTGTTTTCGCCAACACAGAAAGATCAGGTCCCAGGTCGGTGACGTCATCTGCCTGCGCCACTACCAATGCCTCCGGTTGCAGCCAGGGCTTCAGGAGGTTAACATGATAAATGTGTTTCTCTCTCCGTCGCTCCGGCTGGCAGATCTCATAATCCACCGCCCCAACCCGGCGTGTAACCTCAAAGGGTCCTTGCCACTTAGCCAGGAGTTTTGACTCAGAACTGGGTAATAATAGAAGCACTTTATCCCCCGGCTGAAATGTGCGCAACCGGGCTCCTCTATTGTATTGGGTCTCCTGTCTGTGTTGTGCCTGCTGCAAATTGTCATGCGCCCATTTCCCCACAGACTCAAGACGTTTGCGCAGGTCCAACACATACCGGACTGCATTAGTCGAATTATCCTGCTGTTCCTCCCACATCTCTCTGACCAGATCGAGCACACACCGGGGTCTTCGCCCATACAGCAGCTCGAATGGCGAAAATCCCGTGGAAGCCTGGGGTACCTCTCTGATCGCAAAGAGAAGGGGAGGAATCAGCTGGTCCCAGTAACGCACATCACTGCTAATAAATCTGCGCAACATGCTCTTAAGGGTCTTATTAAAGCGCTCCACAAGACCATCGGTCTGAGGATGAAACACCGAGGTCCTAATGGTCTTAATCCCCAAAAGCTTACATGTTCCGCGGATTAGCCGGGACATAAAGTTGGTGCCTTGGTCGGTCAGTATCTCCCTGGAGATCCCCACCGGGAGAAAACCTTCACGAGCTCGTTGGCAACAGACTTAGCGGACATAGATCGGAGGGGAATGGCCTCTGGATAACGCGTCGCGTAATCCAAAATGACCAATAGGTGTGTGTATCCCGCCGCACTCCTTTCCAATGGCCCGACTATGTCCATCCCAATACGCTCAAACGGAGCTTCCACTAGGGGCAACGGCACCAGTGGTGCTCGTGGGACGGCTCTAGGGCTAGCTTTCTGACACTCCCCACACCGTTCACAAAACCGTCTGACGTCACCATCCAGCCCCAGCCAATAGAACCGTGTCACAAGCCTCGCTTTGGTTTTGTCCCTACCTAAGTGACCAGACAGGGGAATAGCGTGAGCAAGCTGCAACAAATCCTCCTTAAAGGGTTGAGGAATGAGCAACTGATGACGCACCTCCCCCGTCTGGGGTAATTTGTCAACACGGTACAGCAGGTCTCGATTAATTTCAAAGTGAGGGTACGTGGCGGCGCGTCTGGGCTCGACCACCCGACCATTAACCACCGCTGCTTGGTCAAAGAGCCTGCCCAGCACGTCGTCACGCCCTTGCTCGAGTCGGAAGTCACGGGAACGAGCTAAAAAATCAGCTCCCATGGCTTCCAGCTCTGGGTCGGGTCGGTCCGGAGCGGAGGCAGCCGAGCAAGACCCCCGTGCCGGCTCCGCAGCCTCCCCCCCCCGACTCTTCACCAACCGCCCCCACCTGAAACCTCTCGGACTCCTTCCATCGCCAGCCCTCATTCTTAGCGGCCCGACGTTCCCGTTTAGTTTTTCGGGGTCTAAATCTATGGCAAAACAAATTCGGGTCACAGAAGGGGAAGATCTCTCCAATTACTTCCTCCTTCTTGGCCAATAGGGTGGGCGGGGCTGTCAGAGCAGCTAACCAATCCTTAAACTGCCCACAGTCCCGCCCCAGAACTACTGGTACTGGCAATCGAGGACATAACCCTACATGCACCTGCGTCCCCTGCTGGCCAATCGTTATATTCACACTTATTTTAGGGTAGGAGCGTACATCCCCATGAATACATTTAATATGCACCTGTCCCAATAATCGTTTATGCCCCAGTGAGATTAGGCTATCCTGTATTAGGGACTGACCACACCCTGAATCCAGGAGCGCCTGGGTTTTTGTACCATCCACTGTCACAGGAATAACAAAACCCGTCTGCTGAAGTGACTGAGGTAATTGAACAGGCTTACCTGGTCGGCTGAGGTCACACTCCATCACGGGGCAATCCCGCGCGAGGTGTCCCACCTCCCGGCACGTCCAACACCGCAGTGGGCTAGTTTCTCGCCCTGGAGCCTCGGCAAGAGGTGGAAACACCGGAGCCATCAAAGGGGCTCGACGGTAAGGGAACCGTGCGAGACCCCGGTCCGACCCCGCAGCAGCCCGCGGGGAACCCCACGCTGCCCCGGTCCCCGGGCCGGGAGCTCGCACAGCCCCCCCCCCCGTCCAAAACCTTGTACACCCCTTCCCCCCAGTCCCTTCGCCCTATCCGGGGCCGGTGGGGCAGATGATGCCGCAGTGCTTCTCCCCGGCAGCCTGGCTGGCGTTGGTTCGGCTGCCCGGTACTGCTCTGCCAGTGCGACCGCCTGATCCAGGGTGGCGGGTGCCTGCCGCTGTACCCACAGCCGTGGTTCCGGAGCTAGACACTCCAGAAAGCGCTCCACCACAATCACCTCCACCAGCCTGGCTTTCGTGGTCGCATCCGGCCTCAACCACCCCATGGCATACTCGTTCAGGCGATGGGCAATGGTTCTGGGGTGCTCCTCGGGCGGGAAGCGCTCCTCTCGAAACCTCCTCCGATAGCCCTCCGGTGTGGCCCCCACGCGATTCAGGATGGTAGCTTTTAGTGTGGGGTAGTCCATCATCCGGTCGGGCGACAGCGTCCTCGCTGCTGCCTGCGCCTCCCCCGTTAACTGGGGCAAGAGGTAACTGGCCCATTGGGCCTGATCCCACCCGGCAGAGGTCGCCAGCGCCTCGAACACCTCCAGGTAGGCTTCGGGTCGATCCTCTGCCGTCATCTTGGTGGGTCTCATCAACCGGGGGTCAGGTCCCGCCGGTCTAGCCGCCCCTTGCACCGCTGCCGTCAGGGTCTGGCGCAGGAGATTCATCATCTCCGCAAACTGGGAGGCATCCATGCTGGTGCGCACTGCTTGAAGGGGGCAGTGCCAGTGAATCCCACTTCTGACACCACGTGTGGAAGGGTGGTGGGTAATTCACTGACACAGGACACAGAGAGATGAGTCTGAAAACACCGCACAGGTGCCCAGTTTTATTAGAAGCTGATTCTGGGTTCAGCCCGCAGAGGGCGCTGTTGTCTGTGGCTTGCCGTACCAGCTATGGTAGCGACAGAGCCACAACTATACCAGAGCGGTACAGGGTACAGAGGTTAAAACAAAACAAAACACTAATCAAAAGGCGAAAGGAACAGGGAAAACAAAACACAGTAAACAAAACTACAAAATAAAGAGTGCTGCGCTCGGCAGCTTCACCCCGACCGTCGCTACCCGCACGGTCCGGGTCTCCGTCCTACTCTAGCAGCTCCCTCAGCCTGCTATACACTTTATCGGGGCCTGCCCAAGAGTTCTCCCCGCTACCGCTAGTTCTTTGGTTTCTGTCTTTTATTATTTCTTTATCTTGCTGGGATTTTTCCTCCCGGCTAATTGTCCTCCAGCGCTTCCGCACGCCGGTTACATCTCCGTGGGCAGACCTGAGGGAACAGCAGAATAAAACTTATAGGGTCAGCAATTCTCCCAAGACCCGCCTCCCAGCCACTCGGAGAGAAGGAAAGTTCGCACACCCACTCTCCCCCCTCTCCGTGTCACCGCCATGCCTGACAGGCGGATATTGACGAGCTGCTGCCCTCTCCCTGCAGCACTATGAACACGCCAGACGAGTCAGCACAGATCTCCCCTGTTACACAGGGGTTCTGTTATTGTGTTCTCTACAATCCCTTTAGCAGTGTGACAGGGGTTCTGTTATTGTGATCGCTACAATCCCTTTAGCAGTGTGACAGGGGTTCTGTTATTGTGTTCTCTACAATCCCTTTAGCAGTGTGACAGGGATTCTGTTATTGTGATCGCTACAATCCCTTTAGCAGTGTGACAGGGGTTCTGTTATTGTGTTCTCTACAATCCCTTTAGCAGTGTGACAGGGGTTCTGTTATTGTGTTCTCTACAATCCCTTTAGCAGTGTGACAGGGGTTCTGTTATTGTGATCGCTACAATCCCTTTAGCAGTGTGACAGGGATTCTGTTATTGTGATCGCTACAATCCCTTTAGCAGTGTGACAGGGGTTCTGTTATTGTGTTCTCTACAATCCCTTCAGCAGTGTGACAGGGGTTCTGTTATTGTGTTCTCTACAATTTCTTTAGCAGTGTGACAGGGGTTCTGTTATTGTGTTCTCTACAATCCCTTTAGCAGTGTGACAGGGGTTCTGTTATTGTGTTCTCTACAATCCCTTTAGCAGTGTGACAGGGATTCTGTTATTGTGATCGCTACAATCCCTTTAGCAGTGTGACAGAGGTTCTGTTATTGTGTTCTCTGCAATCCCTTCAGCAGTGTGACAGGGATTCTGTTATTGTGTTCTCTACAATCCCTTTAGCAGTGTGACAGGGGTTCTGTTATTGTGTTCTCTACAATCCCTTTAGCAATGTGACAGGGGTTCTGTTATTGTGTTCTCTGCAATCCCTTCAGCAGTGTGACAGGGGTTCTGTTATTGTGTTCTCTACAATTTCTTTAGCAGTGTGACAGGGGTTCTGTTATTGTGTTCTCTACAATCCCTTTAGCAATGTGACAGGGGTTCTGTTATTGTGTTCTCTGCAAGGTCGTACTGTCCGAAACGATAAAGTCTACCAAAAGATTTCACACGAATTGAGAAATATGTATTTGTTTTTCACTTGGTGATGAATGCAAATGCAAACTGAATAATTTCATTTAATATTATTAAAGTTAGATTAAATACTACTAATAATAACTTTAAAAAGTTAGATACATATATAAAAAAGGTCAGTAAACACTGTATTTAAAGTAGGCCTATTAAAAACAAAATCTAAATGTAACATTAAAGACATTTTTCTTTACAACTTGTTTTTACATGCAATGTGTGTGTTTGTGTTTAAGGCTGCAGACAGGCTGGTCTGTCCATACTTTCCGGACAGAGAAACAACGGAAGAGTCAGAGTTTAAATTACAACGAGTTGGAGATTATTCTGAGAGTCATAAAGAGAGCTGAAAGACTGGAGCAGAACGAACAGCTCCGCATTGGGTAAGTACAGACTGTCCAAAAACATTTGACATGTACAGAACAGCCAAGAATAAAGGGACCAGCCATAAGTAGGGCTAGCACCGAATAGATCACTAGTCAAATAGAAGGTGACATTCGGCCTCAGAAACTGAAAGTCGACTTTCGCATGCCACATGATTGTGATCTCATTCTGAATCCTGTGGTTTAGATTGTGAAGTCATTCTGAATCCTGTGGTTTAGATTGTGATGTCATTCTGAATCCTGTGGTTTAGATTGTGATGTCATTCTGAATCCTGTGGTTTAGATTGTGATGTCATTCTGAATCCTGTGGTTTAGATAGAGAAGTCATTCTGAATCCTGTGGTTTAGATTGTGAAGTCATTCTGAATCCTGTGGTTTAGACTGTGATGTCATTCTGAATCCTGTGATTTAGACTGTGATGTCATTCTGAATCCTGTGATTTAGACTGTGATGTCATTCTGAATCCTGTGGTTTGGATGGATGGCAGTGCTTTTACAAAAAATAACAATATAGTGCACAAAAAAGTGTAATGAAACATTCACGAACAGCACCAGACATTATCAAGTACATGACCAATATATATATATATATATATATAGTAAAGGATCTACCTCTTCCGGGTTCTTTCAGCAGCGTTTACGACCACACAGACACACAGAATTGAAGTTTGAGCGCTATCGCAAACTTTTACTTTTCAAAACAAAATAAACAAACAAAACCCAAGCTCTGTTCGAGCACTAACTAAAACTCACTGGAACGCCCTTCCTGGCACGGGACGGATACCCCGTTTACTCGTAAAAACAAACACACGTTTTACAACACTAAACACAGCACTTACACAAATGACTGCTCGGACACAGTGTACCACTTCCCATGTCCTTCTACTCAGCAGTCACAAGTAGACTGACTGCTGCCTTTTTATTACTGTCAGCTGGCTTCAATTTACAATAATTGCCAGCTGAAATTAATTAACAAATAATAAAGCAATTAACAAATACTACTGTGAAAAAGTATTTGCCCTGTCTAATTTTCTGCATTTTTGCATATTTTTGACACTGAATGTTATCAGATCGTCAACAAAAACCTAATATTAGATAAAAGGGACCCTGAGTGAACAAATAACACAAAAAATTGATACATATTTAATTTATTTATTAAAGAAAGTTATGTAACTCCCAATGCCCTGTGTGAAAAAGTAATCGCCCCCTTAGATTCAATAACTGGTTACACCACCTTTAGCAGCAATAACTGCAACCAAACGCTTCCTGTAGTTATTGATTAGTCTCTCACAGCGCCGTGGAGGAATTTTGGCCCACTCCTCCATGCAGAACTGCTTCAACTCAGTGACATTTGTGGGTTCTCGAGCATGAATTGCTTGTTTCAGGTCCTGCCACAACATCTCAATGGGGTTTAGGTCTGGACTTTGACTAGACCATTCCCAAACTTTAAATGTCTTGTTCTTCAACCATTCTGATGTAGACTTGCTTGTGTGTTTCGGATCATTGTCTTGCTGCATGACCTAGCTGCGCTTCAGCTTCAGCTCACGGACGGATGGCCTGACATTTTCTGATACAGAGAAGAATTCATGGTTCCTTCAATGATGGCAATTCGTCCAGGTCCTGATGCAGCAAAGCATTCCTAAACCATGACACTACCACCATGCTTGACCATTGGTATGAAGTTCTTACTGTGGAATGCAAACAAAACATACACAAAGAAAAGGGCTGTCTGGCCAAACCAAAATAAACACAAATAAACACAATTCCAATTACTTTAAGCACACGAATACCTTGTTCGCTGGCTGGTAACATTCGTTCTTAATGCCTTACTTTTCACAACTCTCTCAGCAATAGCCAAGGCAGTCTCTTTTTTATAATGTGGCTGGGGCCTTAACTACCCATTGATCAAACAATTACCTTATTAAGGCTCCAGCCACAATCTCCTGTGTTTATTTGCCAAATAATAATAATAATGACGGCTTTTTGCCAGCCACAAATAATAAACAATAACGTTGTCCGTCCACACACAAATACAATTATAATAATAATAACAATACTAATTATGATAATAATACAACACAAATACATAAATAGTAAAAGGGGGGGGGGGGGGCATCTTGCCACACTGGTACAACACCAACTTTCTGAGTGAAGACAGCAGTCCACCTGAAAAAAAATACAAATAAAATAAGGGCACCGGCAAGAGTAGACACATAACAGGAGATGAGGAACAGCTAAATGAAACAGAAGAAAACAAAGATTGAAAAAACACACACAAAAAGAAAACTACAGCGTGGGCTGTTAATGAACTTAAAGACTGGTTTAAAGAAAAATATGGACATTCATTTTAAGGAAATAAGTAAAAAAAAAATCTTAACAACATAAGGGGATTTTATGCCATTGCAAAAAGTTCAACTGGGGACCAGTATTCAGTCTCCAGTGTTATAACGCTGAGCTGGATTAAATAGATATTTTAACAGTAGAAGTTTTAACATATCTGCTTACCGCAGGTTTAAACCCAACAAGAACATATTCCTGTCAGTCATGAAAACTTTGAAAGGAGGTAAAGACAAGGCCAGACACCACCCCCTGACTTACCAGCCTGGATTTGAAGCGTCTGCGGGAAAGTGAGGCACTGTCCCCTGACACCGCGGTTGGCTTGGTGCGTAAAGTCTGTTGTGATCGTCGACTTAATCTGGCACAACTTGAACGCGAGGGTGTCCAACAACTAACAAACACATCTTTTGAGATCCGAAAGGATGAAAACAGACTTGAATATGTGTGCCTTGCATATAACGAGGACACAAACTCACCTGAAGATGCAGCTTCAGCATCCATGGGAGCTTTTCCCTACTTCCTCGGTGTATATATATTTCCAGACATTATCACGTACATGATTAATACAGGCCAACTTCACTATAACGAACCCCCCTGGGACCTGGAGAAATGTTTGTTATATCAGGTTGTTCACTATAATAGGGTTTGGCATTTTTCTGTATCAGAATAATGACAAAACGGAAAATTTTAATTGAACATAATATATAGTATTTTTATGTAGATTCCTTCAAATCGATCAACATTTAAACGGTATTGTAACAAGGTACTCGTGTCACAGACAGAGGAGTTGGAGTTGAAACGCCAGCACAGGTGCGCAAGATTTATTAAACACAAAACAGAAAGTAAACAAACGGGTCATGTGACACTGATGGTAACGCACAGAGGACAGGCAGCAAGTCTCAATTGAGCGCCCGTCTGTAAACAATCATTTGATCAAACATAACTCCAAAAAGCACACAAAACAAACCTGTTTCCACACATAATTTACACCGACACTAATTCCCCCCACAGGTATGTTTAAAAGAAAACAGTAAAGAAATGAAAAAGGAAAGAATGTACACTTACATGCTGAATACATTAACTACATGTCCTTTCTCTTGAAAAAACTATTCAGCGTAGTTTGCTCCTCACGCCTGTTGCCTGGTTGCAGTTTGTGTGAAGATGACTGACAGGCAACGATTGCATTCGTCATGCATGATTCGTACTATAATAGGTCATCTTTGAATTAGCGTTGTCTTTGAATTAGTCAACCATGGTATTTGTTTTCACAGAGAATAACACATTTGACACTGGAGAAAGTTCAGTGTCAGTCATTACTGAGATTGTTGTATCCGAGTCGATCCTGTACGTGATCGTTCTAATAGGGCTAATTTGCATTGAAAAAATCTGTTCTTGCTGTTGGGATTGTTTAAAATGGGTGTTCATTATAGTGGAGTTAGCCTGTATATGTGTATACAGTATATATATAATGTCGACCTGTTTGACTATTTTTACCTCAGCTTTGTCAATTGAGTCCTTCTATCCCTAATGTAAAGATATGATATCTACAAAGGGGGCACGTTAGAGACAATCAATATGAGCCCTATGTAGAGCTAATGTAACAGTGATCTAATGTTAAAAAAAGACACCATTGGGGCAAACTTGCCCCCCCATTTATTTTCCATAATCCTTTACAGTGGTGCAGAGGTCTCAGATATGCAGTTTTGAAAGGAAGACACTTAGTAAACATGTATTTAAATCATGAAATGTGGCACTACACCGGTTCGATAAAGTCCTCTCAGAAAGCCTGTTGCTGTTTCACTTCCCAGGTCATGTCACCTCAGCAGTGTCTTCTAAGTCATGTTACTGTCTGAAAGCTTGTCACTCATTACAGGAATCAGTTGATTGGTTATTTACAGGAGAGAAGCTGTTGGGGACACTCTTCAGGTTACCGAGAAAGTGCACCACTGCTTGCAATCATGACTTACTCAGTTAACCTAGCGGTGTATCAGGGTTACAATTAAAATGTGTTGAATTTGCTTGCTCACCTGGAGGGTAAAATTGTCACCCCCTTCAATGGCTTCTTTCTTGTCATTAACCAACCAGCTGGATCCCATACTGGCTGTCATGCTTTCAGCCAGCTTTGACCCAGAAGACACTGCTGAGGTGAAATGACTCAGGAATTGCAAACAGATAACCTGAGAATGAGGCATAGAAACTGAGAGCTACCTACAGAAGTATCAGATACCATGTTTTAAAATGTTTTTAAAATGGAAATACTGTGTTTCTTTCAAAACTGTGCATTTGAGACGTTTTATAGTGAATGAAAGTGCAGGACAGGGGAGATTTATGTTGTGTGATACACTGCCGTTACAGATTCTGTCCTGTCCCCTGTCGATGAGATGAGATGAGGGTAAAAGCTCTAAAACCATGAATGCAGACGAGCCTGACTCTTTTGCATTGTGGTTAAGGTGCTTGTTTGTGATGCGCAAGGTCATCAGATTGCACCCAGCCTCCGTCCTGTTACATTATTAGTGTTGTGTTAGCTACAGTCCCTTTCAGGAAGCTGTTCTGGCTGTGTTGCAGGAGGCTAGTGGAGCGTCTTGAGAACATGAGGAAGAATGTGATGGGGAACGGCCTGTCTCAGTGCCTGCTGTGCGGGGAGCTCCTGGGCTTGCTGGGGACCCCCTCTGTGTTCTGTCAGGACTGCACCCAGGTAAGCAGAATATAAGAAAAGCAAAAATATAAGAAAAGTTACGAAAGCTAACTGATTCCAAAGCTACATGGCTGAAATCGTGGTGCACACAGGAAGGCTTCACCTTTCTTGAACATTGGAGCACTTTCTACAACAAGGACTATCTATACAGGTGGGACGGACTGCACTTAAACAGAAAGGGAACCAATCTACTCGGAGAAAGGATCCTTCAGGCGGTACAGAAGCATTTAAACTAGAAAGGAAGGGGGGAGAAAACAAAAAAACAGAAGGGAGACTACATCAAAACAAGAGCAACAACTCAGGTAAGACCACTATTAAATGTATTTATCTTAATGCTAGAAGTCTCAGAAACAAAATGTTAGAACTTGAAGCTACTGCACTAACAAGCAACTACGATGTGATAGGTGTTACAGAAACTTGGTTGTCTGAGAGTGATGGAGACGAATATAATATTAGTGGGTACACACTGTATAGGAAAGACAGGCAGGACAGAAGAGGCGGAGGGGTAGCGCTATACATAAGAAATAGCCTTGAAGCCCAGGTGTTAAATCGGGACAAAGAAAACAATGCAGAATCAATATGGGTCAGAATAATGGACACAAATTCAAAGGGCATAATAATAGGAGCATGCTATAGACCGCCAAATTCAGACGCTGAGCAAAATAATCTGTTATACAATGACATTCGAAATGCGTGTAGAAAAGGTGAAGCCATACTAATGGGGGATTTCAACTTCCCCTGTATAAAATGGGAAAACCCAATGGGGGGCACGACGGACGAAATTGAAATGGTGGAAATGACTGCTTCCTAACGCAATTTGTCAAGGCACCGACTAGAGGGGAGGCATGCCTTGACTTAGTCTTTTCAAATAATGAAGACAGAATAACTAAAACAGAGGTCAGAGAGCCATTGGCAAACTCAGACCACAACATGGTCTCATTTGAAATATTTTTTAAAACCCCAAAAGTAATGACTAAAGCTAAGGTTTACAATTTTAGAAAAGCAAACTACGAAGGTATGAAACAGAGACTAATAGAAGTAGATTGGAGTAAAATAGAGAAAACATCCACAGAAAAAGGGTGGCTGTTTTTTAAAAATGTAGTACTAGAGGCACAAAACAATTACATCCCAAAAGTAGACAAATCTAAATCTAAAACAAAATGGCCAAAATGGTTTAATAGATCAATTAAAAAAAATATTCAGCGAAAAAAGGCACTTTACAGAGCGTTTAAAAGGGACCAAAAACAAAGCACACAGAAAGAGTACTTGGAACTGCAAACACAAGTCAAAAAGGAAGTTAGAAAGGCCAAGAGAGAGATAGAAATCAATATTGCTAAGGGGGCTAAAACCAATTCCAAAATGT
Organism: Acipenser ruthenus; assembly: GCF_902713425.1. NCBI lineage: Eukaryota > Metazoa > Chordata > Actinopteri > Acipenseriformes > Acipenseridae > Acipenser > Acipenser ruthenus. The sequence continues at coordinate 9,770,984 of NC_081214.1, forward strand.
TTTTCCAATATTATAACAGCAAGAGAACATTCAAAGAGGAGGTTAAATGTCTAAGAGACACAAATGGCAAAATCATAGATGAAGAAAAAAAAATAGCAAATATATTAAATGATTACTTTTCACAGGTTTTTACAAAGGAGGACACGGACAACATGCCCCACATGTCGACCTGTTCCTATCCAGTTTTAAATAACTTTAGCATAACAGAGGCAGAAGTGTTAAAGGGACTAGGAGCTCTTAAAATAAACAAATCCCCTGGGCCGGATGAGATCCTCCCAATAGTACTCAAAGAAATGAAAGAAGTTATTTACAAACCGCTAACCAAGATCATGCAACAGTCTCTTGACACAGGGGTTGTACCAACAGACTGGAAAATAGCAAATGTAATACCAATCCACAAAAAGGGAGACAAAACCGAACCAGGTAACTACAGACCAATAAGCCTGACTTCTATTATATGTAAACTTATGGAAACTATAATAAGATCCAAAATGGAAAATTACTTATATGGTAACAATATCCTGGGAGACAGCCAGCATGGTTTTAGGAAAGGGAGATCATGTCTAACTAACCTACTTGACTTTTTTGAGGATGCAACATTGAAAATGGATAACTGCAAAGCATACGACATGGTTTATTTAGATTTCCAGAAAGCTTTTGACAAAGTCCCGCATAAAAGATTAATTCTCAAACTGAACGCAGTAGGGATTCAAGGAAATGCATGCACATGGATTAGGGAGTGGTTAACAGGTAGAAAACAGAAAGTACTGATTAGAGGAGAAACCTCAAAATGGAGTGAGGTAACCAGTGGTGTACCACAGGGATCAGTATTAGGTCCTCTGCTATTCCTAATCTACATTAATGATTTAGACTCTGATATATTAAGCAAACTCGTTAAATTTGCAGACGACACAAAAATAGGAGGAGTGGCAGACACTGTTGAAGCAGCAAAGGTCATTCAAAATGATCTAGACAGCATTCAGAACTGGGCAGACACATGGCAAATGAAATTTAATAGAGAAAAGTGTAAAGTATTGCATGCGGGCAATAAAAATGTGCATTATAAATATCATATGGGAGATACTGAAATTGAAGAAGGGAACTATGAAAAAGACCTAGGAGTTTATGTTGACTCAGAAATGTCTTCATCTAGACAATGTGGGGAAGCTATAAAAAAGGCTAACAAGATGCTTGGATATATTGTGAGAAGTGTTGAATTTAAATCAAGGGAAGTAATGTTAAAACTCTACAATGCATTAGTAAGACCTCACCTAGAATATTGTGTTCAGTTCTGGTCACCTCGTTACAAAAAGGATATTGCTGCTCTAGAAAGAGTGCAAAGAAGAGCAACCAGAATTATCCCGGGTTTAAAAGGCATGTCGTATGCAGACAGGCTAAAAGAATTGAATCTATTCAGTCTTGAACAAAGAAGACTACGCGGCGATCTGATTCAAACATTCAAAATCCTAAAAGGTATAGACAATGTCAACCCGGGGGACTTCTTTGACTTGAAAAAAGAAAAAAGGACCAGGGGTCATAAATGGAGATTAGATAAAGGGGCATTCAGAACAGAAAATAGGAGGCACTTTTTTACACAGAGAATTGTGAGGGTCTGGAACCAACTCCCCAGTAATGTTGTTGAAGCTGACACCCTGGGATCCTTCAAGAAGCTGCTTGATGAGATTCTGGGATCAATAAGCTACTAACAACCAAACGAGCAAGATGGGCTGAATGGCCTCCTCTCGTTTGTAAACTTTCTTATGTTCTTATGTTCTTATGTACATTCAGTGGGCTTTTGAAGGACTTCAAGGATACAGCAGCAACAGCATGGCTTGGAAACTCATTCTACACAGCTAACATATTTATATATATATACTGTACCGACACCAATTATTTACAGAACGACTGGGGGTGGGGATTTTATTGCCCATGTTTCGTCACTTAGACCCCTTACTTACTAAATATATTGGTACCATGAATAGATAATCCATTTAAAAAATATGCAAAAGATTTTAACAGTGGCAGCTGGTGGCCAAAAAATGGGGAAGCAGAAAAAAGGCAGGGAGCTTCGTGTCCCGTTCAGCCCCCAGCAGCAGAAGAATCTCATTCATGTATTCTGACTGACAACGCACTTCATAGCCTCTTCACGCGTTACCTGTTAAACGCATTTACTCACTACCAGCAGGGAAAAGAAAAACAGGAGCCCATCATAGTTTATTCTGTTAAACGTAACTGTTACACAGTGCCAGCGTATGTTTAAAAATGCACTGTACAATATTATATTGCATTTAGATTTCAAATTGCATAAAATATTTTCTAAACAAAGTTGTTAAGGCAGGAGAAAGGTAGACAAAAATCAAACAGTTCTATAATTTGCTAAACTTAATAAATGATCTACAAAATAATTACATACCGCTCTGTACATATGAAACGTATCCATTAATAAAAAGGAAAACCTTCTACCACAAGTGATTTTCAAAGAAACAAACAGAAAAAGTAATTACTTATCATTTTAAAATGGTATCAATCTCTAGGCATTCGCTGCATCCTTCTAAACAGCATTCTGTTCCTTTCACGTCAGTATCAGCATCCAAGGTCATCAATGTGGGAAGGCACGTGTCCAGTGATTGGCTAAAACAGAGAAAAGGGGAGGTGAGGCATGCCACCCATGGCTATTTTTTAGACGGCTTTACTCAACATTCCATGCAAGCCATCAGAAGAAATGGAAAAATATTACTAATCATAGCTATATAGCAAGCTAATCATAACTACAGAGGAGGAGACCAGAGTGGTGACTGAGTGTAGAATTTGGATTGGATGGCTGATAACTACTTGCTCATTAAATATATTGGTATCCCTGTATAGATAATTGTCGCCTCTTTAAAAAAAGCATTTTAATGTTCAGTGGTACCCTAAATATGATCCTCTTACACTAATGCAGAATGACTGGGTTTTAAATGTTCTCTTCATTTCACCCTTAAAACTAGGTTCCTGGCTAAGGACTGCCAAGGACAACACTGTATTGAATATTATTATTATTATTATTATTATTATTATTATTATTATTATTATTATTGATTTCTTAGCAGATGTCCTTACCCAGGGTGACTTACAGTTGTATACAAAAAATACATATCAAGAATTACAGTACAATTAAGAGCAAGATACAAAATACAATGACTTCAGTCCTAATAAGAGCAAATACAAAACCCAGTACAATTTGTTATCAGGGCAGTTCAAGAGCAGATAACAATAATTTTTTGGATAAAACAGAGAACAAATGCTCCACCCAGTCATTCAGCATTGTGAGTACGTGGATCATATTTAGGGTACCACTGAACTTGGTGGACAAGCTGTTCAGTAAAATCTTTTGTATATTTTTTAAAGGAGACGGTTATTTATTCAGGAATACCAAGATATTTAGTAAGTAAGGGGTCCAACAAGAAACACGTCTAAATGCTATAAAATAACTGTTGCTAGGCTGCTGCTTCTAATCCGTTACCACGACGACCAATTACCATAGAAAACCCTCACAGCACCCCCCCACCCTTCTGCGGTATCTCACGCTAATGAGATCAAGGTCTAGACCAGCAGAGGAAATGAAAGCTCTTGAGGGGACTGTGTTTACATGGGTCTTTAATATCAGATTGAATCAAGGTGAGCCGACCAGGCTGTTTAATAACAGCAGGTCTGACTTTCTGCAGGATGCATTCTGGCTTTGTCTCTCCTAGCTGGCCAGTATGAGTTCATATACATACACTCTGTGTCTGTGCTGGGCAGAACAGGTGCCAGTCCAGCAAAGAAACAGATAGGCAACACACTGGGCTGACCACTTCTGCATTCTGTCAACAAGCAACGACTACAGAATGTCACAATTGTGTACATGTTCTAGTAATTGTAGCTAACAAAATTATTTCATTAGCTTCCATTAGCTGTATACATGTTCAGTTTTTAAAGAAACACATGTTGTAGCACACATGTATTTTTATTTTATAACTAGGTACTGTACATAAGAACATAAGAACATAAGAAAGTTTACAAACGAGAGGAGGCCATTCAGCCCATCTTGCTCGTTTGGTTCTTAGTAGCTTATTGATCCCAGAATCTCATCAAGCAGCTTCTTGAAGGATCCCAGGGTGTCAGCTTCAACAACATTACTGGGGAGTTGGTTCCAGACCCTCACAATTCTATGTGTAAAAAAGTGCCTCCTATTTTCTGTTCTGAATGCCCCTTTATCTAATCTCCATTTATGACCCCTGGTCCTTTTTTCTTTTTCAAGTCAAATAAGTCCCCTGGGTTGACATTGTCTATACCTTTTAGGATTTTAAATGTTTGAATCAGATCGCCGCGTAGTCTTCTTTGTTCAAGACTGAATAGATTCAATTCTTTTAGCCTGTCTGCATACGACATGCCTTTTAAACCCGGGATAATTCTGGTTGCTCTTCTTTGCACTCTTTCTAGAGCAGCAATATCCGTTTTGTAACAAGGTGACCAGAACTGAACACAATATTCTAGGTGAGGTCTTACTAATGCATTGTAGAGTTTTAACATTACTTCCCTTGATTTAAATTCAACACTTCTCACAATCTATCCGAGCATCTTGTTAGCCTTTTTTGTAGCTTCCCCACATTGTCTAGATGAAGACATTTCTGAGTCAACATAAACTCCTAGGTCTTTTTCATAGTTCCCTTCTTCAATTTCACTATCTCCCATATGTCTCAGTGGCTTGCTTTGCCCTCCAGAAGTACTGCTTTACTTCCTTGGTCATTTTCACCTCAGCAGTGTGGGTCATTGTGGCAGGGTGCCCCGTCCCTTTGCGTATTTATGTGTTTTATGTTGTATGTGGCATGTTAATGTTGGTGTATATGTATTGGTGCATGGGATATAATGTGGGGCTATGTAGCACGGGTGTTGTTGAAATGTATATTTGTATTTAGGCACAGGGATTGCACAATCACTCCACGTGTAGATTAAAGTATGGAAGTGTGTGTTTCTTCCGGTCACCGCTCAAGCCAGCTTGCCACAGTCATGTGACTGGCTGAAAGCATGTCAGTCAATAGGGGAAGCAGCTGATTGGTTATTGACCGGAAAGAAGCCAGTGAAAAAGAAGCCAGAGATTCGTTTAGAGATTGATTTAGCATTTAACCAGATATCATGCTTTTAAATGAAAATTTCAAAACTGCACATTTATATAATGAATGGATGCGCCTGGCAGAGACAATGTATGCAACTATTTTGTAGTTACAATTACTTAATGACAACAGGCCCTGGTCACAAACCATGGACAAAGTACAAGGGTCTATAAGACGGGAATTCTTCTTATCGTATCTTAGTTCTTATCTTAGCTACGTACACACACACACTGCAGTTGGCTCGGTTGTTTGTTGTACACACACACCTTTCATTACTGAAGTGAGTGTCTCCCTGTTTAAACAAACCACTGAACTCGGGCCATCATTATGCTCATCATGAGGTTTTATGTTACAACATGGAGGCTGTGTTTTTTTTATGCTTTTGGAAGAATGTACTACGTAAGAACGTAAGAAAGTTTACAAACGAGAGGAGGCCATTCAGCCCATCTTGCTCGTTTGGTTGTTAGTAGTTTATTGATTATTATTATTATTATTATTATTTATTTCTTAGCAGACGCCCTTATCCAGGGCGACTTACAATTGTTACAAGATATCACATTATTTCACATTATACAGATATCACATTATTTTTACATACAATTACCCATTTATACAGTTGGGTTTTTTTTTTTTTTTTTTTTACTGATCCCAGAATCTCATCAAGCAGCTTCTTGAAGGATCCCAGGGTGTCAGCTTCAACAACATTACTGGGGAGTTGGTTCCAGACCCTCACAATTCTCTGTGTAAAAAGTGCCTCCTATTTTCTGTTCTGAATGCCCCTTTATCTAATCTCCATTTATGACCCCTGGTCCTTTTTTCTTTTTTCAAGTCAAAGAAGTCCCCCAGGTTGACATTGTCTATACCTTTTAGGATTTTGAATGTTTGAATCAGATCGCCGCATAGTCTTCTTTGTTCAAGACTGAATAGATTCAATTATTTTAGCCTGTCTGCATACGACATGCCTTTTAAACCTGGGATAATTCTGGTTGCTCTTCTTTGCACTCTTTCTAGAGCAGCAATATCCTTTTTGTAACGAGGTGACCAGAACTGAACACAATATTCTAGGTGAGGTCTTACTAATGCATTGTAGAGTTTTAACATTACTTCCCTTGATTTAAATTCAACACTTCTCACAATATATCCAAGCATCTTGTTAGCCTTTTTTATAGCTTCCCCACATTGTCTGGATGAAGACATTTCTGAGTCAACATAAACTCCTAGGTCTTTTTCATAGTTCCCTTCTTCAATTTCACTATCTCCCATATGATATTTATAATGCACATTTTTATTGCCCGCATGCAATACTTTACACTTTTCTCTATTAAATTTCATTTGCCATGTGTCTGCCCAATTTTGAATGCTGTCTAGATCATTTTGAATGACCTTTGCTGCTTCAACAGTGTCTGCCACTCCTCCTATTTTTGTGTCGTCTGCAAATTTAACGAGTTTGCTTACTATATCAGAGTCTAAATCATTAATGCAGATTAGGAATAGCAGAGGACCTAATACTGATCCCTGTGGTACACCACTGGTTACCTCACTCCATTTCGAGGTTTCTCCTCTAATCAGTATTTTCTGTTTTCTACCTGTTAACCACTCCCTAATCCATGTGCATGCATTTCCTTGAATCCCTACTGCGTTCAGTTTGAGAATTAATCTTTTATGCGGGACTTTGTCAAAAGCTTTCTGGAAATCTAAATAAACCATGTCGTATGCTTTGCAGTTATCCATTTTCAATGTTGCATCCTCAAAAAAGTCAAGTAGGTTAGTTAGACATGATCTCCCTTTCCTAAAACCATGCTGGCTGTCTCCCAGGATATTGTTACCATATAAGTAATTTTCCATTTTGGATCTTATTATAGTTTCCATAAGTTTACATATAATAGAAGTCAGGCTTATTGGTCTGTAGTTACCTGGTTCGGTTTTGTCTCCCTTTTTGTGGATTGGTATTACATTTGCTATTTTCCAGTCTGTTGGTACAACCCCTGTGTCAAGAGACTGTTGCATGATCTTGGTTAGCGGTTTGTAAATAACTTCTTTCATTTCTTTGAGTACTATTGGGAGGATCTCATCCGGCCCAGGGGATTTGTTTATTTTAAGAGCTCCTAGTCCCTTTAACACTTCTGCCTCTGTTATGCTACAGTTATTTAAAACTGGATAGGAACAGGTCGACATGTGGGGCATGTTGTCCGTGTCCTCCTTTGTAAAAACCTGTGAAAAGTAATCATTTAATATATTTGCTATTTTTTTTTCTTCATCTATGATTTTGCCATTTGTGTCTCTTAGACATTTAACCTCCTCTTTGAATGTTCTCTTGCTGTTATAATATTGGAAAAACATTTTGGAATTGGTTTTAGCCCCCTTAGCAATATTGATTTCTATCTCTCTCTTGGCCTTTCTAACTTCCTTTTTGACTTGTGTTTGCAGTTCCAAGTACTCTTTCTATGTGCTTTGTTTTTGGTCCCTTTTAAACGCTCTGTAAAGTGCCTTTTTTCGCTGAATATTTTTTTAAATTGATCTATTAAACCATTTTGGCCATTTTGTTTTAGATTTAGATTTGTCTACTTTTGGGATGTAATTGTTTTGTGCCTCTAGTACTACATTTTTAAAAAACAGCCACCCTTTTTCTGTGGATGTTTTCTCTATTTTACTCCAATCTACTTCTATTAGTCTCTGTTTCATACCTTCGTAGTTTGCTTTTCTAAAATTGTAAACCTTAGCTTTAGTCATTACTTTTGGGGTTTTAAAAAATATTTCAAATGAGACCATGTTGTGGTCTGAGTTTGCCAATGGCTCTCTGACCTCTGTTTTAGTTATTCTGTCTTCATTATTTGAAAAGACTAAGTCAAGGCATGCCTCCCCTCTAGTCGGTGCCTTGACAAATTGCGTTAGGAAGCAGTCATTTGTCATTTCCACCATTTCAATTTCGTCCGTCGTGCCCCCCATTGGGTTTTCCCATTTTATACAGGGGAAGTTGAAATCCCCCATTAGTATGGCTTCTCCTTTTCTACACGCATTTCGAATGTCATTGTATAACAGATTATTTTGCTCAGCGTCTGAATTTGGCGGTCTATAGCATGCTCCTATTATTATGCCCTTTGAATTTGTGTCCATTATTCTGACCCATATTGATTCTGCATTGTTTTCTTTGTCCTGATTTAACACCTGGGCTTCAAGGCTATTTCTTATGTATAGCACTACCCCTCCGCCTCTTCTGTCCTGCCTGTCTTTCCTATACAGTGTGTACCCACTAATATTATATTCGTCTCCATCACTCTCAGACAACCAAGTTTCTGTAACACCTATCACATCGTAGTTGCTTGTTAGTGCAGTAGCTTCAAGTTCTAACATTTTGTTTCTGAGACTTCTAGCATTAAGATAAATACATTTAATAGTGGTCTTACCTGAGTTGTTGCTCTTGTTTTGATGTGGTCTCCCTTCTGTTTTTTTGTTTTCTCCCCCCTTCCTTTCTAGTTTAAATGCTTCTGTACCGCCTGAAGGATCCTTTCTCCGAGTAGATTGGTTCCCTTTCTGTTTAAGTGCAGTCCGTCCCACCTGTATAGGTAGTCCTTGTTGTAGAAAGTGCTCCAATGTTCAAGAAAGGTGAAGCCTTCCTGTGTACACCACGATTTCAGCCATGCATTTTGATTTTGTATTTCCAGCTGTCCATATGGTCCTTTGCAAGGCGCCGGCAGTATCCCAGAAAATACCACAGTTTTGGTCTTGTCTTTTAATTTCCTTCCTAGCTCTCTGAATTTGTTTTGCAGGGATCTTGGCCTGTCTCTTCCAATGTTGTTTGTACCAATGTGGACGACTACTACCGGGTCATCTCCTGTTCGTTCTAGGAGCCTGTCCACATTCTCAGTGATGTGCTTGACTGAGGCTCCTGGAAGGCAGCACACTGTTGTAGTAAGGGGGTCGAAACTGCAAACTGAACTTGCTGTGTTTCTCAGTATGGAGTCCCCAACAATCATGACCTCCCTTCTTTTTGCTGCCTGGTCAGCACTGTTTATAGGGTTTCTTTCATTCTCGTGATGTTGGTTTTGGTCATTTAAATGTTGAAGTGGCTCAAATGTGTTGGCTGTCTGGATTTCTGGTGGTTGTGTTTGACGAAGTTTCTTTTTTTCCCTGCTTCTGCCTATCTGAACCCAGCTGTTTCAACTCTCTTCCATCTCCCTGGTGGCTTTCAGTCTGCTAGGGGTGCAGACTTCCATGAATTGTGGGTGTGTCAGCTCCTCAAGCTCCTGTTGCTGTCTCATTTCCTCCAGCTCCTTTTCTAGCAGGCTTAATCGCTGAAGCAAGTCCTGGATCGTGAGGCACTTTACACAAACTTGGTTGAGCTCTGTTGGGTTTTCTCGGATTTCCCACATCATGCAGTTGTCACAGATTACTGGCTTGAATACCATTTTTTTGTTTTTTTTGTTTAGTGTAGCTTCTGCAGCTGTCAACCTGCTTTCAACCTGCTTCTAACTGCGTTGTACTTGTCCACTCGTACTTCTCCCACGATGTCGCTTCCACACGCTGTCGCTGGGAAGTCTGCCTGCCTTTTGTTTGTTTGTGTTTGTGCTGCGTGCTCCGCTCCTCCCCCGTGTCCCAGAACGCCGTGGGATTTGAATCAGCTGCTCCGAGTTTCAGCTGATCAGAAAAATACACGCAGCTGCACGGCTTTACGCTGCAATGTTTTCTGATTAAAGGAACTCCAGATTTAAAGATGTAATTCCTCCTTTCTGCTTCTAACTGCGTTGTACTTGTCCACTCGTACTTCTCCCACTGTACGTAATCGATCGAGAGCTCGTCAAGCACAGCTGTGCTCTTTTCTGCAAAACCAGCGGAGACAGCGTTTTGCTTTTTCTGCACTGCTAAATACAGTGGTGACGATCTGCAGCACCATGATGGTAGATCGAAACATTTCGGCGATCTTCCGATCAGAAAGCTGCTGGGAATGACTTGAGTAGTCTCCAAATGACTGGATTAAAAATGTACACATGTCTAAGGAGTCATATGTGTCTTTATTATTTACTGAGACGTTTCCTGGAGTGCCAAAACACACAGATGAGACGTTCGTTATCGGTGGAAAAATGAGTTGCGGTTGCACTGTGGCGTTTGGGGATACGAATTGTCCCATATTGTTTTATTTAAGTTGCAAAACCAAAAATACATTTTTTTTTCTTACAACAATATATTATACAACTGTACTTTGATTAAATAAAAACAGTATATTATATGTAGGCACTATTTACCATTGTTATGAATTTACTATTCATCAATATTACAAAATCAACTTGGCTCTGCAGGCACCTCTATATATTATTTAGCCGTGTTTATGACATCATTAGTTGCGCAGAAATCCACTGAGTACCAACTGCGGTTGTGTTAGTGCGGTTGTAATACACACACACAGTTAGTGCGCATTAACCAACCAAACTGAATTAATAACCACACTCGATACTTGTTCCGAACAGGATTAACTAGTGCAGTTATCACTGCCCTTTGTAACCGAACTGTGTGTGTGTACAAACCGTATTAAGAGCAAAAGGAACTCACAACCAAATTTAGCCTGTTTGTGTACGTAGCCTTAGTTTCCTTTACTCCCCCTTTACCTTTTTATGATGTCTTTTGCAAAGTGTCTGTGTTCAGGTGCATTGACTGGGATCCCAGGAGCTGCTCTTCAGTTCTAGTTACCTGCCATAGGCATCTGTAACACAGACTAGATCAACAAAAGCATCTTTATAAAAATAAGAGCCAGCTAGTGATCAAGTTTAGATTAAGTTTCTGTTTTTCTGGCAGTTCAGAAATGTGCACTAAATGGTGCTGGCGTGTACTAATATAAAGAGCTGATCCAGCCTAAATATGTCAATGACGGGCATCTAGAACTGAGGAGCAGCTCCTGCACTCCTAGTCAAAGCACCTTTACATAGACTTTCTGGAATCTGCCAACAAGAGCTTGGAACTCAGGCACCATTTTTTTGGATTGAACTTAACACTGGACACTGCAATTTCTTACTTGCAGATATTATGTAAAGCCCTTTATTTTAGAAGACAGAAAATTTCACATGTATATTTTTTTAAATGTAGCGACTTTTATTTTGGCGTTTTTCACCTACAAATGTGTTTATTTTCATGATGCACTGGACTCTGCAGCTATACAGTTTAATGTTTGTTCTGTGAAAAGATTTGAAATATCAAAACGGGGGCATACTGCAGCAGCATTGAATTGTATTTCACCAGTCATTAAATATGTTAACTGCACTTCTTGATTCTTTAGTGTGACTGTGTGCTGTGCTCTATCTTTGAATTTTAAGCATGCCTAATTGTAAACATAATCTATCTACATCATGTTAAAAATACCCCCTCCTCCCCACCTCCCCACATGCATTTTTGTCTTAATGACAGCTTTACAACCCTGGGGGCGTTACACAAATAAGAAATGGAGTAGTAAAAAGAACCACTCCTGAGTGATTCTACTATGAAATGGGTCCAGCAAGAGTATGCAATCCCTCTGCAATAATACCTATATGAAATGGGTCCTGCAAGAGTATTCAATCTCTCTGCAATAATACCTATATGAAATGGGTCCTGCAAGAGGATGCAATCCCTCTGCAATAATACCTATATGAAATGGGTCCAGCAAGAGTATGCAATCCCTCTGCAATAATACCTATATCAAATGGGTCCAGCAAGAGTATGCAATCCCTCTGCAATAATACCTATATGAAATGGGTCCTGCAAGAGTATTCAATCCCTCTTCAATAATACCTATATGAAATGGGTCCTGCAAGAGGATGCAATCCCTCTGCAATAATACCTATATGAAATGGGTCCAGCAAGAGTATGCAATCCCTCTGCAATAATACCTATATGAAATGGGTCCTGCAAGAGTATTCAATCCCTCTGCAATAATACCTATATGAAATGGGTCCTGCAAGAGGATGCAATCCCTCTGCAATAATACCTATATGAAATGGGTCCAGCAAGAGTATGCAATCCCTCTGCAATAATACCTATATGAAATGGGCCCTGCAAGAGGATGCAATCCCTCTGCAATAATACCTATATGAAATGGGTCCTGCAAGAGGATGCAATCCCTCTGCAATAATACCTATATGAAATGGGTCCTGCAAGAGTATTCAATCTCTCTGCAATAATACCTATATGAAATGGGTCCTGCAAGAATATTCAATCTCTCTGCAATAATACCTATATGAAATGGGTCCTGCAAGAGTATTCAATCTCTCTGCAATAATACCTACTAGGAAATGGGCCCTGCAAGAGTATTCAATCTCTCTGCAATAATACCTATATGAAATGGGCCCTGCAAGAGGATGCAATCCCTCTGCAATAATACCTATATGAAATGGGTCCTGCAAGAGGATGCAATCCCTCTGCAATAATACCTATATGAAATGGGTCCTGCAAGAGTATTCAATCTCTCTGCAATAATACCTATATGAAATGGGTCCTGCAAGAGTATTCAATCTCTCTGCAATAATAGCTACTAGGAAATGGGCCCTGCAAGAGTATTCAATCTCTCTGCAATAATACCTATATGAAATGGGCCCTGCAAGAGGATGCAATCCCTCTGCAATAATACCTATATGAAATGGGTCCAGCAAGAGTATGCAATCCCTCTGCAATAATACCTATATGAAATGGGTCCTGCAAGAGTATTCAATCCCTCTGCAATAATACCTATATGAAATGGGTCCTGCAAGAGGATGCAATCCCTCTGCAATAATACCTATATGAAATGGGTCCAGCAAGAGTATGCAATCCCTCTGCAATAATACCTATATGAAATGGGTCCTGCAAGAGTATTCAATCCCTCTTCAATAATACCTATATGAAATGGGTCCTGCAAGAGGATGCAATCCCTCTGCAATAATACCTATATGAAATGGGTCCTGCAAGAGTATTCAATCTCTCTGCAATAATACCTATATGAAATGGGCCCTGCAAGAGGATGCAATCCCTCTGCAATAATACCTATATGAAATGGGTCCTGCAAGAGGATGCAATCCCTCTGCAATAATACCTATATGAAATGGGTCCTGCAAGAGTATTCAATCTCTCTGCAATAATACCTATATGAAATGGGTCCTGCAAGAATATTCAATCTCTCTGCAATAATACCTATATGAAATGGGTCCTGCAAGAGTATTCAATCTCTCTGCAATAATACCTACTAGGAAATGGGCCCTGCAAGAGTATTCAATCTCTCTGCAATAATACCTATATGAAATGGGCCCTGCAAGAGGATGCAATCCCTCTGCAATAATACCTATATGAAATGGGTCCTGCAAGAGGATGCAATCCCTCTGCAATAATACCTATATGAAATGGGTCCTGCAAGAGTATTCAATCTCTCTGCAATAATACCTATATGAAATGGGTCCTGCAAGAGTATTCAATCTCTCTGCAATAATAGCTACTAGGAAATGGGCCCTGCAAGAGTATTCAATCTCTCTGCAATAATACCTATATGAAATGGGTCCTGCAAGAGTATTCAATCTCTCTGCAATAATAGCTACTAGGAAATGGGCCCTGCAAGAGTATTCAATCTCTCTGCAATAATACTTATATGAAATGGGTCCTGCAAGAGGATGCAATCTCTCTGAAATAATACCTACTAGGAAATGGGCCCTGCAAGAGGATGCAATCTCTCTGAAATAATACCTATATGAAATGGGCCCTGCAAGAGGATGCAATCTCTCTGCAATAATACCTATATGAAATGGGTCCTGCAAGAGGATGCAATCCCTCTGCAATAATACCTATATGAAATGGGTCCTGCAAGAGTATTCAATCTCTCTGCAATAATACCTATATGAAATGGGTCCTGCAAGAGTATTCAATCTCTCTGCAATAATACCTATATGAAATGGGTCCTGCAAGAGTATGCAATCTCTCTGCAATAATACCTATATGAAATGGGTCCTGCAAGAGGATGCAATCCCTCTGCAATAATACCTACTAGGAAATAGAGTTGCTGTCTTGTAAAGTCATGGCCTCTGAATGCTTTCTGTTCTGCAGTCAAATCCCAATACAGAGGAGATTATAACCTAATCAAGAAAAAACCCAGGAAAGCAAACTTCGTATTTGTCTTTTATAGCACAGTAATGAACAGCCAATCACTGCCTAATTAAAACAACAAACTAATTAAAATGGCTTAAGAAAATGACTGAAGTGAATCTGGTATGTAAAGTAAACAGCTGGACTATTTGTCACACTGTGTTAACCAAAATCTATTATTGTAGCTCCTTATAAAAGCTTCCTCTAGTAAAAGCATAGCTACATTTAAAGGATAGTGAAAGCATGGTAAAGGTTGGGCAAGCTTCGTAAAGCCCAGAGATGTATGGTGAAGCATATTAAAAACATGCACACTGTAAATGATGGGAAATGCATAGTAAAGGCATGGGAAACTGCAACATGATCTTTATAAAGGAAACACCAAAAACACTGCTTTATAAAGGAAACACCAATAACACTGCTTTATAAAGGAAACACCAATAACACTGCTTTATAAAGGAAACACCAATAACACTGCTTTATAAAGGAAACACCAAAAACACTGCTTTATAAAGGAAACACCAATAACACTGCTTTATAAAGGAAACACCAATAACACTGCTTTATAAAGGAAACACCAAAAACACTGCTTTTTGGTACCTAATCACTTTGTGTACTATGTGACTACAAAATGTAAATGTAGAATTACTAATACTAACAGAATTGTTTTGATAAGCTTACTAGAAGTCTTTCTCAGTGTCTTCACTGTGTCTTCCACAGTGTGGTATGAATTTTGGTTAACATGGTGAAGTGCGCTCTTAAATAATCTCTTACACAAGTATCATTCGTGGTATTAGGGTTATTTTATCACATCCTTGAAACTTATTTAAAGTATGAGCTCAGCATGGTTCATTGCAATATCTAGTAAACACCATTACAAAATGTTTCTAGTTAGTCCCCCAGAAGGTCTTTTTGCATCATCAGGACTAAAGGTGAGAGAATGAGGCTAATTAGATTATTAGTCTTCAACACTGTGCAAATCCTGTAATGAAAAAAACAGAAAAACACATCAGACTCATTGCATGTTGTTAGCAGCAGCAGTAACTCAAGCAGCCCGTCACAACACACCTGTCAGCAGCGAAGCTCACACAGGTGTTGAAGATGAGAACAATAATCTAATTAGTGTCACTCTCAAACTCTCTGAATGGATGGCTCAGGTAAGTGATGGAAGAAGCTAATATCATTGGAAAGGATTGGATGGCTCAGGTAAGTGATGGAGGAAGTTAATATCATTGGAAAGGATTGGATGGCTCAGGTAAGTGATGGAGGAAGCTAATATCATTGGAAAGGATTGGATGGCTCAGGTAAGTGATGGAGGAAGTTAATATCATTGGAAAGGATTGGATGGCTCAGGTAAGTGATGGAGGAAGCTAATATCATTGGAAAGGATTGGATGGCTCAGGTAAGTGATGGAGGAAGCTAATATCATTGGAAAGGATTGAATGGCTAAGACAAGTAAACTAGGCTGGGTTGGTTGGGGGGTGGAGGGGAGTGGTGCTGGGACTCCAGCATTACTGTGTTGCCTTCTGAGGTGCTGTGGGCTAGTCTATGAATCACCAAAGATGGGAGTTGCCAACCTTACCTGGAGGAAAAGTGCTGACCATTGATATTGCTATGAACATTGCTGAGGCAAACATTTTAAAGTAAGTATCAGGGATGTCATTAAAACAGAAAAAAGAATTGGGAACCGAATACTGTGAATGATGCATAGGTGAGATAATGATTTCATTTCAGTCACACTATTTATTATATCTTTAATGGTCCCATTAAGTGAAAATGTGCTTGCATGTACCAAAGTTTAATTATAGGTCCATTATTGCAAAGTCCTCTCAGTCAAGTGCAGGGAAGAGGATGTCAAATTCAGTTAAAAAAAAAAAAGTTATAAGCAAGTGTGGCAATGTGCTCCACCCCTGTGTGCATTTCTGTGTTGTATGTTGCGTGTGTTAATGTTGGTGTATAGGCATTGGTACACGGGATATAAATGGGTCTGTGTTTCACGTGTGATTTAAAATGTATAGTTGTATTTAGGCACGGGATTGCACGTCACTTCATGTGCATTTAAAGTATATAATATGTGAGCACGAGGTTGCACGTAATTAATTCACATGCTGGGATTCAAGTGAATAATTAATTGGTAATTGAATCCCGGCACAACAGTATATATAGATGCACGTTTTACTCACTCGGGGTTGTGTGTTCGGTGAGTGGAGAACGGCTGTGGAGAGGAGAGTAAAAGAAAGTAAACTAAAATATTAAGTATTTGTTTATTTTTACTCACCGTGTTTGTGTGTCTGTCCGTCCACCGTTTGTTTAAGTGTTAGTCCGTTTTGTTTGTCTGTTTATTTTGGCTAAAGTGCCGTGTCCTGTGTTTTGTCAAACCTTTTTATTTATAATAAACCGGCACAAGCAAGCGCCTTCATCATTTCACCTCATTTGTCCTGTGTGTTATTCATTTCCTGGATCTGACGGCACCACTCAGCCAGCCGTGTGACATATGGTGTCCTGCGTGGGATAACAGCGCCTCCAAGCGTCAGACCAGGAGAGGTGTTTTTGTGTTAAAAAAATACATATATATTTTCCCTTTTGGGAAAAAAGAGAAAATGGGAAGGGCCACAAGCAGCAACCTCAGCAACAGCAGGAGGAAGTGAAGGACACAGAGGAAGTCTGCCTGAAGGCCAGGAACCCAGGGCAATATGACCAGCCATCGCCGGTGTGCCCCCTCTGCAAACAGAAGCATCTGTTTGCAGACTGTCCTTTCCGTTATGATGAGGAGCAGGAATGGAGAGAGGTCCCAGAACATCCACAGCCCAGGAGGGAGGAGACAGAGCCTTTCCCATCCTCTGAGGAGATGCTGAACTTGGTGTTGGACAAGGAGTGGAACTTGGAGGACCTCCCAAAGGTTGTTGCCCTGCTGTGGGCCAGAGATGGGGAACATTGGGAATGCTGGGAACAACACTACTACCCAGTGCCCTTTGTGAACCCGGCAGCCATGGTGATCAACTACTTGGCTGCCGATATGGGACTTCCCCAGCAGGTTGACTTCCAAGTAGGAGGCCACACCTACTTGCACCCTCACTGGGCTCGAGGGAAAATGCCTGCTGTCCCCATCTCCACCAGCAGAGGAAGAATGCCTGCTGGTTTCCCCTTCCGAGGCAGAGCCGCACCAGTCCCCTGCAATAGGGGGAGCGCCGCACCAGTCCCCTGCAATAGGGGGAGAGCTGCACCAGTCCCCTGCAATAGGGGGAGACTACACGCTGCTCCCACCTTCGTCGCCAGGAGACTACACGCTGCTCCCACCTTCACCGGCAGGATCAGAGCAGCAGGAGCTGACTCTCCCTCCTCCACCGCCAGGAGTAGAGCAGCAGGAGCTGCCTCTACCTCCGCCACTTCCACCAGCAGAGGGTGAATGCCTGCTGGGTCCACTTCCACCAGCAGAGGGTGAATGCCTGCTGGGTCCACTTCCACCAGCAGAGGGTCAATGCCTGCTGGGTCCACTTCCACCAGCAGAGGGTCAATGCCTGCTGGGTCCACTTCCACCAGCAGAGGGTCAATGCCTGCTGGGTCCACTTCCACCAGCAGAGGGTGAATGCCTGCTGGGTCCACTTCCACCAGCAGAGGGTCAATGCCTGCTGGGTCCACTGCCACCAGCAGATGGTAAATGCCTGCTGGTATCACTTCCCCGACCGCCATCTTCACTCCCAATAGGAGAGGAGCAGGAGTTATCTCTGCCTCCATCACCACCAGGGGAAGAGGTGCAGGAGCTGCCTCTCCCTTCACAAGAAAAAGTACCAGGACTTGATGCTGGCATTCCTCAGCAACCACTGCATAGTCTGCTGAGGGGAGAACAGCGGAAAACAGCCCGGCCGCAGCGGCTACGAAGAGGACCAGCACCGCCGCAGCCACTGCCACAGTGGCCAACCACAGCACCACGACTGGTCCTGACTCCGGCACCGCCCAAGGATGCTAGCCTCGCTTCGCCCAAGGATGCCAGCCTCGCTTCGCCCAAGGATGCCGGCCTTGCTTCGCCCAAGGATGCCAGCCTCGCTTCGCCCAAGGATGCCAGCCTCGCTTCGCCCAATGATGCTTGCCTTGCATCGCCTGGGGCTGCCTGTTGCTCCGCATTGCCTGGGGCTGCCTGTTGCTCCGCATCGCAGCAGGAAGTACTGTGGCCGGAACCCCAGCAAGTGGAGCTGTCGGCTTTGAAGAAGTGGGGGGAGGTCCGGAGACCACCAACCCCAGCAGCAGTTTCGCTGCCAGAGATCGTGGGAGAGGTCAGGAGACCTGCTCCCACTGCAGCACTTGCGCTGCAGGAGATACTGTGGCCAGAGCCCCGGAAGAGGGAGCTGCCGGCTACAAAGAAGGGGGGAGGTCAGGAGACCACCCCCCAAGCAGCCTTTCCGCTGCCAGGACTACCCTGGCTGGAGGAGCCAGACTGGGGACTATTAATGTCTCTGCTGACAGCATTTCCGCTGTCAGCTGGGAAGCTGCCAGCATTGCCACCAGCAGCAGAAGAGTGGCAGGAGTATGCCACCCCGTTGTCAGCATTGCTGCTGACAGCCTTACGACCTGTGGGCCCCTTGAAGCCTCCGGTTCTAGCCCAGGACTTTGTGCTGGACTTTTGGGCTTTTAAGGGGGGAGGTGGCCGTTGAGGCCATGTGTGCTGTATATGTGACAATGTGCTCCGCCCCTGTGTGCATTTCTGTGTTGTATGTTGCGTGTGTTAATGTTGGTGTATAGGCATTGGTACACGGGATATAAACGGGTCTGTGTTTCACGTGTGATTTAAAATGTATAGTTGTATTTAGGCACGGGATTGCACATCACTTCACGTGCATTTAAAGTACAGTGCCTTGCGAAAGTATTCGGCCCCCTTGAACTTTGCGACCTTTTGCCACATTTCAGGCTTCAAACATAAAGATATGAAACTGTAATTTTTTGTGAAGAATCAACAACAAGTGGGACACAATCATGAAGTGGAACGAAATTTATTGGATATTTCAAACTTTTTTAACAAATAAAAAACTGAAAAATTGGGCGTGCAAAATTATTCAGCCCCCTTAAGTTAATACTTTGTAGCGCCACCTTTTGCTGCGATTACAGCTGTAAGTCGCTTGGGGTATGTCTCTATCAGTTTTGCACATCAAGAGACTGACATTTTTGCCCATTCCTCCTTGCAAAACAGCTCGAGCTCAGTGAGGTTGGATGGAGAGCATTTGTGAACAGCAGTTTTCAGTTCTTTCCACAGATTCTCGATTGGATTCAGGTCTGGACTTTGACTTGGCCATTCTAACACCTGGATATGTTTATTTGTGAACCATTCCATTGTAGATTTTGCTTTATGTTTTGGATCATTGTCTTGTTGGAAGACAAATCTCCGTCCCAGTCTCAGGTCTTTTGCAGACTCCATCAGGTTTTCTTCCAGAATGGTCCTGTATTTGGCTCCATCCATCTTCCCATCAATTTTAACCATCTTCCCTGTCCCTGCTGAAGAAAAGCAGGCCCAAACCATGATGCTGCCACCACCATGTTTGACAGTGGGGATGGTGTGTTCAGGGTGATGAGCTGTGTTGCTTTTACGCCAAACATAACGTTTTGCATTGTTGCCAAAAAGTTCGATTTTGGTTTCATCTGACCAGAGCACCTTCTTCCACATGTTTGGTGTGTCTCCCAGGTGGCTTGTGGCAAACTGTAAACGACACTTTTTATGGATATCTTTAAGAAATGGCTTCCTTCTTGCCACTCTTCCATAAAGGCCAGATTTGTGCAGTATACGACTGATTGTTGTCCTATGGACAGAGTCTCCCACCTCAGCTGTAGATCTCTGCAGTTCATCCAGAGTGATCATGGGCCTCTTGGCTGCATCTCTGATCAGTCTTCTCCTTGTATGAGCTGAAAGTTTAGAGGGACGGCCAGGTCTTGGTAGATTTGCAGTGGTCTGATACTCCTTCCATTTCAATATTATCGCTTGCACAGTGCTCCTTGGGATGTTTAAAGCTTGGGAAATCTTTTTGTATCCAAATCCGGCTTTAAACTTCTCCACAACAGTATCTCGGACCTGCCTGGTGTGTTCCTTGTTCTTCATGATGCTCTCTGCGCTTTAAACAGACCTCTGAGACTATCACAGTGCAGGTGCATTTATACGGAGACTTGATTACACACAGGTGGATTCTATTTATCATCATTAGTCATTTAGGTCAACATTGGATCATTCAGAGATCCTCACTGAACTTCTGGAGAGAGTTTGCTGCACTGAAAGTAAAGGGGCTGAATAATTTTGCATGCCCAATTTTTCAGTTTTTTATTTGTTAAAAAAGTTTGAAATATCCAATAAATTTCGTTCCACTTCATGATTGTGTCCCACTTGTTGTTGATTCTTCACAAAAAATTACAGTTTCATATCTTTATGTTTGAAGCCTGAAATGTGGCAAAAGGTCGCAAAGTTCAAGGGGGCCGAATACTTTCGCAAGGCACTGTATATAATATGTGAGCACGAGGTTGCACGTAATTAATTCACGTGCTGGGATTCAAGTGAATAATTAATTGGTAATTGAATCCCGGCACAACAGTATATATAGGTGCACGTTTCACTCACTCGGGGTTGTGTGTTCGGTGAGTGGAGAACGGCTGTGGAGAGGAGAGTAAAAGAAAGTAAACTAAAATAATAAGTATTTGTTTATTTTTACTCACCGTGTTTGTGTGTCTGTCCGTCCACCGTTTGTTTAAGTGTTAGTCCGTTTTGTTTGTCTGTTTATTTTGGCTAAAGTGCCGTGTCCTGTGTTTTGTCAAACCTTTTTATTTATAATAAACCGGCACAAGCAAGCGCCTTCATCATTTCACCTCATTTGTCCTGTGTGTTATTCATTTCCTGGATCTGACGGCACCACTCAGCCAGCCATGTGACAGCAAGTAAAATGCAAAAAAAAGAAATTACAGGGTATATAGAGCAGGTTAAAAAAGGTTGTGAAATTTTGTGAATCTGGATCTCAGTTTATCCTATCATACAGAGGGCCACAGTGTCTGATTTCTGCCAGAAGGTGGCAGTAGAGATGTGGGTCTACATCTGCAAGCAGACAGAGGATATTGTGGAGGAAGGATACAGGTTGTGAAGTTCCTGCTGAAAAAAGACTCTCTCCCTAGTGCAGAAAGCAAGGGGGAATCGAATATGTGCAGACCAACATGGAGATGCTGTGTACTGAAGAATAAAGAAACAGCGGTCTGTAAAGGCATGACCACATGATGCATAGGGTCCTGGTGCCAAGCTGTCAATCTCAGAATCAGCAGGGATTGTGTCCCCTCAGTACAGCGACCCCTCAGTACAGAACCACAGTGTTGCCTGTTTTACCCCAATAAATATATTGGTATCCATGAATAGATAAGCATCTCCTCTTCAAATATTTGCTAATGGTTTTATAGAGCAAGTAGGCTGGTGTAATATGAACATTTGCTAGCTGCAATGAGCTACAAGCAAAATAATCTGTTTTCAGTATAAAAATCATACTCAATTTGGTGTAGTTCAGATTCACTCCTGTATCCTGAAATCGTACCTCGGTGTTGTAATAGACTCATCACTGTCAGCAACCAGATAGTGTGAGGAAGCCATTACAAAGACAAACAGAATGCTTGGGTATACAGCCCAGAGTACAAATCCAAGGAGGTTATGATGAGGTTGTATAATACACTGGTGAGACTGCACTTGGAATACTGTGTCCAATTCTGCTCACCTCAGAACCAAAGGGACATTGTGAAGAGCAACCAGACTAATCCCAGGGCATAAAGGACTGGGCTTCGAAGACAGGCTGAGAGAACTGAATCCATTTACCATGGAACATAGAAGGATTGGGGTGGGGGGGTCATGATTGAAATCTTTAACATCTTAAAAGGCACTGACATAGTTAGCCCTAACCAAGTGCAATACAGAAACCAGGACCAGAGGACACGTTGGAAATGATGTGGGATTGAGACACTTCCTCACACAGAGAGTAGTGAATGGGCTTCCTAGTCTTGTTGGTGCTGAATCACTAGGATCCTTTAAGACCCAGCTTGAAGTTCTGAGATCAAGCAGCTGCTCCTAGCCTCCTATCATGCGTTCTTCTGTTCTCATGTGTGATCTGCAATCCGACTTAGTGACCTGCAGCAAAGGAACTAGGATGCAGCACCTTATTTAAATATGTGTCCCCAGCACAATGGGGAGCGGCAGTAATGATGGCATTAAAGCTCAAAGCAACATCAGTGGCAGGAAAGGCTGAGAGAAATGAGATTAACTCAATATTGAGCAGCAGAACCCAGAACCAAACACCATGTAATAGTAAGGAAAATAAACAATTCAAATGACAAACTACCCTTTAATAAAAAAACAAATATATTAAATAAAAACAATAGTAATACATGATTAGATTGTAAGATATTTAGCAAGAGCAATTGGTACAATTATTATATGTGCGTTTGTCTTCACAACATAAATCTAAGCACAAATGTAAATATATTCTTTTAATTCTGTAATATTTTTTTGTAATACGTATTTGTATTAATGCAATAACAATAAAAAGATGCATTATAAAGGGGAAAAAACGTATCTGCAGTTTTCCCATGATAAGCGTTTATGTGGTAACAAGTTTTAGTATAAGTGTCATAAGAGAAATGATTTGAAAAAAAAAAAAAAAAAGCTCTGCACTTTTTCTTTGTGGGTCTTTACTGAGTCAGTAGCATAGTAGTCCACCAGAGGGCAGTGTGCTCTTATAGTGTGTCTGAACTAACCTTTTTGAACCTAACTAATACAGAAGATAAACAAACAACAAAGACTCAGTAAAACAGTAGCCCACTAAATCTGCCCCTGACATTTTTTGGCACATTGATCCCAGAATCTCCACATAGACCAGACGGAGACACGGACACTGATTACAGTTCAAGTATTAGGCAGTGTGGCCTGGTGGTCAGATCTGAGCAATTCAGAGGCAGTGCGGCCACATTGTTAGAGCTGAGAGACTGGGAGGGCAGCAGTGTGGTCTAGTGGTTAGAGCTGAGGGACTGGGAGGGCAGCAGTGTGGTCTAGTGGTTAGAGCTGAGAGACTGGGAGGGCAGCAGTGTGGTCTAGTGGTTACGGCTGAGGGACTGGAAGGGCAGCAGTGTGGTCTAGTGGTTAGAGCTGAGAGACTGGGAGGGCAGCAGTGTGGTCTAGTGGTTACGGCTGAGGGACTGGAAGGGCAGCAGTGTGGTCTAGTGGTTTGAGCTAAGAGACTGGGAGGGCAGCAGTTTGGACTAGTGGTTAGAGCTGAGGGACTGGGAGGGCAGCAGTGTGGTCTAGTGGTTAGAGCTGAGAGACTGGGAGGGCAGCAGTTTGGACTAGTGGTTAGAGCTGAGTGACTGGGAGGGCAGCAGTGTGGTCTAGTGGTTATGGCTGGGGGACTGGGAGGGCAGCAGTGTGGTCTAGTGGTTACGACTGAGGGACTGTGAGGGCAGCAGTGCGGACTAGTGGTTAGAGCTGAGGGACTGGGAGGGCAGCAGTGTGGACTAGTGGTTAGAGCTGAGAGACTGGGAGGGAGTCACTGTAGTTTAGTGGTTAGAGCTGAGAGACTGGGAGGGAGGCAGTGTGGCTTAGAGCTTATAAGTAGCGTAGATAATGTAGTTCTACTGGGATTGTACTCTGCTGAGTTATGAGGGCTGTGTCGACGTGTCTCTGATGTGTCAGGAGTAACATGAGTTACTAGCAAGCTAAATAATCCAACCTGGCTTTGTGACATGAATGTTATAGATTGGAACTGTGCAACAATGCGTGGTCTGAAGCATTTGACTGTTAAAATGAATTTGATGTTTGCTTCACAAATCAGTGTCTTGACTCTCTAGTGCCTTCTGACCCTTAACAAAAATTCAACCCATTTGCACCATTCTGAGAGCAAGACAGATAATGCACAGTCCTGAGAGTAAGCAAGATAATGCACTCTTACGTGATTCAAGAGGATAGTTAGTAAGAGAAAGAGGTGGCACTAATGTGTCCGTGGAGAGGAGAAGACATGTTGCCTCTGGTGGGAATTGAGATGGCTCCATTAGGCTGTTTGGAATAGTCACTTTTAACAAAAATAAATGGTTTTAGAACCAGTTTCAGTTGGTTTGATTATGGTTTATATATAGGATCAAAACAGCTTATTAAGCAGAAACAATTTATGCGAAAACAAAAGTGTTATCATCTGTCCCAAGGCCATAGCTGCACTCAGAGTTATGAAAAGCCAGTCACTCCCTACATGGGTGTATTTGGGGTGTATTTTTGTGCCAAGCTAATGAGCTACAAGGTCAGGGAACTACATAGGCAAACATCCTTACAGTGTTGTGTGCTGCTGTCAGTATTATTAACTCATCAGCCGCTAGGAGGAGATCCTTTACAATACACTTGATGTAGGTCATGACAATGTGTTGTTCTTCATACTGATGGCTTTAACTTTATTGGCTAGACAACCTTAGTGTAAGCTAGTGAAAAACAAGCCAAGATTTGAAGATGTCCTCAATGAATAACCCAGGGTTTTTTAAGAGGCTGCAAAACTTTCAGGTACATTTTCAAGTACAGTTCTAGACAAGATGACAAGATTATTATCTTTTAGGACATACTGTCAGCTATCAAGTGACATAATCCACAGACAAGGAGTGAACTTCCATTGCTATGCTGATGATATCCAGCTATATTTGTCCCTAAAGCCAGGAATTGGGGGAATTTGGGGGTGATCTTTGATCCTGATCTATCATTGAGACTCATATTGGGGAAGTTACGAAAGTATCTTTTTTACCATTTGAGAAATACAGCCAAACTTAGACCAATTATTTCCGTATCTGATGTCAAGAGACTAATGCATGCCTTTGTTTCATCTAGAATTGATTATTGTAATGCACTTTTTCTGATCTGCCAAAATGAGTGGTATCCCGCTTGCAGCTTGTTCAGAATACCAGCGCTGAATTCTGACTAAAACAAGGAAAAGTGAACATATTACCCCTGTTTTGGCCTGTTTACACTGGCTCCCTGTGCAGTATAGAATTGATTTTAAGATCTTGCTGTTAACTTACAAGGCCCTGAATGGATTAGCACCTAGTTATTGCAGGAGTTACTGACCCTGTATCTTCCAAACCGCACTCTGAGATCACAGGATGCGGGGCTGCTGGTTATTCCTAGGGTCAACAGAAGCAACACAGGAGGCAGGGCTTTTTCTTGTAGAGTTAAATTATGGAGTGCTCTGCCTTTGTTTGTCAGGGAAGCTGGGACCGTTACAGTTTTCAACTTTTATAAAATGGCTTTCTTCTCTTAGTGAGTTTTAATGTAACTTTAAAATTGTTGTATAATGTGTACACTTGTTTAAATCTGTTATTTACATGGTCTGATTGTGGCAGTTGTATGTGTGACATGCTATACAAATGTATTGTGGTTTGTTCTTTTTTCTACTATGTACTGTACAGTGCTTTACGATACTTACAGTGAATAAATAAATAAGAATATGTTTCAGAAGTAACAAGGACTCAACTAAGGGGCTCCAATTGGATTTGTCTTCGTTTTGAACCGTCCCCTTACATGTGCGTGATGTTTGCTATCATTCTTATTGCAATTACTCAAACACTGATCTTTATTGTTTGAGAAGTCTGTGTTAAAGTAATTGAGCTAACAAAATAGTTGCATCACTTTTTCTGCCAATAACATGACCCAGAAGACAATGCTGGGGTGAGGGAGGAATTTAAGAAGTGACCAAAAAAGAAGAATGAGCTCCTCTGTTTAATATCTCGCTACCAAATGCAAGTCAGTGCCATTGGCTGAACAGCCTCTGGGGTTCCCTTGGAGAGGTGCTTAATGGTGCTTTGGTAGATGGCTTCACACAGTGAATACATTTCTCTCTCTCTCTCTCTCTCTCTCTCTCTCTCTCTCTCCCTTTCCCTGGTACAGAAGGTGTGCATCAAGTGTGGAATTGAAACGACCGGCAGCCAGAAGCGTTCCCAGTGGCTGTGCAAGATCTGCAGTGAACAGAGAGAGGTACGAACTAGCGATGCTTCACGGTGTAATAACTTTAAAAAACATTTTCTTCAGGTGGCACTCCTAATAAACTGCATGATTTAAATCGCATGAAATGTAATGGACACTGCAGTGTTTACTGAAATCTGTACACTAGTAACTATTGTAGTACATTGTTTGATGTATAAAGGATATTTTTAGATAGTATTTACTGCAACATGTACAAGTTAATATGTCTTACTGCATTGCTATGTAATACAGTGTTGGGAAGCCATTAACAAGGCAAACAAAATGCTTGGGCACATAGTCAAAAGTCCAGCTCACAGGAGGCTATGCTGAGTTATAGGATGCACTGTGACCACACTGTGTTCAGTTCTAGTACCAAAAGGGCACTGTGGCCCTAGAGAGATTCCAGCGAAGAGCAACTAGACTAATCCCAGGTTTAAAGGAATTAGCTAGGAAGATATGTTGATGGAACTGTGTTTATTTAGAACAAAGAAGAATTAGGCTTGATTGGAGTCTTTAAAATCTTAAAAGATTTGACAAAGTTAACCAATACTTTAGGCACAGCACAGAACCCAGGATCAGAGGACACGGTTCAATATGTGTAGTACATTTGTGTGGTATTTTAATATGAACAAATCCCATTCAAACTGCAATTAATAATATGTATAATTTGCATGGGGAATTTTAAGAACAAAATATACATTTTAGTGAAAATTCCCCATTTGTTCCATTCTTAATATCATTAAACTCAAGATGGTTTATTGTTATAGATGAACTGTATTATAAAGGTACAACACTGAAACAATATTCATATTCTTTAAAATAAACTCCCCTCACAGTCTACCAGGAGAAACACAAGGATGAAAAGTTCTAGTTTAACATAAAAAATATGCAATATTCCTGGGTGATGTAATACAAACATGAGGAACGTAAAGAACACAGTTTCCTTGTGCATATTAAACAGATTTGCAAACACATATTGAGGAAAAAGGGTGGAAATCAGAGCAAGCAGCCTAGCATAGTAACTTCACAGGACTGACTTCATCCACTTACTGTGGATATTTTTTGTGATAGCAAGGTCTGGTTTAGTACGCTGCAATCAGTACAAAATGGGATCTACTTTAACTGATGATCCCAATAACCTAATCAACTTTAGCAATGGAACTAACATTAGACCAAGCAAGTGGATCAAACTCACTTTATATCCATATTTGGCGCATCAAGTGGACTAAATCTGGCATGCAGCAGCTGCCACATTTCTTTCTTTCTTTCTTTCTTTCTTTCTTTCTTTCTTTCTTTCTTTCTTAATTTAACAGTCTACTGTTTATAAATAAGGAGCATACAAGTAAAGCTAGGACATGGGTTTCACATTGACATTTACATACATACATACACACGGATATTGTAATACAGTTGTTACAATGAACATGATAGCGTCAGAAAGGGGAAAAGGCACTATGTATTACAAGAAATGGTCAATCGTGTAAAAAGAGACAAAGGCTGCCACTTTTTTTATTCATGTTGCTTCTAGTTCCTACTGCAATACAAATGTGGGGTCCAGTTTACACTCCCAGCCTTCTATAAACGTTTCAGATCTGATTAAAGATCAGACCTCAAAAAACACTAGACACTTTCAAGCAAAATTCAGGAGGGAAAGGGTTAAACTGTGATTTGAATTGGTGTATTGGTAAGGTAATGGAAAAGGCTTTTAAATCTTGATTAATTCCTTCCATTTCTGAAAAGAGAGTTATCTTTAAACAAAAAATGAACAGAAAATGGTGTTCTTTCAATTCTTTGGAATTACAACCTGAACCTGCAGATCTCAGAGGAAGGTTACATTCTAGTTCAGATTCATCAGAATCAGCAAACCCTTTTTGTGGAGCGCGAGAGCATGCAGAGGGTTTTCTCATTCCAGATGAAATGAAAATGCACTTCTTTTGTTAAGACTGTCTGAACAAATAAATGTTATATTGTAGATGAAAGTTACTGAAGCAAAGTCTTTGAGTACAGCAAAAATAGAGGAAGCAAGCTATGATATTCCTGAAACTAAATCTGCTTGACGCTGTATTTTTTGTTTTCTCATTTACAACACATTTCAAAGTGTTGTAATTAAGGCAGGGCTAATCTAATATTTCGGCTGTCATGCATCACAAGAACCCTACTGTAAATAAAGCATGCATTGCTTACATTGTAAAATTTCAGAATGATATTACAGAAACGTTCCCATTTACTTACCGAATCGTGGCACCCGGACTTACAGCAGATTGTAAGTGGGGAAGCTTGTATGAGTTTGCAAGCCTGGCAAATATAAAATAACTATAAACATGACAAATAACTGTAACTTCAACACACACAATCAGAAAAAAAACAGAGTGATTCAAAACAACATACTCTAAAACATTAAATGTTTGCTAGCAAGAAATATTCACTAATTTTGCTTTTCAGTGCCAGGGAAAATGCATGATTAGAGGAATTCACCAAACAATTAACTATAAACAAGCTGTGTATTGGGTTGGGGAGTTCTATCATAATTTTAAAAACTTAATAAATGTATAATGAAGTGTTACATACATGGTATACATGTATTATAACTAACAACTTCACAAGGCAGGAGCCAGGCCTGCGTAAAGGGACTACTAGAATAAAGACAAAGTGCTTGTGACTTAGGAATAGAATAGGGGTTTCCCCTTGACTACTCAGAGAACTGCTCTCGCAGAGGTGAGGCTGAACCGATCGACCTCCAAGGCCGGGAGGCAACGGGCTTCCCCCAAGGGGAAACTAAGGAAGGATAAGACAAACCAAGGTCTCCCTGGCTTACTGAGTCGTCTAGTCGAGAGAGGTCAGACTCAGCTGACGCTCTGAGGCTGCATGGAGAGCCTCGCGATCTACGCAGGAAGAACAAAAGTGCTGGAAAAGATAATAAGAAATAAACACATAAAGAGAGCCAGGGGTTGTCCACCCCCAGCTGTAAGAGCCACATTCGATAAGTTGAGTCAGATGACTAGCTTCAAAGTTGGGAGCAAGCTTTGCTCTCCGAAGGGGGAGACTGGAACGGGTGCAAATGAATAGATTAGCATGAGAATGGAAAACTAAATATAGTTAAGTTACTTGGCCGGGGGTCCTCTCTGGCCAGCGGGAAACTTCCTCTCGGAGGATGAAGTGACGTAGTCGGCCTCTAAGGTCGGGAAGTGAGCTTCACTTGCCCTCAAAACAGGACCCCTGGCTCCCCGCAACTGCGACTAATCTAACCGCTCGGCGTTCAATGCCTCTGGTGGTCAGAGTAGAGAGATAGCCCCCACTCCGGGCATGCTAGCTGTACGTTGTTGAGCAGAAAGAATATCGGGGAGAGCGGAACGAATGTAAGATTCCACTGCAGAGTTAATAAAGAGAGGATTGGATGGGTTAGAGGGGTTGCGATGGGAAAGAGGATAAAGAGGAACAAGGGCAAGGAGGAGAGTTGAGTTTGCACAGCTGAATGAATTGTCCCTGACGTAGCTGATCTGTTTTAGAAATGCAAAGGAAAATGAGAGTGAGAGTCGAGAATGAGAGAGAGGTTGCAGGAACAGAGACCCAGAGATGGAAAACTTGATGGGGAGGGGACAGCAGACTCAGATCAGCGAAGAAAACCGAACAATGCAGAAAGACATAGGGATGCAATGACTAGATCGTCAAAAGGAGAAAAACAGCCTTGGCGCAGAATTGAGATGAGGCGATAGAGAATATCTGAAGTGATAGGGAGATGGGAAGGAGAGGGACTAGGGAACATTTTTGCCATTCCCCTAAATACAAGGTGAACAGCAGGGATAGAAGAGAGAGGAGGGCAGGGAATGCAAGCTAGGCAATAATGGTGTTGAATTCCTGCTAGATAAGTTTTGATAGTTCCCAGGAAGAGATGCAGTTTGTCTTTTGCATGAACGTTAAAAGAAAGATCCTGGTTGAAGGGAGAAGGGGAGATGTGATGTTGCTTGCAGAAGGTTGTGAAAGTGGACCAGCCGGTTGAATAGGAGGAGAGGGTAGAAGGAGCAAGGGCAGCGGCCATATAATCTTGAGCTGAAGACAGAAGATTGCAAATGGATGAATTTAGTTGGAAACCGGATCACTGAATGGAGGAATGGTGTGGCGGAGTGTCCCCCCCCCTATTTATTATTATTTGTATTATTGTTTGCGGCGTGGATAACAGCGCTGCATATTTCTTATTATTTATAATTTAAAACCTGTGAGGATGCGTGACTGATCAGCTACTGATTATTTAACTAGCTGACAGTCACGCATCCTTACCAAACGCGTGCAGACTGTGGCTGAGGGGTAATAAGATAATTAACAGCTAGTTAACCCCTCGGCCAGAGTATAAGAACCTGCAGCTGTCCGTGCTGTGGGGTTGAGTGTAGAGAGGAGAGTACGGGAGAGCGGAGAGAGAGCGAGGAGAATATAAAAAACAATTGCTATATTTAAAAATATACTTGTTTCTGTTTGTTTGGCCATCGCGCCTTTTTGTTTTGTGTTTTGTTATTGTTTAAATCTTTTGTTTTTGGTTTGTTTATTTAATAAATCCATGCTGAGTGCCGTTATTATTATTATTATTATTATTATTTATTTATTAGCAGGCGCCCTTATCCACGCTTACAATCGTAAGCAAATACATTTCAAGTGTTACAATACAAGTAATACAATAAGAGCAAGAAGCTGAATGCCGTTGCATTCAGCTTCACCCGCCCATCCACTGTTTTGGTTCAGTTACTTCCTGGTCCGTGACGTCACCACACCTCACCACTGCGAGCCATCCTGCCACAAATGGGTAGAGGAAAAGTTTGAGCTGAAGAAGCCAGACGTCTGAAATGAGCAATCTGTAAACGAAAAAAAGCACCCACAGTGTTATTATTATTACCTGGAAGGTGTTGAGCTTTCAAAATAAAATATTGATAACTGAAATGCAGACTAGCCGGCAAAGAAGTTGCATAATTAGCATGGAATAGAATGCCTTTATTAATATATGAATAGTAGATTGATTAACACAAAGATAGTAGTTTCTTTTGTTTGTTTGTTTTTGCCAATGATGACTGTATTTACATAAGAGGGCAGATGGAACGTGAATGAGCATCTCCACATGAACTGCACATATCTAAAAACGGCATCCTTTGGCAATGCAGAATGAGGAATTGAAATTATTGCACAGCTGTCTGCCACCGGAATATTTGATGTGTTTTCCATGAGAATCTTTTCTTGTTGAAAAAGCAGGCGGAGCTGAAGTATGAATAGGAGAAACTGCAGACACAGGATTCCTGAGGAAAACAGTGTTGTTGAGAGCAGCGGAAGAATAACTTGAGGAGACTGACGAGGAGGCTGAAGATGAGGCTGATGAAGGAGGCTGACGAGGAGACTGACGAGGAGGCTGAAGAGGAGGCTGATGAAGGAGGCTGACAAGGAGGCTGAAGAGGAGGCTGATGAAGGAGGCTGATGAAGGAGGCTGAAGAGGAGTCTGAAGAGGAGGCTGATGAAGGAGGCTGATGAAGGAGGCTGAAGAGGAGTCTGAAGAGGAGGATGACGAGGAGGCTAACGAGGAGGCTGATTAAGGAGGCTGAAGAGGAGGCTGGAGGAGACTGACGAGGAGGCTGAAGAGGAGACTGAAGAGGAGGCTGATGAAGGAGGCTGACGAGGAGACTGAAGAGGAGGCTGATGAAGGAGGCTGAAGAGGAGACTGACGAGGAGGCTGACGAGGAGACTGAAGAGGAGGCTGATGAAGGAGGCTGATGAAAGAGGCTGATGAAGGAGGCTGAAGAGGAGGATGACGAGGAGGCTAACGAGGAGGCTGATGAAGGAGGCTGACAAGGAGGCTGAAGAGGAGGCTGGAGGAGACTGACGAGGAGGCTGAAGAGGAGACTGAAGAGGAGGCTGCAGAGGAGGCTGAAGAGGAGGGTGACAAGGAGGCTAACGAGGAGGTTGATGAAGGAGGCTAACAAGGAGGCTGACGAGGAGGCTGAAGAGGAGACTGAAGAGGAGGCTGCAGAGGAGGCTGACAAGGAGGCTGATGAAGGAGGCTGATGAGGAGGCTGAAGAGGAGACTGAAGAGGAGGCTGAAGAGGAGGGTGACAAGGAGGCTAACGAGGAGGTTGATGAAGGAGGCTAACAAGGAGGCTGACGAGGAGGCTGCAGAGGAGACTGAAGAGGAGGCTGCAGAGGAGGCTGATGAAGGAGGCTGACGAGGAGGCTGAAGAGGAGGCTGAAGAGGAGGCTGCAGAGGAGGCTGACAAGGAGGCTGATGAAGGAGGCTGCAGAGGAGGCTGAAGAGGAGGCTGACAAGGAGGCTGATGAAGGAGGCTGCAGAGGAGGCTGAAGAGGAGGCTGACAAGGAGGCTGACGAGGAGGCTGCAGAGGAGGCTGCTTTTGGACTCAGAGAGGTAGAATGGGCGGTGGAAGCACAAACTCAGTAAACGTTAATATATATGCATACTAGGGGTGCAACAATTAATCGATGCATTGATTATTAATCATCTGTCCTTAAATTTCCCATTCACTGCTCTCTGGTCCTATGTCGAACCAGGTCCGACATTACAATTTTCCCTTTCCGGTCCAATATCGGACTCTGTCCGACATCATCAAAAAGACGTAAAGCACAGGTCTCTAGTCGTTTTTTCTCTGGAAAAAGCCGAGAAAACCATTCAATGGCCGAGTGAGACCGATAGGAGCCGAGAGAAGCCGGAAAAAAGGGGCGGATCTGAGCAATATACATAGCCCCGGCACCACAGAGATAACACGGCCATAAACAAACAAGATAGCTGCTTCTGCATCCAGCACTCAAAGAATATCACTGACATTTGCAGAGCTTTTTGAGATGTTATAGTAATAAAATAATAACTTGGATCGCATTATTGAGGAGTTTGGTGATAAAACGAGTGATCAGGAGATGATTTATCGGTATGCACTACTATGTAGAGGTATGTGAAAAATACAACGAACAAGGGGTGGGGCGGGGCTGGAGATGCAGTACTGAGTGTCCTGTTGATATGCAGTACCTTTTAAACCTGTTTTACTGTGAAAAAAAATACTTTAAACAGCATGTCTAAAATAAACTGCGCGTGTGAAAATAAATTGGACCTGATGCGCCTGAGACGCGCTGTTTTTAAGGGTTAAACTTGAATTGCTGAGCCTACAAAACTCTGGTTTCTGTAATTGGTCTCTGCTAGATATTGACTGAATTGCATACATTGTATTTATCTTGCTCTTAATTGTATTATTACTTGCACTTTGAACTGTAAGTCGCCCTGGATAAGGGCGTCTGCTAAGAAATAAATAATAATAATAATAATAATAATAATACAATAAACAAGTCACAAAGATTTCAACAATGTCTATAAACCGGCAAAAATTGCTCAGTGAGAAAGAAGTATTAGAAATAATATTGAATTCAGATTCCAATTAAAATAAAAAAAAACATACAATTCTTCCAATGAATCAGATGTCAGCGAGTGTGTCAGTGAAGACATAAGTGAAAAATATTTACCGTCAACATCAAGTGACAGGCGTCCAGCGAAGAGGCGGTGCCAAGCTCGATGCTTCAAGGAGTATCATATGCTGAAGCATTAGACACTCTCACTCCCTCCACCCCCACAACCTGTTTACCCGGATATGATTTATTCATCTCTCTCTCTCTCTCTCTCTCTCTCTCTCTCTCTCTCTCTCTCTCTCTCTCTCTCTCTCTCTCTCTCTTTTTGTTAGGGCGTGTTGTTATGGTTGTTCCACCTTATTGTTTATTGCCTACCTGTTATTTTTTAGTCAAAACCTTTCCCTATGATAAAATAAAAATGTATATTTATTTGTTTTATTTATTTGCTGTAAAAATGATATGTGTATAGTGATGTAAATTAACTGCTACTAGGCTGTGGCAAAGTGGTTTGCAGTGTGCAGGTGTGGAGGTGATGCAGTGCTCAGCAATGAAAGACACAACACAGTTCATAGTCCAACAGCTCTTTATTTGGCTGGGTTGCTTGGTGTCAACAGTAAATAATAATAACTGGCACTACACAACAATGTGTATTAAACAGTTAAAAACCACAAGGTTCAGTCCCGAAAAAATAAACACGAATAAACACGCAACAAACACAAACACGATCACAAGTCCAAAGTGAGTGCTCTATGTGCAAGTGGTGAAATACAGTTTATCGTGCACAGTGGTGAAGTGTAGTCCGGGTTTGGTGCTGGCTCCAAGCGACAGCTCCTGGATAGTTTAGCCATCTAGCAATGACAAACACAATAATTACTAGGCAGACAAAACAACACGAAATACTCACAGTAAGTTTATACTTCTTCAGCGGTCCTTCCGTAACCATAACAAAGGAACAGATCGCTCCGCCACATCCAATGATATACCCTCAGTCACGCCCCCTTCGGTAGCGAGTGCAATAGTTTTTGCTTTGCCACATCGCCAACCGCATTAACCCTTTGCGGTCCTATGTCGGACCTGGTCCAACATTGCAATTATTCCTATCAGGTCCAATGTCGGACCCAGGTTTTTAGTCATTTTTTCTACGGAAAAAGCCGAGAAAACCATTCAATGGCCGAGTGGGAGCAACAGGAGCCGAGACACGCCGAAAAAAAAAAAAATTAAATAAAAAAGGGCGTATCTCATGAATAGTCATACTTGCCCCTGGCATCAGATAGGGGTGGTCATAAGGAAACAAGCTGCCTGTTACTGAATCAGCGCACAGAGAATAACACAGACATTTGCAGAGCTTTTTTGAGATGTTATAGTAATAAAATAATGACTTGGATCGCATTATTGAGGAGTTTGGTGATAAAACGAGTGATCAGGAGATGATCGATCGGTATGTACGACTATTATTATTATTATTGATTTCTTGGCATATGTGAAAGCTATAGCGAATGAAAGGGTGGGGCGGGGATGGAGATGCCTAGTGAGTGCTTTGTTGATATGCAGGGCCTTTTAAACCCGTTTGACTGTGGAAAAAAAATACTTTTAAACAGCGCGTCTAAAATTAACTGCGCGTGTGAAAATAAATTGGACCTGACGCGCCTGACACACACTTAATAAATGGACTGCAAAGGGTTAAAGCGATGACTTCTGGTATTGTGACTCCGCCCCCTTTCTTGGTGGCCGACTCCCAACTTTCCCTGGAATTAATTGCCAACCCATCCAGTCCGGGGCACACTGTTCCTGTTATACAGCGCCCTCACAGGTCGGGAGGGAGATTTATGACTTGGATTCACTCGCTCTCTGTCACATAGGCCTACTAACAAAATGTATCAAGATCTGTCTATGGGATGTGTGTAAATAGTTATTTAATTAATTGTTATCAATACATTTCTCTTTTGTCTGTATTTCATCTGTATTCATTACATACATATAAACATATACCTTTCAGCTTGTTTGTACACTGTAATAATCAATTGCATGCATAAGACTCACTCCCGTAGGGCCGGCAGGGCATTTTAGAACTTACTACTCAAAGGGTTAAGTTTGGAGAGATCTAATAATTGCTATGAACACCCACACTAGACACAAGAGAAGTTCAATTAATAGCAGCAATTTATTGGATACAGAAATAGGAAAGAACATAAATAAATCTTAAACATATGCTATGTATCAAAGATGATACATAGTATCAAACCTTCAATCTAAGCTATCTAAATATACTTGTCTAACAATAGCAAGCTAACTGAAGTAACTAACTGGAGTTGATTCTAACTTTTCAGTTACTTATCATGGTTCATTAAAAGTTATGTATCACAAGTTATGTAACTCTAGTTAAATGTCTTTAGTTGTGTTTCATGTAATTAGGTTTCATGTTGAGAATGTACACAGATTATACTCAACAGTCCAGGGCAACACTGACTCATTCACTGTCTAGTTGTAGAACTTGTTTAGTTGAATTGTACTATGAAGTCCTCTCCACGATGATTCTTCAATCCCAATGGGATCAACACAGTCTTTATGTGTTTCCTCTTTTTTAATTCTTCACAACTGTGGTCCAACACAGTCTTTAAGTTCTTTTGCAATCCAGTAGATTTAGACGTGTTTGTCTAACAGTCCTCTTTGATACACAGCAGGTATATCTCTCGCCCTGGTGCGGTCTCTGCTTCTTTTATTTATTTTATTTATTTATTGCATTTAATAGTGCTTTTTATACAAAAGTATCGCAAAGCACTGTAGAGGACATAGCAGAAAAATATAATATATTGCCATATAGAGACAGGTTGCCAGTAAGGAATTCTGCTTTATTAGTTAGCTTGCCAGAAATGAAGTGATTTGTCTGGAATACCTCCTACATATATATACTTTAAGAACATTGAATCGGATACTCAACTTCTAAACCAAAGAGGCGTTGGGGAGTTTAGTGAGCCATCGATTGGATAAACCTGCCTTAGATCCTGCCCCATGGATGCTGTGTTTATAGTTTAGTTTATTCACTGTGCCCACAGGGCCAGCACCGGTACATCTCAATAGTACAGCACTAACACAAAGAGAGACCTAAGTAGACCATACTCAATAATAAACAATATAACAATTATTATACATCCAAAGTAATATCAATAAAAATACACATATACACACGCGTATAGATACAATACATGTACATATATTAAAAAGATACATTTATATTTTAATAACAATTTCATTATAACTAAAACAAACGCAGATGACGCTAAACAGCAGGTTTAAACCCGGAGAGGCTTAACAATGACACAATGGAACCCGAAAGGGCATTCCAGAACCACAAGTCTGTGCCAAAGAAAGAATAACGACTCAACTGAAGATATAAGGACTGATGGTCAGAGCAGCTCTGTGGGGACTCTCAACCCAGGTCTTTTATGAGCACAGACTGACATAGAGGTAGAGTACAGTGAATGCAGAATGTTATAGAAATGAACAAGAATAAAATAGGACCTTCTGCCACTTACTGGTTTGAGAGAAGATCGACTAAGAAGGTTATCAATTCCAATCCAGTCATTCAATACAATCCCAATTTAATGGCCAAACACTCTTTTTCGACTACGGAGTAGTTACATTCCCGAGGTAACATTTTTTTGCTCAGGTACAATATCGGGTGTTCTACTCCAGCTACTTTTTGGGACAAGACTGCACCCAAACCTACATCCGATGCGTCGGTGTGGAGGATGAATCTCTTGGTGAAATCTGGAGTAATAAGAGTGGGGGCCTGGCAAAGTTTATGTTTAATCGTATCAAACGCCCCCTGACACTCAGCTGACCATTTAATTACATTTGGAGCACTCTTTTTGGTGAGGTCGACTAACGGGTTAACCACTGTGGCGTACTCGGGGATGAAGCGGCGGTAATAACCGGCTAATCCCACTAGTGACCTCACCTGAGTCTTGGTTTTGGTGATCGCTGCGTCTCACCTTTCCATTTCCCATTAAAAATCCCAAATATTGAGTCTCTGTTTTGGCAAACGCACATTTCCTCAAGTTAGCTGTCAGCCGGGCTGCCCTTAGAGACTGAAGAACGGCTGCAACCCTAGCCAAATGCTCTCGCCAGGTGGAGCTGTAAATCACCACGTCATCAATATACGCTGCTGCATATTCATGATGTGGGCGTAAAACCTGGTCCATCAGTCTCTGAAAGGCAGCGGGCACACCGTGTAGCCCAAATGGCATAGTTTTAAAGTGGAACAGCCCTTCTGGTGTTGAAAATGCGGTTTTCTCTCTGGAGCTGCGGGTTAAAGGGATTTGCCAGTATCCCTTCGTCAGGTCCAGAGTGGAAATAAACCTCGCTTTTCCCAGTCTGTCTAAAAGTTCGTCGACCCGAGGCATGGGATACGCATCAAACTTAACAATAGCGTTTACCTTTCTGAAATCCACACAGAAGCGGTTGGTGCCGTCCTTCTTAGCCACTATGACAATAGGACTGCACCACTCGCTCCTGGAAGGTTCAATCACCCCAAGCTCGAGCATATCCCATACCTCTTTGCGAACGCCACTCCGTCGACTTTCCAGGATCCGGTACGGTCTGTCTCGCACTGTGACACCTGGTGGAGAGATAATGTCATATTCAACTAAGTTTGTTTTGCCGGGCACGTCAGAAAAAACATCGCTGAACTCCTCAATAAGCTTACGCAGCTCTCTTTGCTGATCCAGAACCAATTGTTCCCCCATTGAGATCACTCTTGTGCTCGGGGTCTCTGGACAGGGGCCTAAATCATCCTCCATATTGCCTGGGGCTATAAATAAGACCTCCCTTGCCTGCCAGGGCTTTAACAAATTAACATGGTAAATTTCACGTTCATTTCGGCGATCGGGCTGTCTAATTTCATAATTTACTTTCCCTATAGCCCGAATCACCTCATACGGCCCCTGCCATTTAGCACACAGTTTTGATTCTGATGAGGGAAGTAGCAGCATTACCTTGTCCCCTGGTTGAAAGGTTCGAATCCGTGCATTTTTGTTGTAATGCTGCTGCTGTCGGTGCTGAGCCGATCTGAGGTTGTCTTGGGCCAAACAACCGACCAAATCCAGACGATCTCTTAGTAGGAGCACATACTTCACTACATTTTTGGACGAGCCTTTGTGCTCCTCCCACCCCTCTTTCAGCAGGTCGAGAATGCCGCAAGGCTGCCGGCCGTACAGGAGCTCAAAGGGGGAGAACCCTGTTGAACTCTGCGGCACTTCTCTCACCACAAAAAGGAGGTAGGGAAGAAGCGATGCCCAATGTTTCTGCTCCTGTGTTACGAATCGCCTCAGCATCGACTTTAAGGTCTTATTAAAACGTTCAATCAGACCGTCCGATTGTGGATGATAAACGTACGTCCTGATGGGACGTATTTTCAATATTTTGTACACCTGCTGTAACGTATTGGACAAAAAATTGGTCCCGTGATCGGTCAAAATCTCCTTGGGGATCCTACTCTAGCCATAATCTGCGCTAACTCGGTGGCTATTGCAGCGGCACTAGTGGACCTCAATGGAACGCACTTGCTCAGGAAGAATCGGCAAGTGCGTGCCAGAGTGGAGATGTGCTGGGAATAAGAGAGGCAGGGGTCCAGGTTGACTCCAAGGTTCTTAGCTGAGGAAGAGGGAGAGAGTGTGGTAGATTCCAGAGGAACAGAGATAGAGAGATCAGAGGAGGGGAGGAGAAGGGAAAGAAAAGGAGGTCAGATTTAGAGAGGTTGAGTTTGAGGTTATGCGAGTGCATCCAGGAGGAAATAGCAGACAGACAGGTAGAGATACGGGAGGAGATGGTGGAGTCAGAGGTGGGGAAGGAGAAGAAAATCTGAGCATCATCAGCATAGAAATGGTATGAGAAACCATAGGATGCGATGAGGGAGAGGACCCAAGACTGACCCTTGGGGGACTCCAGTTAAGAGAGGGTGAGGTGTGGAGGTTGCTCCACGCCAGGTTACCTGGTAAGTGCGGTTGGAGAGGTAGGAGGAGAACCAGGCCAGAGCAGTGCCAGAGATCCCCAGGTCAGCAAGAGATGATAGTAGAATAGAGTGATCAACAGTGTCAAAGGCAGCAGAGAGGTTGAGGAGAATTAGGACAGAGGAGAGAGAGGCAGCTCGGCCACACTTAAGTGAGTTGGTGACAGACAGGAGGGCGGTTTCAGTGGAGTGAGCAGAGCGGAAGCCAGATTGGAGAGGGTCAAGCAGAGAGTGGTTGGACAGGAAAGCAGAGAGCTGGCGGTGTACAGTCCGCTCGAGGGTTTTGGAGAGGAAGGGTAGGAGGGAGACAGGACGGTAGCTCTGGAGGGAGGTGGGGTCGAGGGTAGGTTTTTTGAGGAGGGGAGTGATAGAGGCCAGTTATTTGCACCAATTCTTTGAATTTTGGCCAGTCTCGGCCCAGAATAACTGGGTGTGGCAACCTTTCCGCCACCCCGACTACAAGGTGAAGTTTTATCGGTCCTACCGATAAATATACTTTTAATGTGGGGTATGCCGCCGTGTCTCCATGGATACAGGAGATGGCCACCTGACCTCGTGGCCGCCACGACACACCGCCCAGGAGAGCTGTCCTAATCAAGGTTTGCTCACACCCTGTGTCCACTAATGCGTGGGTTTTCACATTCCCTAAAACAACATTAATCAAGCAAGGCCCCTCCCGACCATTTTCCCCACGCTTACCAGTTTCAGGTGCCCAATTGCACGCGGCCACGTCACACTCTATGGCAGCGGGGCATGACCTGGCCAGATGTCCCGGCTGGTGGCACCTAAAACAGATAGGAGGGACAGAGGGGGCATAGGTTAGAAATCTGTCCCGCTGCTGGTATGGCAACGGGGCAGGGGCAGCACCTCTACCCCAGCTGGAGGCCAACCTTGGTCTCCATAGGGGGGAGGCAAGGGGGCCCAATGGGGTCGGTGCTCTAGGAGGTCTAGGTCCCGGGAACGAGGGTGGTGGTGGTGTTGGAGGAGAGGGAGGGAGAGGTCGGCTGCTCCGAAGGGCAGGGGCGGACAGGATTCCGACCCGGGCAGAAGTCAGGGAGTCTTCGAAGTCCTCCGCCAATTTGACCGCCTCCTCCAGGGTGTCGGGGTTGTGGCGCCATATCCACGCCTGGGTCTCGGCGCCGACCACATGGCAGAACTGCTCTACCACAATGGCTTCCCTCATCTGCTGGGCGGTCTTCTTCCCGGGGATCAGCCAATGCACCATGTGGTCGCACAACCGCTCTGCAACCACCCTGGGGCGTGTCTCTGGGGCTCTCCGGTACTCCCTAAACTGCGCCCGGTGGGTCTCTGTAGTAATATTCAGGCGGCAGAGGATAGCCTGCTTGACCAGGTCGTACTCGGTGGCGTGATGGTCATTCATAGCTTGATAGGCTGCCTGAGCCTCCCCGATCAGGCAGGGTCCCAACTGGCTGGCCCAGAACTGCGGCCAAGCCGCCGCGGTAGCCAGCCGTTCGAACGCCACCAAACACGCCTCCGGGTCATCCTCCGCCGACATCTTCATTGCCCGTGCCTTCGGGGGCGACATCAGCGGTGTTGTGGTAGGGGTCGTCGCTGCAGCAACGGCCAGCCCTACCCGTTCAATGAGCGCCGTGTAGCGCTCCTCCCTCCTTCTGTCCTCTGCGTCGCGTCTGCTCTCCAGTGCCTGCAGCAGCTGCGCCTGCAGCAGCTGCGCCTGCAGCAGCTCCGCCAGCGCGTTACGGTCCATAGTCCCATGTTCTGACACCACGTGTGGCAAAGTGGCTGGTAAGGGGAACAGGTGTAGCGGTGATGCGGTGCAGGAGTGATAGGCAGACAACGGTAATCCAGTGAAAAAATGCTTTTATTTTATTTCCTGGTCTAGTGACCGTAAATAATAAGCCCCGGCAATTCACAACGATGTGTAGAGCGCGGGGATGAAAAACACAGGGTAAAGTCCTGAACAAAGAAACAAAAACACGTTCACCCATCTCGGGTGCGTGCAGTCGTGCTGGTGGTGCGTGAATACACTTTATTCTGTGACAGTTCGTGATGTGGTGATCTGGCTTGTGCTGGCCCACGGCGACAGCTCCGGATGTGCTTTAGCTGTCTGGTGATTTCAAAAACACAGACAGTTATTTTACAGCGACAAACAAACACAAACACACACACACGCAACTCTTTACAGAGTAATACAGTAGCTCTCTATTACGTCCTTCTCGGTCCTTGGCTTAACCCAAACGAAGGAAAAGAACAGCGTTACCCTGGCCCCTATATGTAATCCTGCATGATATCTAGGCAAACGGTTGCAGCTGCCTTATTACTTGCAGCTGCCCCTCGTTTACCTGTCAAATCAATACGGTCTTACAACAGAGTCTCGCTTCTTTCCAGGCTGACCCACTTCCCGGTCCCGGAAACGAACTGTCAGGCCAGCCCTTCCAGATACTTCTCCTCCCGTTCTTTAGCGCCCTCACAGGTCGGGAGGAAGATTTATCACCGGAACTCATTGTATTTCTGTCACAATCCTCCAATAAAGATTTTGGCGAGGGTGTGCCAGAATCAAACAGAGTATCAACTGGATTAAAAGAAACAAAATCCGTATTGAAAAGATTGGCTATGTCAGCTGGAGTGTCTGTTGAGACTTGCCTGTCTGACATACAACAAGGCACTGTCCCCTTCCAGAAATGACCTTTATCAGACACCAAAACCTCTTATTATTTGAAAAGTTTTGAGGAATACTTTCTAACCATTCCATTTTGGCTTTCCTTAGTAAGCTAGTTCGTTTATTTCTAGAAGTGTGAAAGGCTACCCAAGCAATGGGTGTACCCAAGTTGTTTGGCCCGTCTAAGCAATCTAGTTTTAACCCATGCTTATAAGTTCAGCAGACAAGCGTGGTTTAGAAAATGCAGTACAATGTATCAGTTTGGATGAATAATAAATAATAGATGCTTAATTTAGCCCAGGAATCCTCAACATTAGAGGAAACCCAGCTGTGGAATGGCAAGTTATTTAGCAGCTTGTTAGCAAGACCCCAATCAGTCAATTTATAGAAGCAGATAGAACGATTGTGTGAAAGTGCTGCAGAAGATATATGACTAAAACCCAGACTAATTATACTATGATCAAAATAGTACTGGGTGAGAGCGTACAATGGGTGGGAAATAAAAAGTGTCAGACCGATATTGGCTAGCCAGTTTAAAGAGAGAATGAGAGTGAAATCCATTCAAATACAAGTTTGCTCTAATGGAAAACTCATAGGAACTAGGGGGCATATTGAGATATTCGCTATTCTCAGAGATGTAAAAGGTAGTCAAAACAACAAGAGCCAAAGTAATGAAGACATCATTGAAAAGAGAAAAAGCAATAGATTTAGTGAAAACAGAATACCAAAACAGATGAATATAAATAAATACATTGTTAATTTAACTAAGTATAAAACCCAGAAAAGTTAAAATGAAGTCAATTTTGTTAGCTAGGCCTCAGGTGAATTCAGTCTCTCCCTATACCTGCTGCTGCTGGTTATAATGTGGATCCAGGCCTCAGGTGAATTCAGTCTTTCCCTATACCTGCTGCTGCTGGTTATAATGTGGATCCAGGCCTCAGGTGAATTCAGAGCTGCTTCTCCCTGCTGCAGCTGCTGCTTCTGTAGCA
Organism: Acipenser ruthenus; assembly: GCF_902713425.1. NCBI lineage: Eukaryota > Metazoa > Chordata > Actinopteri > Acipenseriformes > Acipenseridae > Acipenser > Acipenser ruthenus. The sequence continues at coordinate 9,814,180 of NC_081214.1, forward strand.
CAAGCCAGATATATGTCAGTGTGACAGTGACAGGTGCTTTGACTGCGAGTTCAATAGCTGCTCTTCTGTTATAGTTGCCTGCCATAGACATATGTAACGTAGGTGGCCAATTTATAATCTCAAGCACCATCTAGTGCACAGCTGTGCCTCTTTGATCACAAATGCTGGTTTTACATGCCGGTCACAAAAATGTAGGATCCAAATACCAAATGGGCTGTAAGAACTAAAATAGGCCCACCAAAGTGTTGTGATAGACTCATCACTGTGAGCAAACAGAATGCTTGGGTACATAGCAAAAAGAGTTCAAATCCAAGGTTGTATAATGCCCTGGTGAGGCTGCTCTTGGAATACTGTGTCCAGTTCTGGTCACCTCAGAACCAAAGTGACATTGTGAAGAGCAGCCAGACTAATCCCAGGGCTTAAGGGACTGTTAGGCTTGCTAGCGAAGATTAAATACAAATAAACAAAGCACTCGTACTAATTGAAAAAATGTTCAGATAACATCAACGGCGATTTGGCTACGCTAAACTTCAGTCTAATGTTTAAAAAATGGAATTCTGACAGAATTCTCATTCTAACGCATTATTAGGTCGAATAAAGCAATACAATTTGCGGATTATAAAAAAATGATTGTAAATTACTTCTTTAATACGAATTCACTTAACACAAATTTCCTGTTTCTGTGAATTATTTTGGAGCCCCCCAGGGAAGAAAAAATTGAATAAAACTAATCGCCCTTGCTCAAACAGCTGAGTGTACAGGATATTGGGAAATGCATTCACCTGAATCCACAATAGCGCCACTGTTCTTGGAGACAGCCAGTGCAGGGAGACAGACAGCTCTTATCTCTGCACAGCCAGTGCAGGGAGACTGACAGCTTATCTCAGCACAGCAAGTATGTGGAGACTGACAGCTCTTATCTCAGCACAGCAAGTGTGTGGAGACTGACAGCTCTTATGTCTGCACAACCAGTGCAGGGAGACTGACAGCTCTTATCTCTGCACAGCCAGTGCAGGGAGACTGACAGCTTATCTCAGCACAGCGAGTGTGTGGAGACTGACAGCTCTTATCTCAGCACAGCAAGTGTGTGGGACTGACAGCTCTTATCTCAGCACAGCAAGTGTAGGGAGACTGACAGCTCTTATCTCTGCACAGCCAGTGCAGGGAGACTGACAGCTCTTATCTCTGCACAGCAAGTGCAGGGAGACTGACAGCTCTTATCTCAGCACAGCCAGTGTAGGGAGACTGACAGCTCATATCTCAGCACAGCAAGTGTAGGGAGACTGACAGCTCATATCTCAGCACAGCAAGTGTGTGGAGACTGACAACTCTAATCTCTGCACAGCACAGTGCAGGTAGACTGACAGTTCTTATCTCAGTACAGCAAGTGTGTGGAGACTGACAACTCTAATCTCTGCACAGCACAGTGCAGGAAGACTGACAGTTCTTATCTCAGTACAGCAAGTGCAGGGAGTCTGACAGCTCTTATCTCAGCACAGCGAGTGTGTGGAGACTGACAGCTCTTAACTCTGTACAGCGAGTGTGTGGAGACTGACAGCTCTTATCTCAGCACAGCGAGTGTGTGGAGACTGACAGCTCTTATCTCAGCACAGCGAGTATGTGGAGACTGACAGCTCTTATCTCTGTACAGCGAGTGTGTGGAGACTGACAGCTCTTATCTCAGCACAGCGAGTGTGTGGAGACTGACAGCTCTTATCTCAGCACAGCGAGTGTGTGGAGACTGACAGCTCTTATGTCAGCACAGCTAGTGTGTGGAGACTGACAGCTCTTATCTCAGCACAGCCAGTGTAGGGAGACTGACAGCTCTTATCTCAGCATAGTAAGTGTGAGGAGACTGACAGCTCTTATCTCTGCACAGCCAGTGCAAGGAGACTGACAGCTCTTATCTCTGCACAGCAAGTGCAGGGAGACTGACAGCTCTTATCTCATCACAGCGAGTGTGTGGAGACTGACAGCTCTTATCTCATCACAGCGAGTGTGTGGAGACTGCGCTGGGAACTATGCTGCAGTAACAGAATGTTTGAAGCACATTCAGCCACCTGTGCAGTCAGGCTTGATACAGTGTGGTGACTGCTAGAGGAAGGATCTGTTGTAGATTCCTGCAGAATTACTCAGTAGAGCATTTTTCTGTCTCTTGTATTCAGTAACCGCCAAGCTGTCTCCTGCAATTATCTGAGGATTTGAGAATGGAGTCTTTAGTTCTTCACAATTAGTAGTAAACGTTTAGATCTGTATAAACTAGAATCATGTATTCCGGTATCTGCAGCCCTTACTGTACATAAAAACCAGTGCAGACACATACAGAGGGTCCTCATAACTGCGTAATAAACACACAGTAAGTGAAAAATTACAGTCACATGAAACCAAAAACATATGAAGGAGGCTAGGATTGAATAATAAAAAAGTTTGGTGAAGTTTCTTGTTATATAAACTTTACTCCAGTCTTTAACTCCTATTTAAAAAAAAAAGATTGCCTTTACAAACCTAGTATCAAACATGTACGTCATATCATTGAAGAACCCTTTACATTCTCAAGGTCTCTGTTTTTCAGTTTTGTACGTTACTGTTGAATTTTCATCTTTCAAAAAATAGGAGTTAATTAAAGACTGCAGTGAACACTTTGAAAATATGACCCTTTGTGTGATACAACATTACCAGACTGATGTAAAGAAGATATAAACATGTTCATGAAATAGTTTTTTTTTTTTAACATAACTTCCATGACCCCTGGCACAATAACTGTAATAATCACATTTACATTGTATTCTGTCTCTGCTGTACTGTATCTAGTCTTTAATCAAATAAAGTACCATAAATAAACAAATAAACAGATAGATAAATAAATAAATAAATTAATTAATAAATACAGGTTTGGTGTAATAAGCAAATAACCCTTATTCCGGCTCCATGCACACCCACATCTTAGTGCTATGTGGGGCCAAATGATTTTGGATGTGAAATTTACTAACTCACATATGGTTTTAAAAAATATATATGTTTTTATTTTACCTATGATACAGGTACATATATGGGGCCTCATTTACAAAATGGCGCTAAAGTTTATGGTGCGTGATAATTGAATTTAGTGTGCATGTTCATGATTGCAGTATTTACTATTGCAATTTTATTCATTACGGTGTAAAATAGTGGGCAAGTTATGGCGCACCCTGATTTTATTGTGCCACACGATGGTAATCAGAATGAATATGTGATTTGCATGGTAATGCATGATAATGTATTTAAATGAGGCACCCCGCTCTGAATAACGTGTTTACTAAAGGGCGATCATTGTAGTGTGCACCTTAAAGTGAGTGATAATTAGTGTTTAAACCTCGTTTTCTGGCCTGAAAACTAGTGATGTGCAGTTTGATTCTTTTTACTGACTGGATTCATTTGTTTCATTCAGTTTAGTGAATCAATTCAACAAATTGTTTGTCTGATTCACTGATTCACTAACGTGAAATAAATACATCTTGCTGAATTACTTGGTTATGAAAATTTGTTTGAACTGAAAAAGTCCAGAAATTATCATTGATTGTCTTGGTCAGGGGTGTCAAACTCATCTGGCAGCAAGGGCCATTGAAGTTAAGACTGTTCACTTGGTGGGCCGCATTGTAAAAAAAAGTTATGCATCGTAATGTATCTGAAAATGTCTATAGAAATTGTATGTAGGACAATATACTCAAATATACTACTTTACACAAAACACATTGCCCCCACTGCATGACTCCTAGACATCAATAAGTACCACTATGAAATGTACCTTTTCATGACTTCTGTCCTGACATGTGGCACTTCTTTTCTCGCACACTTGATCACAATGCTCATGACGTGTTCTAATTCTGCAACTTTTCCACATAATGCCTGTTGATGCAGAATCCAGTGTAAGAAAATTGGTACTTCTGCATTTCTTTCTTTAATTTCCAGCACTCTGCTAGCCGGTCCACTCTTTTGCCCAGTCATATATGGTGCACCCAGCTAGTTTCTTCCAAGGTAATTCTGCACTGTCCATGGCTTCTTGAAGTTAAACAAAGTCCTTTCCTGTGATTGTGTTGTTCATGCTTAAACTTAAAAGCTCTTCAATAACATTAAAGTTAATCTTACCTTCGGTAATACGCTCAGCAACCATGTTACGAGACAGACTGACGTTAAAAACATTTCTGTTTTTTCAGCTGTTTTAACCATGCACCTTTTAACAAATTCACCATCTGAAGAAGGTTTGGCAGCACATGCCATCTCTTTGCTAACACTGGTATCCACATCACTTTCATTTTTTCTTCTCATTTTCAGAAACACCTTTCATTGAGACTCCATAGCTTCTTCCATTCCCAATAAACTCAGAATATGTTGCTTTGTGCAGTTTGTCACAGTGATGTTTTCATAACTGCACTGCAAATCAGATATATTGCCTTGCCATCAAAATTATTCAGTGCAAAAATAATAATCATCTTGCTAACGATTTTGAATCTTCTGTGTTTGCCTCCACCTTTGGCGTCCGTGACATCCCCAACTGCTTTTTGGCTACTGATTTTAAATTTAAAAACTAATTTTACACAAAGTAAAATAAGTAGTGTAAACAAGCTTTGCTTCGCTATCCTATTAAAAATGATGTATTCTGTGCTGTTACACATGTGCAAGAGGAAACGGATCCTGTGCGCCATTTAATTGGCTATTTTACTACCTCTGTGAGCTGTGATTGGCTTAATGGGAATGTCACTTGTACAGTGCAGACTGCACATGTTGAATACACATGGTATATTAAAGAAGCAGTTGTTTTAAAGAATAATTCCAAAATGATACATCAATGCAATTTTAGAAACAAATGGGCGGGCCACCAGAAATTGTCCCGTGGGCCGTATGTTTGACACGTCTGCTTTAGAGTATTAACTATTTATTTTAACATATGTCATTCAGCTTTAACTGCAACCTATTTAATAATCTGTAATTTACCAAAAAAAGAAAAATAAAAGCTATAATGTATGAAATCAAGAAGCTGTTCTTTCAGCACCACGAAATGGAGCTTGGGAAAGTGATAATTAGTATTGTCTTGGTCCGGAAACATTAAAATGTATTTAAAAAAAATAGGGAAACTGCTGCAATGATTATTCTTACTGATATGTGGACTGTGGAGAGGGAGTAATACTTTGATGTAGGTTTTAAAACGATCAGACCCCATTTGTCTTTGCAAATCAAAAACAATATGGTAACTGCTATACAGCCATTCTTTTTCATATGTAGACTATAGGGAAGGAGAAATAATTTGATGTAGGTTTTAAGGTGAAAATAAAAATGTAATTCTGAATAGGTTAAAGTTACAGCAAAGTTACAGGATCTAGTACAGTTAAAGGCTATCCTTTTATATCTCTTTGAAACAAGTATTCATGTTGCATCTTTGTCCAGATTACACTACACCGAGCAACATTATTTTGGACAACAAAGACAGTTAATCTTACTGTGGCAGAGCAGGGCTCTGCCCTTGTAAATATTGGCAGGGATGGGGTTAAATTCACCTCCCTGCCCAGGTTTATTGTGTCAGGTGGGAGTAATTAACAATCAATTAGCACCCAGCCACCTGACATAAAAGGAGGCCTCAGCTCCTCAGTAGGTAGAGGTAGCTGAGGAAGGAAGGAAGGAAGGAAGGAAGGAAGGAAGGAAGGAAGGAAGGAAGGAAGGAAGGAAGGAAGGAAGGAAGGAAGGAAGGAAGGAAGGAAGGAAGGAAGGAAGGAAGGAAGGAAGGAAGGAAGGGTGGGTTTTCTTTGTGTGCTGGGTTTTGGTTAATTTTGCAATCCAGTGAAGGCAAAGCTCAGCCTGGAAGCCTTATTTCTGTAAGTTTTCAGTTTGTGTTTATTGTTTGTGTTTAAGAACCTTTTTGTTTGGCCCTTGTGCCTGTTTATTTTGTGTGTTTTTATTTTTTTGTGAAAATTTTTTTATTGTTTTTAGACAATGCACTACAATACTATTCAATATAATAATAGTAATAGCAAACTATTTACAATGCTGGCTGGGACACAAAACATATACAGAATTAAACCTATACAGAATTAAAGTAGGTCTCTCACAGCTGTGACAATTTCCGACCATGATGACATAGATTTGTGCTTAGCACCGTGCAGCTTGGCTGTAGGTCTTTCTAAACGTGCGATGGACTGGAGATGTAATAACCAGGTATGATATAATGGAAGGTCGGGATTGAACCAGGACTGTAGAATAGTTTTGTTTGCAGCGGTAAGAGAAGCTAGCAGGAGCCTACGATTAACTAAGGATAGACAGAGTTTGGAATCATCATTCAGTAGAAATAAAGTGGGTGTTGGTTTAATTTCAGTCTTCAATAATTTAGAAACAGTAATAGCCACACGTTCCCAAAAACTGCACACTGCTGAGCACTCCCAAAACATATCTAATGTAGTACCCATTTCACCTTTTTTACAAATGAAACAAAATGGGTCTGTTGATATTTTCATTTGAAAACGCTTGAGTGGAGTGGTGTAAGCTCTATGTATAAGTTTAAAATGAATGAGTTGGTGTGCTAAATTTTTTGAAGAGATAAAAGTATTTTCCCACCCTTTATCCCAATTAGGAGTGACACCATATTTACAGAGTTCTCTATCCCAAATAGTTAAAACTGTCAGAGGTTTTAAAGTATGTTTTATTAAACGATCATATAGAAAAGACACTAACCCTTTGGTCAAAGAAAACCACCCTACAATTGGATGGGAAGGTAACCCAGTGTCCAGAGGTATTCCACAAGCACGGACAGCCGAACGGAGCCGCAAGTACATAAAGTAGGACGAACCGGGGAGAGAGTAGGTGTCCTTAAGGTCCTGGAAACTGCGTAGGCCCTTATCGTTAAAAATGTCATTCAAAGTGAATGTGCCTTTGGATGACCAATCTGCATACTTAAATGGTTGTCCCCCAGTCATTAACAAGGGATTATTCCATATCGGAGAGCAGCTGTTAAATTTTGAAAAAACTCCAAGATTTCTTTCAGCCATTTTCCAGATCTTCAAGGAATTAACTATAATAGAACCTGCTCTAAGATTAAAGACCCTAGACTTATGCCCTGAAAAGGGAATATCTTGAAGCCTCAGTGGTGAAACCAGTGAGGCTTCAATTTTACGCCAAGGCACCAAAGATTCTGGGTTCAACCAAATCTGAAAGGCTCTTAACTGGAATGCCCAGTAATACAATTTAAAATTAGGAACCGCCAAACCACCAACCCATTTAGGACGCTGTAAAACTGAGAGTCGAATTCTTGGTCGTTTGCCTCTCCAGATAAATTTAGAAATGATGGAATCAACCTGTTTAAAGTAATTAATTGGTGGAGAAAGAGGCAACATGAAAAATAAGAAGTTAATGCGGGGCAGGATATTCATCTTGATAATTGAAATTCGACCATGTAAGGATAGAAGTAAGGGTGCCCATCTCTCTAAATCATTTTCAATTTTCTTTAATACATCTACAAAATTATCTTTAATAATCTGATTAAGCGTGGGTCGGATTTTAATACCTAAGTAAATGAAGCCGTTAACATTACATTGAATTGGGAAATTTTGGGGTAAGGAGAGGTTCTTAGCTTTTGTATTTAGAGGCATAAGAATAGATTTATTCCAATTTATCTTGTACCCTGATAAATTCCCATATTCCGTAAACAAATCCAGCATCTTTGTGATAGATTTAGAGACATGAGAAATAAATAGCAGGATGTCGTCTGCATATAATGAGATATGATGTTCAGAATCGTTAATACTAATGGGAGTAATATCTGAGCTTTGTCTTATAGCTTGGGCCAGCGGTTCTAACGATAAAGCAAATAATAAGGGCGACAAAGGACAGCCTTGCCAGGTGCCTCTTTCTAAAATAAAAGGTGAGGACCTATATAAGCCAGTTTGTACAGATGCTGTAGGAGTATTGTACAAAGTACCAATCATTTTAATAAATAATGAGCCAAAGCCAAATTTTTCTAAAACTAACCACAAAAAGGACCATTCAAGATGGTCAAAAGCCTTTTCAGCGTCAAGTGAAAGAATTGCGCACGAGTCAGGTTGACTCCCAGTATTGTCTAATATATGAAGTAGACGCCGTAAATTGTCTGAGGCAAGCCTGCCCTTCATAAAGCCTGTCTGATCATGACAGATTAAAGAGCCTATATACAGTTCAAGCCTCAAGACCAGAGCCTTTGCATACAATTTAAGGTCTGAATTAATTAACGAGACCGGTCTATAGCTTGAGCAATCAAGGGGGTCTTTTCCTTTTTTCAGTAATAAAGAGATTAAGGATATCTTTTGGTCTCTATGAAAAGAACCCATGTCCATAGCATAATTAATAGATTTTAGTATTAATGGCCCCACCAAATCCCATATTGTTAATAATAGTTCTGGAGGCAAACCATCTAAACCAGGAGACTTCCCTTTTTGCATAGAGTGTACAGCACGTTCCAGCTCCTCTAAAGTTAGTGGAGCCTCCAGCTGTTCACTCTGTTCCTTACTGAGTCTAGGTAACTTGAGATTATCCAGAAACTCTTTAACCCTGTCTGTGTTGGATTGATTATCAGACATATACAAAGCAGAATAAAAGTCCTTAAAAACACCATTAGTCTCTTCAGGATCAGATGTCAAGACACCATCAGAAGTTCTTATTGCGCTTATGCACGCTAAACGTTCATTATTCTTAAGTCTCAAGGCTAAAAGCCTACTAGGCCGATCTGCGTTTACATAGTATAATTGTTTGCTTTTGTGTAACAAGAATTCTGCTCTAACTGAGGTCAAATCATTGAATTTATTTTTCAAAATTATTAGTTGTCTAGCTGTCTCTGTCAAATATTTACTTTTCTGCTCTTTTTCAGTATTTAGTATTTCTTTCTCTGATTGAACTATTTGTCTATTGCGAGAAGAATTTAAGTGAGAAGCAAATGCTGTACAGTTGCCTCTTAAAAAACATTTAGTTACTTCCCACAATATTTGTGGATTGTCAGTCGAGTTGGAGTTCAACTGGATAAATTCAATCAGACCAGAACGCAGCTGTTTAAGGAACTCCTCATTCTGTAGTAAATAAGTATTAAATCGCCATCTATTAGCGTGAGACGATTTGGGTACAAGGCTGAAAGAATATAATATAGGGGCATGGTCTGAGATTAAAATCGGTAAAATATCAGTACCCAGCACAAACTGAAATATATCTGGAGAAACAAAGACGTAATCAATACGTGAATATGTTTTATGCCTGGCTGAGAAAAAAGTATAATCCCTAGTATTGGGGTTCCTCATCCGCCAGGCATCCCATAAATTAACCTCCTCTATGAAATGCGATAATGCTTTAGAAGTAGAGGATATGCATGTTTCTGGGATAGATTTATCTAGATTAGGATTAACCACAGCATTGAAATCACCACCAAGAATAACATGATAATCTGTGAATTCTGACAATTTAGCAGAGATATGATTTAAAAATTGGGGGTCAAAAGAATTGGGTGCATATACTGATACAAAGCAGAACTTAGAGTTATTCAATTCACACCGAACATAAGTAAAGCGTCCCTCCTCATCAGCACCTGTTCCATGAATATTAATATTTAACTTCCTATTAACCAGAATTAAAACTCCCTTAGACTTGGTAGACGCACATGAGTTAGCCAACACTCTATAATGCTTATTTTGAATTCTGTTAACATCAGAGGACCTAAAATGTGATTCTTGTAAAAGTGCTATGTCGACTTTCTTGCGGTGTAAGAAATCAAGGCATTTAGTTCTTTTTACAGGAATATTCAGGCCACGCAGATTCCAAGACACAACTACTAGATCACACATTAAGGTGGTTTTAATACCAAGGCAGGCCACCCATCTCTCCCCAGTAAGAAAAGCACTTTTCTTAATAATATAAGAGACATAAGGATACACAAAATGTTCCAAAATATAAACTTGTCCAGCATCATCACTGTATAAAATCCCAGCACAGAAAAAAAGAACGACGGAACTATGATCATTAACGACAATAGCAAAAAAACAACTAAGATTGCCAGCTGCTAAGGAGAAGTGTCCAAACTTGCTGACTAAAAAACAAAACGTTTACAAGACTTTGTGGGCAATAACGCCAAGATGTAAGTCCATCCCCGAGAGCAGGTCTCCTCTAAGAATAGCAAGGTTTACAAAAAAAAAAAAAAAAAAAAGAAAATTGAATGGTGTATACAAAATGCACACATATACACACACATACATATATATCTATATACACATACTGTATATATACATATACATACCTACATACATACACATATACACACACATACATATATACATATATATCTATATACACATACTGTATATACACATATATACATATACATACCTACATACATACACATATACACACACATACACATACATACACACACTGCATATAAAATAAAGGAGATTTATATATCAGATACGCAAGCATATACACCTACATTCGTATCAGTGTGATATTTTAAGTAACACTTAACACTATATATATAACTTTACACCATACATGCGATGCACGCACACCCAGCTGCACAGAGCCATATATAATTACCGACATCTTGAAATGTGGTGTGGCAGGAAATTAAATATTAGGAAAAAATATATAATAATAATAATAATAATAATAATAATAATAATAATAATAATAATAATAATAATAATAAGAGTCGTTGAAAGGATAATCTAAACCATCGACTGACCAAACTGGTAAAATCCAATTCAGCATTTAACTCAGAGAAAGATCCATTTCATTTGATTTCTGACAAAAAGTGATCAGCTTCATCAGGAGAATTACAGTAGGATACTCGACCGTTTCTCACAATTTTCAATTTGGCAGGGTAGATTAGGTAACTCGGGATTGATCTCTCTCTTAATCTTCTGCGAACCGCTGCAAAGGCTTTCCGTTGGAGAGTTGTGGCAGTTGAATAATCCTGGTAAAACTGTAGCCTATCCCTACCATGTTCAATGGCAGCACCCCACTCCTTTGCAGCCTGGAGAATAGCCTGTCTGTCATTATATTTTAGTAGCTTGAAAATCAGAGTGCGCGGTTTGCTCCTTTTTCTGTACCATCTGTACCATCATAGACCCGATGGGCCCTTTCGATTTCAATAGAGCGATTGGCCAGCGAGGGAAACCATTTCGGAATTTGTTCTTGCAAAAAAGCGTCGACGTCTGAACCCTCGGAACCTTCTTTCAGCCCGGTGAGTCTAATATTTGATCTGCGATTCCGATCTTTCATGGCTATCAATTTGCTTTGTAGTTCAGATAACTTGTCTTTGTACTCATGGAACTCCTGTCTGTCCGTTCTCTGAACCTGCTGCACGTTATCCACTCTCGCTTGTACGGCCTTCAGATTAGCAAACTGCTTGTCTACTTTCTCTTCCAATTGTAGTACCCGTTTATTAATATCATTCAGGTAATCTTGCAGTACTTCATTTAGGCTCTCCTGCATGCATTCTTTAATGGCTTTTTTAATTTCAGGATCTAGCCTCACAGGTGCAGCCTGGAGCTCGAGTTTATCATGTATGCCAGATGAGGTGGCGACTGAGTTAAACGCACCAGCTAAGGATTTCCGTTGTTTTTCACGATAGGAGATGGTATATTAGCATTTATAACCGCAGCCGATCTCTTCACTGGGGTCTCCATGATGCCAAAATAAACAAAAAATGCCTTTTATAAAATATTGAAGTGAAAAACTGGGAAACAAATGCTATCGGGGGTGGAGGTTGGTGTTTAAGCGTCCATCTTGGCGGCTTGCTCACCGGAAGTCCCCTTGTGTTTTTATTTAATAAAAGTCTTTTGTTTGAACTGCGGTCTGTCTCTGGGCCTCATCTCTTGTGCCATCCTGTCACACTTACAGTGAAGGATTTGTTACATCAACCAGGTTAATTTAATAACATGTGCACTGTTACAGTTGTAGTCGCTGAAAAAACAGACAGTAGCCTTCACTTTGTGGTGAAATAATGTGGTACCTTACTGTGTTGCAGTATTCTAATTATATTTTAATTATTACTGTATTCTATATATGGTGTTAAACTTTTAATTGAAGCCAGAAACAAATATGTTGCATGTCTATCTATTTATCATGTGGAAATTTGAAGATTTCACTTACCATCTGCTGTGGTTAATCTAATGAATTGTCTTTTGTTTTGTTTTTTCAAATACACGTAAGCAGTAGGTACAGTCAGCCATATAGCAACGTTCTCATATTGGCAGTGTGTGTTGGTCCTATTGGTGCTATATTATTGAGATTATGTAGCAAGCAAATAGGTATTGTTATGCAGTTCTCTGAAACACACTTTTGTTGTTGTTAATATTATTATTATTATTATTATTATTATATTTTCAGTTTTTACTAGTAGGTATAGTACAGTATTGGCTACATAGCTTGCTTGAAATGTACTCATTTCAGCGTATGAACTCCACAAATGCCTATGTATTTGTACCAGGGACAGCATCCCTGGACATGAACATGACTGGACATGAACATGAAAATAAATACCAAATATCCAATTGCTTCCTTTTGAAGCTTTTTCCCTCATAGGTTAATACTGAGTGTGTGAGGAGACGATCTGTGCTCGATGTGTAGATCGCAGGTATCATTAAATCAATATAAACATGAGGTGACTTTAACACGATTCTAAATACTTACTGCCACGAATGTACTGCATATTGATGCAAATGTATCTGTAAATTCATTTTGAGATTGTGTTTTAATATTGTTATTCAACGTCAAAAACTACAAGCCTCCTTGTGGCAACGTGGTTAAAAGTGTGCAGGTGCAGGTGATCAATAAACAGACAGACAATTATAATCCAGGTGCAATGTTGTTTAATCACATGTATTCCGGCAAGGAGGATTTTAACCCCCTCCCTGCCAACCCTATATTTACAGCACACACACACACCATTTACATTTAGGGCTTTCGTCCTGCCAAGGTACCTTGAGAGGTGAAAACAGAAGCTATTTTGACCTACTTGTGATTCATAGATTTACTGCAAACGCAATAGGAACCAAGTTTGTACCTGTTTATTTTTACAAAATGTTTGTAAATCTAAATTGGATTATTGGTTCTACTCCCGTTGTGAGAACATCAAAAACAGAGAATCAGCCTTGACCTGGAGGTCAAAAGTCAAAGTTTTCCCACAGTCCTTGTCTATGCTCTTGTCCCTGTGTGACAATGACCTCCATAACTTACCTAGTTTGTGAGTTACATGTATGGAGTGTGAAAGACGGACGATCGGAAAGCATCATTTTAGTATCGGCTCCCCTGTTTGCAGGCTGCAGATAGCTGCAGGGGTTTACAGCTGTCATCCATAACTGTAAAAGCTCACTAGGGCTGAATTTAGAAATACTAAAATAAACTTAAATTCAATGACAGACGTTTGACTAGAAGTCTTTTTAAATTTGCATTGTATAACTCCCTTGTAAGAATCGTATTTGGCGTTATCCAAATCCAAATTTAATACAAATGTGAAAAACCGAAGAAACTACAGAAATGTATCTAGTTGTTTCAATTCATTATACCAATTAAAATGCAGTCTATTGTAGCTAGCGCTCTTGTGATTTATAAGTACCCAAAAACCCTCAAAGGAATTACTGTTTACAGTTCGGTGTGAATTATGTTGAGTTTACAAAAATCAGAGACAAAGCCAAGGATCTTACACTAGCGAGGAAGGCTGTTGTCTACAGGTACACTCAATGCAAACGCTTTGGGATTTCTTGTACTGAGGTCCTGGTTTTTAATAATAAAAAGTACCCCTCTGAGTCTGACTTCAACCAAATCAGTCATTCAATTCAGCAATGGCATAACACGGTTTGGAATCCCAATAAGAAGGGAATGCCATCAAGATTCTACTAGTAATATAATCTGAGCCGGGTTCTTCTTTGACATATAATGAAAACCAGTGGATCTGCTACATAATGTGATAACTTTCGATTTATTTTATACACCCAACACAGCATGACTGAGTTCTAGCTCCAGCTGCAATACAAATTGTCTTGTTTAATGTTTGCATTACGTCTTTGCAGGCCTGACCATTTTTTTCTATAAAACTTGGTCTCTTTTGTAAATATCTGTATATGACTGGACGTGTTAACTGTTTATGTACATGTGAAATTGCACAGATATAGTCTGTCAGTGAAATATTGGTTATATTAAAACGGGATGCATACTTTGATGGTTGTGTAATGTTCGGTTGCAGATTGGACTGCAAACTGCAGATGGAACTGGGTGCAGACCATTTGATACTGGAATCAGATGAGATTGAGTTTTACTGGTTTCATGGTGCAAATGGAAATATGGTATAACAAATATAGTATGAATGACATACAAACTGCATTTATGAGTAAAAAAAACTAAAAATCGTACCTGTGTTGCACTTCATTTAGCTACATGTATAGTTTTGAAAGAAATACAAGTTGTAGCAATTATTTTTTGTTTAAAACAAGAATCTGGTATTACTTTAGGTCAATGGAAGTTCCCAGTTTCTATGTCTTATTCTCAGGTTATCTATTACACTTCCTGGGTCGCCACAGCAGTATTTTCTGAAGCATGTCACTCAGTAGGGAAGCAGCTGGTTGGTTTAAGACAGGAAACAAGCAAGTGAAGGAGTGGGCATTATTTCAAACTCCAGGTGATCAAGCAAGTGCAACTCTAATTAAAGCATGGCTTGCAAACAGAGATTTCATTAACCAAGTGTAGTACCAGATCTCATGTTTTAACATGTAAATACATGTTTGCTTTAACATGTGTTTCTTTCAAAACGGCATGTTTGAGGCCTATAGAACAGATGGAAGTGCACAGCAGAATGATTGTGTTTGTTGCAATTACTTTAAATGATGTGACACCCATTACAGTCACAAGGGTCTGCTTTCTCAATAAATCTCATTTGCATGCCTATGGCTCATTCATAAGAGCATTTTCTCTCTTCACCAGCTAATCGTTCCCCTTTAAAGCTGAATGGTTTTACCCTACGAGACGCTTTAAAGAGCTGAAAAATGTATTTGTTTTATTACACCCTTTGTAATCCCCTTTGGCTGCAGAAATCAGTGTCTGAAAAACAGATCCCAGGTGTTTATTTTCTATGTTTATGTTAATGTTTTACATTTGAATTTAAATGAATAGCATCTGCTACCAAAAGTCACATTACAGAGGTTATAGATATTACTGTTTTTCAGTCTTTCTTAAGGTGCAAGTTGCAAAATTCATGTTCTTGTTTTTTTACACTGATTGCCTAATTGTCATGAACTGTGCTACTGTTTCACTTCCTGGATCACCTCAGCAGTGTCTTCAGGGTTGAAGCATGCAAGTCAGTAGAAGCGCTGGGACCAGCATAGGGTTTTCATGGGAGTCAGTAGAAGCACTGGGACCAGCGTGGGGTTTTCATGTGTCAGTAGAAGCGCTGGGACCAGCGTGGGGTTTTCATGGGAGTCAGTAGAAGTGCTAGGACCAGCATGGGGTTTTCATGTGAGTCAGTAGAAGCACTGGGACCAGCATGGGGTTTTCACATGAGTCAGTAGAAGCTCTGGGACCAGCGTGGGGTTTTCATGTGTCAGTAGAAGCACTGGGACCAGCATGGGGTTTTCACGTGAGTCAGTAGAAGCTCTGGGACCAGCGTGGGGTTTTCATGTGTCAGT
The DNA here is from genome assembly GCF_902713425.1 of Acipenser ruthenus. Taxonomy (NCBI): domain Eukaryota; kingdom Metazoa; phylum Chordata; class Actinopteri; order Acipenseriformes; family Acipenseridae; genus Acipenser; species Acipenser ruthenus. Next base: position 9,829,836 of record NC_081214.1, read on the forward strand.
AGAAGCACTGGGACCAGCATGGGGTTTTCATGTGAGTCAGTAGAAGCACTGGGACCAGCATGGGGTTTTCATGTGAGTCAGTAGAAGCGCTGGGACCAGCATGGGGTTTTCATGTGAGTCAGTAGAAGCGCTGGGACCAGCATGGGGTTTTCATGTGTCAGGAGAAGCGCTGGGACCAGCGTGGGGTTTTCATGTGTCAGGAGAAGCGCTGGGACCAGCGTGGGGTTTTCATGTGTCAGGAGAAGCGCTGGGACCAGCGTGGGGTTTTCATGGGAGTCAGTAGAAGCACTGGGACCAGCGTGGAGTTTTCATGTGAGTCAGTAGAAGCGCTGGGACCAGCGTGGGGTTTTCATGTGTCAGGAGAAGCGCTGGGACCAGCGTGGGGTTTTCATGTGAGTCAGTAGAAGCGCTGGGACCAGCATGGGGTTATCATGTGAGTCAGTAGAAGCGCTGGGACCAGCGTGGGGTTTTCATGTATCAGGAGAAGCTCTGGGACCAGCGTGGGGTTTTCATGAGTCAGTAGAAGCACTGGGACCAGCGTGGGATTTTCATGTGAGTCAGTAGAAGCGCTGGGACCAGCGTGGGGTTTTCATGTGTCAGGAGAAGCGCTGGGACCAGCGTGGGTTTTCATGGGAGTCAGTAGAAGCGCTGGGACCAGCGTGGGGTTTTCATGTGAGTCAGTAGAAGCACTGGGACCAGCGTGGGGTTTTCATGTGTCAGGAGAAGCACTGGGACCAGCGTAGGGTTTTCATGTGTCAGGAGAAGCGCTGGGACCAGTGTGGGGTTTTCATGTGTCAGGAGAAGCACTGGGACCAGCGTGTGGTTTTCATGTGAGTCAGTAGAAGCACTGGGACCAGCGTGGGGTTTTCATGTGTCAGTAGAAGCACTGGGACCAGCATGGGGTTTTCATGTGAGTCAGTAGAAGCACTGGGACCAGCATGGGGTTTTCATGTGAGTCAGTAGAAGCGCTGGGACCAGCATGGGGTTTTCATGTGAGTCAGTAGAAGCGCTGGGACCAGCATGGGGTTTTCATGTGAGTCAGTAGAAGCGCTGGGACCAGCATGGGGTTTTCATGTGTCAGGAGAAGCGCTGGGACGAGCGTGGGGTTTTCATGTGTCAGGAGAAGCGCTGGGACCAGCGTGGGGTTTTCATGTGTCAGGAGAAGCGCTGGGACCAGCGTGGGGTTTTCATGGGAGTCAGTAGAAGCACTGGGACCAGCGTGGAGTTTTCATGTGAGTCAGTAGAAGCGCTGGGACCAGCGTGGGGTTTTCATGTGTCAGGAGAAGCGCTGGGACCAGCGTGGGGTTTTCATGGGAGTCAGTAGAAGCGCTGGGACCAGCATGGGGTTTTCATGTGAGTCAGTAGAAGCGCTGGGACCAGCATGTGGTTTTCATGTGTCAGGAGAAGCGCTGGGACCAGCGTGGGGTTTTCATGGGAGTCAGTAGAAGCGCTGGGACCAGCGTGGGGTTTTCATGTATCAGGAGAAGCTCTGGGACCAGCGTGGGGTTTTCATGAGTCAGTAGAAGCACTGGGACCAGCGTGGGATTTTCATGTGAGTCAGTAGAAGCGCTGGGACCAGCGTGGGGTTTTCATGTGTCAGGAGAAGCGCTGGGACCAGCGTGGGTTTTCATGGGAGTCAGTAGAAGCGCTGGGACCAGCATGGGGTTTTCATGTGAGTCATTAGAAGCGCTGGGACCAGCGTGGGGTTTTCATGTGTCAGTAGAAGCGCTGGGACCAGCGTAGGGTTTTCATGTGTCAGGAGAAGCGCTGGGACCAGCGTGGGGTTTTCATGTGAGTCAGTAGAAGCACTGGGACCAGCATGGGGTTTTCATGTGAGTCAGTAGAAGCACTGGGACCAGCGTGGGGTTTTCATGTGTCAGAAGAAGCACTGGGACCAGCGTAGGGTTTTCATGTGTCAGGAGAAGCACTGGGACCAGTGTGGGGTTTTCATGTGTCAGGAGAAGCACTGGGACCAGCGTGTGGTTTTCATGTGAGTCAGTAGAAGCACTGGGACCAGCGTGGGGTTTTCATGTGTCAGTAGAAGCACTGGGACCAGCATGGGGTTTTCATGTGAGTCAGTAGAAGCACTGGGACCAGCATGGGGTTTTCATGTGAGTCAGTAGAAGCACTGGGACCAGCATGGGGTTTTCATGTGAGTCAGTAGAAGCGCTGGGACCAGCATGGGGTTTTCATGTGAGTCAGTAGAAGCGCTGGGACCAGCATGGGGTTTTCATGTGTCAGGAGAAGCGCTGGGACCAGCGTGGGGTTTTCATGTGTCAGGAGAAGCGCTGGGACCAGCGTGGGGTTTTCATGTGTCAGGAGAAGCGCTGGGACCAGCGTGGGGTTTTCATGGGAGTCAGTAGAAGCACTGGGACCAGCGTGGAGTTTTCATGTGAGTCAGTAGAAGCGCTGGGACCAGCATGGGGTTTTCATGTGTCAGGAGAAGCGCTGGGACCAGCGTGGGGTTTTCATGGGAGTCAGTAGAAGCGCTGGGACCAGCATGGGGTTTTCATGTGAGTCAGTAGAAGCGCTGGGACCAGCATGGGGTTTTCATGTGTCAGGAGAAGCGCTGGGACCAGCGTGGGGTTTTCATGGGAGTCAGTAGAAGCGCTGGGACCAGCGTGGGGTTTTCATGTATCAGGAGAAGCTCTGGGACCAGCGTGGGGTTTTCATGAGTCAGTAGAAGCACTGGGACCAGCGTGGGATTTTCATGTGAGTCAGTAGAAGCACTGGGACCAGCGTGGGGTTTTCATGTGTCAGGAGAAGCGCTGGGACCAGCGTGGGTTTTCATGGGAGTCAGTAGAAGCGCTGGGACCAGCATGGGGTTTTCATGTGAGTCATTAGAAGCGCTGGGACCAGCGTGGGGTTTTCATGTGTCAGTAGAAGCGCTGGGACCAGCGTAGGGTTTTCATGTGTCAGGAGAAGCGCTGGGACCAGCGTGGGGTTTTCATGTGAGTCAGTAGAAGCACTGGGACCAGCGTGGGGTTTTCATGTGTCAGGAGAAGCACTGGGACCAGCGTAGGGTTTTCATGTGTCAGGAGAAGCACTGGGACCAGTGTGGGGTTTTCATGTGTCAGGAGAAGCACTGGGACCAGCGTGTGGTTTTCATGTGAGTCAGTAGAAGCACTGGGACCAGCGTGGGGTTTTCATGTGTCAGTAGAAGCACTGGGACCAGCATGGGGTTTTCATGTGAGTCAGTAGAAGCACTGGGACCAGCATGGGGTTTTCATGTGAGTCAGTAGAAGCGCAGGGACCAGCGTGGGGTTTTCATGTGTCAGGAGAAGCGCTGGGACCAGCGTGGGGTTTTCATGTGTCAGGAGAAGCACTGGGACCAGCGTGGGGTTTTCATGTGTCAGGAGAAGCGCTGGGACCAGCGTGGGGTTTTCATGGGAGTCAGTAGAAGCACTGGGACCAGCGTGGAGTTTTCATGTGAGTCAGTAGAAGCGCTGGGACCAGCGTGGGGTTTTCATGTGTCAGGAGAAGCGCTGGGACCAGCGTGGGGTTTTCATGGGAGTCAGTAGAAGCGCTGGGACCAGCATGGGGTTTTCATGTGTCAGGAGAAGCGCTGGGACCAGCGTGGGGTTTTCATGGGAGTCAGTAGAAGCGCTGGGACCAGCGTGGGGTTTTCATGTATCAGGAGAAGCTCTGGGACCAGCGTGGGGTTTTCATGAGTCAGTAGAAGCACTGGGACCAGCGTGGGATTTTCATGTGAGTCAGTAGAAGCGCTGGGACCAGCGTGGGGTTTTCATGTGTCAGGAGAAGCGCTGGGACCAGCGTGGGTTTTCATGGGAGTCAGTAGAAGCGCTGGGACCAGCATTGGGTTTTCATGTGAGTCATTAGAAGCGCTGGGACCAGCGTGGGGTTTTCATGTGTCAGTAGAAGCGCTGGGACCAGCGTAGGGTTTTCATGTGTCAGGAGAAGCGCTGGGACCAGCGTGGGGTTTTCATGTGAATCAGTAGAAGCACTGGGACCAGCGTGGGGTTTTCATGTGTCAGGAGAAGCACTGGGACCAGCGTAGGGTTTTCATGTGTCAGGAGAAGCACTGGGACCAGTGTGGGGTTTTCATGTGTCAGGAGAAGCACTGGGACCAGCGTGTGTTTTTCATGTGAGTCAGTAGAAGCACTGGGACCAGCGTGGGATTTTCATGTAAGTCAGTAGAAGCACTGGGACCAGCATGGGGTTTTCATGCGAGTCAGTAGAAGCGCTGGGACCAGCATGGGGTTTTCATGTGTCAGGAGAAGCGCTGGGACCAGCGTGGGGTTTTCATGGGAGTCAGTAGAAGTGCTGGGACCATTGTGGAGTTTTCATGTGAGTCAGTAGAAGCGCTGGGACCAGCGTGGGGTTTTCATGTATCAGGAGAAGCTCTGGGACCAGCGTGGGGTTTTCATGAGTCAGTAGAAGCACTGGGATCAGCGTGGGGTTTTCATGGGAGTCACTAGAAGCGCTGGGACCAGCATGGGGTTTTCATGTTAGTCAGTAGAAGCGCTGGGACCAGTGTGGGGTTTTCATGTGAGTCAGTAGAAGCGCTGGGACCAGCGTGGGGTTTTCATGTGTCAGGAGAAGCGCTGGGACCAGCGTGGGTTTTCATGGGAGTCAGTAGAAGCGCTGGGACCAGCATGGGGTTTTCATGTGAGTCATTAGAAGCGCTGGGACCAGCGTGGGGTTTTCATGTGTCAGTAGAAGCGCTGGGACCAGCGTAGGGTTTTCATGTGTCAGGAGAAGCGCTGGGACCAGCGTGGGGTTTTCATGTGAGTCAGTAGAAGCACTGGGACCAGCGTGGGGTTTTCATGTGCCAGGAGAAGCACTGGGACCAGCGTAGGGTTTTCATGTGTCAGGAGAAGCACTGGGACCAGTGTGGGGTTTTCATGTGTCAGGAGAAGCACTGGGACCAGCGTGTGGTTTTCATGTGAGTCAGTAGAAGCACTGGGACCAGCGTGGGATTTTCATGTAAGTCAGTAGAAGCACTGGGACCAGCGTGGGGTTTTCATGTGTCAGTAGAAGCGCTGGGACCAGCGTAGGGTTTTCATGTGTCAGGAGAAGCGCTGGGACCAGCGTGGGGTTTTCATGTGAGTCAGTAGAAGCACTGGGACCAGCGTGGGGTTTTCATGTGTCAGGAGAAGCACTGGGACCAGCGTAGGGTTTTCATGTGTCAGGAGAAGCACTGGGACCAGTGTGGGGTTTTCATGTGTCAGGAGAAGCACTGGGACCAGCGTGTGGTTTTCATGTGAGTCAGTAGAAGCACTGGGACCAGCGTGGGGTTTTCATGTGTCAGTAGAAGCACTGGGACCAGCATGGGGTTTTCATGTGAGTCAGTAGAAGCACTGGGACCAGCATGGGGTTTTCATGTGAGTCAGTAGAAGCGCAGGGACCAGCGTGGGGTTTTCATGTGTCAGGAGAAGCGCTGGGACCAGCGTGGGGTTTTCATGTGTCAGGAGAAGCACTGGGACCAGCGTGGGGTTTTCATGTGTCAGGAGAAGCGCTGGGACCAGCGTGGGGTTTTCATGGGAGTCAGTAGAAGCACTGGGACCAGCGTGGAGTTTTCATGTGAGTCAGTAGAAGCGCTGGGACCAGCGTGGGGTTTTCATGTGTCAGGAGAAGCGCTGGGACCAGCGTGGGGTTTTCATGGGAGTCAGTAGAAGCGCTGGGACCAGCATGGGGTTTTCATGTGTCAGGAGAAGCGCTGGGACCAGCGTGGGGTTTTCATGGGAGTCAGTAGAAGCGCTGGGACCAGCGTGGGGTTTTCATGTATCAGGAGAAGCTCTGGGACCAGCGTGGGGTTTTCATGAGTCAGTAGAAGCACTGGGACCAGCGTGGGATTTTCATGTGAGTCAGTAGAAGCACTGGGACCAGCATGGGGTTTTCATGTGAGTCAGTAGAAGCGCAGGGACCAGCGTGGGGTTTTCATGTGTCAGGAGAAGCGCTGGGACCAGCGTGGGGTTTTCATGTGTCAGGAGAAGCACTGGGACCAGCGTGGGGTTTTCATGTGTCAGGAGAAGCGCTGGGACCAGCGTGGGGTTTTCATGGGAGTCAGTAGAAGCACTGGGACCAGCGTGGAGTTTTCATGTGAGTCAGTAGAAGCGCTGGGACCAGCGTGGGGTTTTCATGTGTCAGGAGAAGCGCTGGGACCAGCGTGGGGTTTTCATGGGAGTCAGTAGAAGCGCTGGGACCAGCATGGGGTTTTCATGTGTCAGGAGAAGCGCTGGGACCAGCGTGGGGTTTTCATGGGAGTCAGTAGAAGCGCTGGGACCAGCGTGGGGTTTTCATGTATCAGGAGAAGCTCTGGGACCAGCGTGGGGTTTTCATGAGTCAGTAGAAGCACTGGGACCAGCGTGGGATTTTCATGTGAGTCAGTAGAAGCGCTGGGACCAGCGTGGGGTTTTCATGTGTCAGGAGAAGCGCTGGGACCAGCGTGGGTTTTCATGGGAGTCAGTAGAAGCGCTGGGACCAGCATTGGGTTTTCATGTGAGTCATTAGAAGCGCTGGGACCAGCGTGGGGTTTTCATGTGTCAGTAGAAGCGCTGGGACCAGCGTAGGGTTTTCATGTGTCAGGAGAAGCGCTGGGACCAGCGTGGGGTTTTCATGTGAATCAGTAGAAGCACTGGGACCAGCGTGGGGTTTTCATGTGTCAGGAGAAGCACTGGGACCAGCGTAGGGTTTTCATGTGTCAGGAGAAGCACTGGGACCAGTGTGGGGTTTTCATGTGTCAGGAGAAGCACTGGGACCAGCGTGTGTTTTTCATGTGAGTCAGTAGAAGCACTGGGACCAGCGTGGGATTTTCATGTAAGTCAGTAGAAGCACTGGGACCAGCATGGGGTTTTCATGCGAGTCAGTAGAAGCGCTGGGACCAGCATGGGGTTTTCATGTGTCAGGAGAAGCGCTGGGACCAGCGTGGGGTTTTCATGGGAGTCAGTAGAAGCGCTGGGACCATTGTGGAGTTTTCATGTGAGTCAGTAGAAGCGCTGGGACCAGCGTGGGGTTTTCATATATCAGGAGAAGCTCTGGGACCAGCGTGGGGTTTTCATGAGTCAGTAGAAGCACTGGGATCAGCGTGGGGTTTTCATGGGAGTCACTAGAAGCGCTGGGACCAGCATGGGGTTTTCATGTTAGTCAGTAGAAGCGCTGGGACCAGTGTGGGGTTTTCATGTGAGTCAGTAGAAGCGCTGGGACCAGCGTGGGGTTTTCATGTGTCAGGAGAAGCGCTGGGACCAGCGTGGGTTTTCATGGGAGTCAGTAGAAGCGCTGGGACCAGCATGGGGTTTTCATGTGAGTCATTAGAAGCGCTGGGACCAGCGTGGGGTTTTCATGTGTCAGTAGAAGCGCTGGGACCAGCGTAGGGTTTTCATGTGTCAGGAGAAGCGCTGGGACCAGCGTGGGGTTTTCATGTGAGTCAGTAGAAGCACTGGGACCAGCGTGGGGTTTTCATGTGCCAGGAGAAGCACTGGGACCAGCGTAGGGTTTTCATGTGTCAGGAGAAGCACTGGGACCAGTGTGGGGTTTTCATGTGTCAGGAGAAGCACTGGGACCAGCGTGTGGTTTTCATGTGAGTCAGTAGAAGCACTGGGACCAGCGTGGGATTTTCATGTAAGTCAGTAGAAGCACTGGGACCAGCGTGGGGTTTTCATGTGTCAGTAGAAGCGCTGGGACCAGCGTAGGGTTTTCATGTGTCAGGAGAAGCGCTGGGACCAGCGTGGGGTTTTCATGTGAGTCAGTAGAAGCACTGGGACCAGCGTGGGGTTTTCATGTGTCAGGAGAAGCACTGGGACCAGCGTAGGGTTTTCATGTGTCAGGAGAAGCACTGGGACCAGTGTGGGGTTTTCATGTGTCAGGAGAAGCACTGGGACCAGCGTGTGGTTTTCATGTGAGTCAGTAGAAGCACTGGGACCAGCGTGGGGTTTTCATGTGTCAGTAGAAGCACTGGGACCAGCATGGGGTTTTCATGTGAGTCAGTAGAAGCACTGGGACCAGCATGGGGTTTTTATGTGAGTCAGTAGAAGCGCAGGGACCAGCGTGGGGTTTTCATGTGTCAGGAGAAGCGCTGGGACCAGCGTGGGGTTTTCATGTGTCAGGAGAAGCACTGGGACCAGCGTGGGGTTTTCATGTGTCAGGAGAAGCGCTGGGACCAGCGTGGGGTTTTCATGGGAGTCAGTAGAAGCACTGGGACCAGCGTGGAGTTTTCATGTGAGTCAGTAGAAGCGCTGGGACCAGCGTGGGGTTTTCATGTGTCAGGAGAAGCGCTGGGACCAGCGTGGGGTTTTCATGGGAGTCAGTAGAAGCGCTGGGACCAGCATGGGGTTTTCATGTGTCAGGAGAAGCGCTGGGACCAGCGTGGGGTTTTCATGGGAGTCAGTAGAAGCGCTGGGACCAGCGTGGGGTTTTCATGTATCAGGAGAAGCTCTGGGACCAGCGTGGGGTTTTCATGAGTCAGTAGAAGCACTGGGACCAGCGTGGGATTTTCATGTGAGTCAGTAGAAGCGCTGGGACCAGCGTGGGGTTTTCATGTGTCAGGAGAAGCGCTGGGACCAGCGTGGGTTTTCATGGGAGTCAGTAGAAGCGCTGGGACCAGCATGGGGTTTTCATGTGAGTCATTAGAAGCGCTGGGACCAACGTGGGGTTTTCATGTGTCAGTAGAAGCGCTGGGACCAGCGTAGGGTTTTCATGTGTCAGGAGAAGCGCTGGGACCAGCGTGGGGTTTTCATGTGAATCAGTAGAAGCACTGGGACCAGCGTGGGGTTTTCATGTGTCAGGAGAAGCACTGGGACCAGCGTAGGGTTTTCATGTGTCAGGAGAAGCACTGGGACCAGTGTGGGGTTTTCATGTGTCAGGAGAAGCACTGGGACCAGCGTGTGTTTTTCATGTGAGTCAGTAGAAGCACTGGGACCAGCGTGGGATTTTCATGTAAGTCAGTAGAAGCACTGGGACCAGCATGGGGTTTTCATGCGAGTCAGTAGAAGCGCTGGGACCAGCATGGGGTTTTCATGTGTCAGGAGAAGCGCTGGGACCAGCGTGGGGTTTTCATGGGAGTCAGTAGAAGCGCTGGGACCATTGTGGAGTTTTCATGTGAGTCAGTAGAAGCGCTGGGACCAGCGTGGGGTTTTCATGTATCAGGAGAAGCTCTGGGACCAGCGTGGGGTTTTCATGAGTCAGTAGAAGCACTGGGATCAGCGTGGGGTTTTCATGGGAGTCACTAGAAGCGCTGGGACCAGCATGGGGTTTTCATGTTAGTCAGTAGAAGCGCTGGGACCAGTGTGGGGTTTTCATGTGAGTCAGTAGAAGCGCTGGGACCAGCGTGGGGTTTTCATGTGTCAGGAGAAGCGCTGGGACCAGCGTGGGTTTTCATGGGAGTCAGTAGAAGCGCTGGGACCAGCATGGGGTTTTCATGTGAGTCATTAGAAGCGCTGGGACCAGCGTGGGGTTTTCATGTGTCAGTAGAAGCGCTGGGACCAGCGTAGGGTTTTCATGTGTCAGGAGAAGCGCTGGGACCAGCGTGGGGTTTTCATGTGAGTCAGTAGAAGCACTGGGACCAGCGTGGGGTTTTCATGTGCCAGGAGAAGCACTGGGACCAGCGTAGGGTTTTCATGTGTCAGGAGAAGCACTGGGACCAGTGTGGGGTTTTCATGTGTCAGGAGAAGCACTGGGACCAGCGTGTGGTTTTCATGTGAGTCAGTAGAAGCACTGGGACCAGCGTGGGATTTTCATGTAAGTCAGTAGAAGCACTGGGACCAGCATGGGGTTTTCATGCGAGTCAGTAGAAGCGCTGGGACCAGCATGGGGTTTTCATGTGTCAGGAGAAGCACTGGGACCAGCGTGGGGTTTTCATGGGAGTCAGTAGAAGCGCTGGGACCAGCGTGGGGTTTTCATGTGAATCAGTAGAAGCGCTAGGACCAGTGTGGGGTTTTCATGTTCGGATTTGGCCCAGTATTCGTTCTGTGTGTTACAGTTTGGAGCACACCCTCCAAATAATGTAGGTTGGAAACTTGGTGTAACACATTGTGACAAAGACGGCCAGAGTGGGTGGCGTCAGATCAGAGCCAGGAAATAAACAACGGAGACTTGGGGTTTTGGTGAAGCTGAGTGCGTGATCGCGCTCAGCATTTAATAATTAACAAACAGAACAGAAAATAAACGGTGGTAACAAACAACACAGGACACGGCACTTACGCCAAAATAAATATATATAAACAAAACGGACTAAACAGTGAACAGACAAACGAACAAACACGGTGAGTGAAAACAACTATCAATTTAATTTACTTTACTTTATTTTACTTTCTCCTTCTCTCTCTCCCGTTCTCCACTCACCGAACACCCAACCCCGAGTGAATGAAAATGTGTCTATATATACTGTTGTGCTGGGATTCAATTACTAATTAATTATTCACTTGAATCCCAGCACGTGAATTCATTACATGCAACCCCGTGCTCACATATTACATTTAACCAGCACGTGAAGTGATTTGTGCCCTCCTCGTGCCTAAATACAAATCTACATTTTTAAATACACGTGAAACACAGACCCGTTTATATCCCGTGTACCAATGACTATAGACCAACATTTACACACACATACAACACTTAACACACACATGCACACAGGGGCGGGGCACATTGCCACACACGTTAGCCAAAAGCTATATAAACTCTTCAAATGAAATACATGTGAAAAGGGGGTGTTGTACAATGAAAAACACAACAATATGTACTTACCATTTTATTTCTCTTTTATTACATTCCACATAACAAAAACTAGAATCGCATCTGACCTGTATCGTTTGCCTCGCTTCACAAACCGATTCCCTCGCTTCACAAATCTAAAGCAGCACCAGTAGCGTCACATGTAGAGATCATTATTTGGCAGTTAGTTTTGTGTGAAAGTTTAATCTGGACTCTGTTGCTAAAGCTTTGTTGACAGCCTTAAGTAAACGGGGAACAAGAGCTGTGCTGATCTTCTGTTTATACAGGCGTATATAGAAATCCCACACAGGTAGAGCTATTTTTCCTCTTGGTAATTTAAAAGCTGTCATGCAAATTCTGGCCAGGTGGCAAATCGGTGCAAAGCAAAACACGTTGTGAAACGCATTTCAAATTTATCAACTGGATCATTTCTGAATTGTTTAGTTATTTATGGAATTATTTGTTATTTTGTGTGAACAATTTACGTTCAAAATTCTGTTATATCAAATCCGTTACCCTTATAAAACCCAGTAAATATAGCATTTTGCAGTTTTTCCCAAAACTTTCCCCATGGTTATAAATTGCATTTACTACCATTGTGGTTTGCCGTGTTTTTTTAATATTCTTTACCATACCCTCTGCTTTACAGAGCTTACCTATGCTGTACCATACTAAGCTTTATTACACTTTGCTGTGCCATTACTACTTTATAAGGGTCCTTCCGTCTGAATTCCATCATTGCGGAAAAGCTAAATGTAGTGGAAGGAAAAATGGACCTGTCAATGTGAAAATGTTATGTTGAGAGGTCAGAAAATGGTTACAGTTCCTTAAAGTACTCCCAGATACATGGGCATATCTTCTAGGCATGCTAAGGACTTGGTAAGTGAAGGGGGAGTTTTAGTATTCACATTACAGTGATCTAAATAAATTGTGTTTCTATAATGCGTTGTTATAGTTGTCCTATAGCCATAAAGAATAATTTGCGTTTTCTTCAAATATAACTGTGGGTCTCAAATAGCAGAGTTATCTTAATGTATTTGTGTTGTTTATATTCACTTTGTATATCATTGTGTTTCAGTCCTCACTTTAAACTCAGAAGTTTAAAGCACCCCTGTAGCCTCAGTAGAGCTCTCAAACATGTCTTCTCTCTGAGTACAGCTGGTGCACCCCTGCAACACACCTAGTTGATGTAAGAAATACCACATAGAAGACGTCTTTCTTGCATGCACTGAGTGCTGCAGAGGGACAGGTTTTCTATGGTGTTGATGGGGTTTTACTTCAGTCGTTTAGAGGGTTCTGGGTTCTGTTTCCACTATTAAGTTAGTACCATTGTGTTCTAAATCTGCCTTTAGCTGGCTTTGAACTGAACTTGTAGTGAAATCAGTAATAATGTTACAAGTGCTAATCCTTAGTTGGGTTTTACCTCGTTAGCACTCCTTTTTAAGAGTTCAATATGGATATCTGCCAGTAGTATTTACTAAGAAGCAGCATGATTTAAAGCCATGGTTTTATAACTCCTTTGAGGCCTTATCTGCCCTGCCATCCTGGGGCCCAGGTTCTCCCAATGGCCTGCAGTGTGCAGGGTACATCAGCCGGGTGCACAGAGGAACAGTCCTGCTGGTAGCCTGGAAACTAATTTCACAATACACTGCGTCTTGATAATAAATTAGTGATGGTATCATTGTAACAATTAAAATTGCAAAATAAGTGCTTTTGTGAAGATTTAAATTTAAATTGACACATTCAAATTTGCCAGGAAGCCAAGCGGGTGGGGGTGGGGTGGGGTGGGGGGGTGGGGGGGTGGGGGGGGGGGTCTCGTAAGAGGTAAGGATACACACTGCAGCAGCAGCTTATCAACCGGCCTTGCAGGGTAGATTAGAGCTGTTGTCAAGGAGGGAGAGAGCTGATTGGAGTTGCTTTGGCAACAGTTGTCAGCTCTGAGGATGTCCCTCTGCACCCCCAAACAGAGTCTATGATTCATAGCAATGTACAAACAGTCTACGATCCATAGCAGCGTTCCACAGGTATTGTTTGTTGATGATATTAAAAGCTTAATCTATAGGTTCAACTTTCATAACTCTCAGAATTAATACAATTGTTCTTGCGTTAAGGCAGTGATGTGGTTAGAGTTCAGGGACTGGTAGGGAGTGTGGCATAATGGCTAGGGCAGTGGGACTGGGATGCAGTGGTTCGAGCTGAGGGACTGTAAAGCAGTGAGGCCTAGTATTTAGAGCTGAGGGACTGGTAAGGTGTGACCTAGTGGTTAGAGCTGAGGAACTGGTAGGCAGTGTGGACTGTGGGTTAGAGAGAAACCAATGGGAAGGAGGTAGTGTGGTCTAGTGGTTAAAGTTTAGGGACTGGGAAGGAGGCAGTGTGGTCTAGTGGTTGAAGTTTAGGGACTGGGAAGGAGGCAGTGTGGTCTAGTGGTTAGAGCTGAGGGACTGGGAGGTAGCAGTGTGGAGTAGTGGTAGGTAGCAGTGGGCAGCAGTGTGGAGTAATAATAATAAAAATAGTGTGGCCTGATAAAGTCTGCTTACTGACGCATTTTTTGCTCAGTCTTTTGAAAGTGATATTAAAAGGGAATCTGGAACATTGTTTGGATGACTGACTGACTTATAAAACCCCTTGCAGCCCTGGAAAGAGCTGGAAACAGTATTTTATCCACCTTCTATTGAAGACATCAATCCACTAGCAGATAACAAACTGAAAGGAGAATTCTGGAAACAGATTTGCAAAGCGATGGGGGGGATCTAACTTTTTCGCTGGAAAATTAGTAAGATTAAAGGCAATTCATCCTGGTATTAAAGATAAAAAAAGCTCTTGTTACAGTAAGAAGCAGTCTCATCTGAGTCTTTACTTAATGTGACAGTGTGTGGTTAACAATGTATTGATACAATCGCTGTGTGAGTGACATCAATGTTCGTCTGTTTCCTCGTAGCTGTTTCATCCTTATTAGGTGAGCAGCAAAATGAGCAAAAAAGGCTTATTTTATTAATGTAATCCCACATACACAAAGCCATGTCATATATGGGTTGAAAGCTTATGTTTCAGCTTTAATGCTAGTTGTGGTCATCAAGTAATATGCAGTTTCCATGGAAACGCTGTAAGCAAAACAACATCTATACATGTTTATTTTGTTCTTTTGCACTGGATACTGCACATAAATTGCCAATGATTAACACAAACTAGCAGGTTGTATCATCAATAACTGACATTCAACAGACAACAGACAAGATCATGACTGCCCTAATACTCCTCTCTCCTCTCCTAAGGAAAGACACAGCATTATATAATCCCCAACCCCGCCTACTCCTAACAGGATCAATTATTCAATAAACATATACACCTGGAATGATTTCATGCAAAAATACTCCTATTTAACATTTATATTTATTCATATATTTTCCGTTGAACATGTTTCTTCTCATTCCTATGTATTTGTTCAACCTGCATGCATACCGTCCCTGTTTAAAATTGATTGTCAAACTATTACATTGCTTACTTGTTAATACCATTGTCATTATTCTTTAATCGTTAACTATTACACTATGTAACACAATTTTTGTTCCTGGGTAGTAAGTGTTATTTCCTAATTGCTTATGACTCAAAAGTATAGAAAATGGCTATTATTCCCCACAAACTTTGCTTTTGTGACTAGGACAGTGATATTTTGAAATTTACCTATTTCCAATGAGAAAATTTCCAATTTTCGTTCACATAAAGTCAGAAAAAAACAACATATGAATCCAAATTAACATGTATTTACAGTGCCTTGCGAAAGTATTCGGCCCCCTTGAACTTTGCGACCTTTTGCCACATTTCAGGCTTCAAACATAAAGATATGAAATTGTAATTTTTTGTGAAGAATCAACAACAAGTGGGACACAATCATGAAGTGGAACGAAATTTATTGGATATTTCAAACTTTTTTAACAAATAAAAAACTGAAAAATTGGGAGTGCAAAATTATTCAGCCCCTTTACTTTCAGTGCAGCAAACTCTCTCCAGAAGTTCAGTGAGGGTCTCTGAATGATCCAATGTTGACCTAAATGACTAATGATGATAAATAGAATCCACCTGTGTGTAATCAAGTCTCCGTATAAATGCACCTGCACTGTGATAGTCTCAGAGGTCCGTTTAAAGCGCAGAGAGCATCATGAAGAACAAGGAACACACCGAGATACTGTTGTGGAGAAGTTTAAAGCCGGATTTGATACAAAAAGATTTCCCAAGCTTTAAACATCCCAAGGAGCACTGTGCAAGCGATAATATTGAAATGGAAGGAGTATCAGACCACTGCAAATCTACCAAGACCTGGCCGTCCCTCTAAACTTTCAGCTCATACAAGGAGAAGACTGATCAGAGATGCAGCCAAGAGGCCCATGATCACTCTGGATGAACTGCAGAGATCTACAGCTGAGGTGGGAGACTCTGTCCATAGGACAACAATCAGTCGTATACTGCACAAATCTGGCCTTTATGGAAGAGTGGCAAGAAGAAAGCCATTTCTTAAAGATATCCATAAAAAGTGTCGTTTACAGTTTGCCACAAGCCACCTGGGAGACACACCAAACATGTGGAAGAAGGTGCTCTGGTCAGATGAAACCAAAATCGAACTTTTTGGCAACAATGCAAAATGTTATGTTTGGCGTAAAAGCAACACAGCTCATCACCCTGAACACACCATCCCCACTGTAAAACATGGTGGTGGCAGCATCATGGTTTGGGCCTGCTTTTCTTCAGCAGGGACAGGGAAGATGGTTAAAATTGATGGGAAGATGGATGGAGCCAAATACAGGACCATTCTGGAAGAAAACCTGATGGAGTCTGCAAAAGACCTGAGACTGGGACGGAGATTTGTCTTCCAACAAGACAATGATCCAAAACATAAAGCAAAATCTACAATGGAATGGTTCACAAATAAACATATCCAGGTGTTAGAATGGCCAAGTCAAAGTCCAGACCTGAATCCAATCGAGAATCTGTAGAAAGAACTGAAAACTGCTGTTCACAAATGCTCTCCATCCTACCTCACTGAGCTCGAGCTGTTTTGCAAGGAGGAATGGTCAAAAATTTCAGTCTCTCGATGTGCAAAACTGATAGAGACATACCCCAAGCGACTTACAGCTGTAATCGCAGCAAAAGGTGGCGCTACAAAGTATTAACTTAAGGGGGCTGAATAATTTTGCACGCCCAATTTTTCAGTTTTTTATTTGTTAAAAAAGTTTGAAATATCCAATAAATTTCGTTCCACTTCATGATTGTGTCCCACTTGTTGTTGATTCTTCACAAAAAATTACAGTTTCATATCTTTATGTTTGAAGCCTGAAATGTGGCAAAAGGTCGCAAAGTTCAAGGGGGCCGAATACTTTCGCAAGGCACTGTATACTAAAGTAATACAAAAATGACTACAAAAGATTTAGAAGTGAGTAGTTTTTCGAGATTTACGATTATACTGTAAATCACTTTCATGAATCAGCCCCCAAATGTAGTCTCCCATCATGTTCTCGTTATACTGTCCTTGGTAGTGGCGTTCAAAGTCCAGTATATCCTGGTGGAAGCGCTCGCCTTGCTCCTCCGAGTACGCTCCCATGTTCTCCTTGAATTTATCAAGATGAGCATCAAGGATATGGACTTTGAGGGACATCCTACAGCCCATTGTGCAGTAGTTCTTCACCAGAGTCTCAACCAGCTCCACATAGTTTTCGGCCTTGTGATTGCCCAGGAAGCCCCGAACCACTGCGACAAAGCTGTTCCAAGCCGCTTTCTCCTTTCTAGTGAGCTTCTTGGGGAATTCATTGCACTCCAGGATCTTCTTTATCTGTGGTCTGACGAAGACACCGGCTTTGACCTTTGTCTCAGACAGCTTAGGGAAGAAGTCTTGAAGGTACTTGAAGGCTGCCGACTCCTTATCTAGAGCTCTGACAAATTGTTTCATAAGGCCCAATTTTATGTGCAGTGGTGGCATCAGCACCTTCCGGGGGTCCACCAGTGGCTCCCACTTGACGTTGTTCCTCCCCACAGAGAACTCGGTCCGCTGTGGCCAGTCCCGCCTTTGGTAGTGCGCCTTGGTGTCCCTGCTGTCCCAAAGGCAAAGATAGCAGGGAAACTTGGTAAAACCGCCTTGGAGACCCATCAGGAATGCCACCATTTTTAAGTCTCCTATGACCTCCCAGCCGTACTCATCATACTTCAAGGCGTCCAGCAAGGTCTTGATGCTGTTGTAATCCTCTTTGAGGTGCACCGAGTGAGCCAGGGGAAGAGACGGGTACTTGTTACCATTATGGAGCAGCACGGCTTTGAGGCTCCTGGATGAGCTGTCAATGTCAAAGAGGCGCCACTCATTCTGGTTACAGGCGATTCCGATTGCCTCGAACAGACTGGTCACATTGTGGCAGAAGCAGAGCCCATCTTGACGGGTGAAGAAGCTGGAAAAAGGTTGGTGACGCTTCCTCTGATCTGCGACTTGCACACTTTCATCCAACAAGTTCCACTGCTTGAGCCTAGACGTCAAAAGCTTGGCATTGGACTTGGTGAGACCAAGATCTCTAATCAAGTCGTTGAGGTCTTTTTGGTTGGGGTAGTATGGGTTTCTCTCCTCAGCTCCACCTCTGAAATTGTCATCTGGATCTACAACGTCTTCCTCGCTCTCTGGCTTGCTGCTCTCTTCTAAAGACGGCTGCTCTCTCTCCGGAGGAGTGGGTACGGGGAGCTCATGGCAGTGTGGCACCGGGGCGATGGATGAAGGAAGGTCCGGATACGTGATAGCAGGTGCATTCTTGCCAGTCCGACGTTTGGAAGGGTCCACCATGCAGAAGTAGCAGTTGCTTGAGTGGTCAGTGGGTTCCCACCAAATTCTTGGGATAGCGAACTTCATGGCTCTCTTTTCCCCTCTGTACCATCCTACAAAAATACATTTATTTCACCCATGACTAATGTGTAAGAGATTCTCGCAACATTTTTCATATATGATATATTTTTTTAATAACATTGAAAATTGTAAAACATTTTAAAATTAAAAACCTTTACAATTTTAAAAATTTTAACAAATTTTATAACATAAAATTCCGAGCAACAATTGTCCATCTTACCTTCCAGAGTTTTTTTTGCAGTGCTCACAGGTGAAATGAGGTGCCCAGGGTTTGTCTTGATCCCCGACAGGCATGCCGAAATATGCCTTGTAGGCCTCACACATCTTAGCAGATGCTTCCACGGAGTACTTTTTCGCTCTTGTCTTGATAAATTGGCCGCAGACATAGCAAAATGCATCTGCCGGATGCTTGCAGTCTCTTGATGCCATCTCAGAAAAATGCAGATAGGTATCCACTTAGGCAGCTGGAACTAAACTGAACTGGTGGGCTTAAGGCCCCTGTATTTATACTACTATTTATATTACTGGAAAGTTCTAGAAAGTTCTAGAAGTTACTCCAAGTTTACTCAGCACTGAATCTATCTGGAATGTTCTGGAAAATAGGTAAATTTCAAAATATCACTGTCCTGGTCACAAAAGCAAAGTTTGTGGGGAATAATAGCCATTTTCTATACTTTTGAGGCATAAGCAATTGGGAAATAACACTTACTACCCAGGAACCAAAAAAAAAAAAAAATTGTTACACGGTGTTACCAGTCAAGACTGAAATGAGAATTATTCTTTCTAGTGGAAGATTACCGAACATATAGCAATAACAAAACACTTATTTCACATGTATAGCTACGGTAACTTCATTAATGGAAACGCCCTAATCTAATTACAGCAATACACCGTCATATATCAAACACACTTGATCAACAGCAAGCACAATACATAATAAACCACGGCTCTATCGCCAGTAGAATAACAATCACAATAACAGGCAATTCAATATTACAGTGAGGGTCTTACCCTCACCAATCTCCAAAGTGCTTTCAATTAAAAAAACATTGCTGCCTTTGAATCTGTAGACAGGTGAGTTTCGCGTGGCCGATGCAGATCCACATTATAAACACATAAGCATAACAATAGTGTGTAACGCCTTCATGTAGGGTTTAAAAAAAAAAAACGACTCGACATTTGAGGTATGACACAGGCCCGGTTTTTGGGATGGAACCGCATAACAGTCTCGCGTTTTGATTGGTCAATGTCTGTCACATGAATATGTCGTCACACGAGTGGAAAAGCTTGCAGGCATTTTTAACATTGTGATCAGAGAGAGAGAGAGTGATCTGCTTTCCACAACCTTACCATTAAAATATAATGTGGTATTACGCTGTACTGATATAACAAACTATGGGTAATTACATTATATAAATTATCATGTTATGCACGAATGTAAGAATTGGCTTTCTGTGGTGTACTTTTTTCTTTCAAGTAGCATATATCTATAATCGTTTTTGCGATATATTTTAATATAAAATGTATACACTATTGCAGTTTTGTTAGAGGATACATTAGTTTATCGCTAATGTAATCACAGTTGTACATATAGACTGCCCCTGTTTTCATTTACGTCGCAAATTCTGGGCCGCTTTGCTTTTCAGATAATGTCCCAAATTCTGGGCCGATTTGGTTTGCAGATATTAACGTCCCAAATTCTGGGCCGCTTTGGTTTTTAGATAACGTCCCAAATTCTGGGCCACCTTGGTTTTTAGATAACGTCCCAAATTCTAGGCCGCTTTGCATTTTCAAATTCAGCCCAGTTTTGGGGACTCCACTGACAGCGAGTTCTAAGTCCTTATCCAGGGCGACTTACAATCGAAAGCAAATACATTTCAAGTATCACAGTACAAATAATAATACAATAAACTGGATCGTGAATTCATTTGAGAGTAACCCTTAGTACATGAATCAAAGTTAATGTATTTTTTACTCTCCCCAGAAATCTTTTTTTTTTTTATGAAAAAACAAATAAAATGTAAATGTTAAAAAAAAACGTATTTCTTATTACGTGAAGAAATTACATTGCACTGAAATAGATACATGAAAATTAATTAAAGCAGTCGTTTTCCTTTATTAAAGGCTAATATTAAAACACATTTTTGGGAAGGAACATGGTATTCCGAAAAAAGGACATCTCATTTTCTTATGTAACGTCCATCAATATATTGTAGTGTTTCAGGTTCTTTTTGGACAGAAATGAGACTGCAACTGTGAGTAGATGAAGGCCGTTTATTTTGACAATAATTAAATAATCACAAAATAAAATCATGAAGTGAGGGAAAGGAGACTGGGAGTCGAAAGTGAAAATAAATGACTGTAGTAATTTTTCTTTTACCCTACCCTTCCCAGTCTTTTCCCCGCCCCTCTTTTGCGCAAAACCTGAACTCCAATTCCCCTCCACACACGTGTACCACCATGCAACCCAGGCACTCACACACCACCATGCAACCCCTGCATGCATACACCCACCATGCAACCCCTGCACGCACACACCACCATGCAACCCCTACATGTATACACCCACCATACAACCCCTACATGCACACACCACCATGCAACCCCTACATGGACACACCAATATGCAACCCCTGCACGCACACACCACCATGCAAACCCTACATGCACAGACCACCATGGAAACCCTGCACGCACACACCACCATAAGACCCCTGCACTCACACACCACCATGCAACCCCTACATGTACACACTACCATGCAGCCCCTACATGCACACACCACCATGCAACCCCTGCACGCACACACCACCATGCATCCCCTGCACGCACACACCACCATGCAACCCCTGCACGCACACACCTCCATGCAACCCCTACATGCACACACCACCATGCAATCCCTGCACGCAGACACCACCATGCAACCCCTGCACGCATACACCCACCGTAGCAATTCTTTGCAAAATATATTTTCGGGTATTCAGCCCCATTCATGTCTATGGCAGTGTTAAAAAACACATTTTCAGTCATATCTCTCGAACCAGAGCACCTATAACCACCGTTCGAAGGGTTCACCCAAAAACTCATGTCATGACGAAAAAATTCACTTTGCAAAGCCGTCCTGGCATCTGAACCATGAAAATGGTGACTCCTTGTGTGGGGTCCCATGGGGCCCCGCCGCAAAAAAAAAAATCAAGTTCCTAACCCCCACAGAACCCGAGATACGCCCTGTCAAAAATGTCCAAAAACTACCCTTTTCGGGGTCATATCTCCATGACCCTGGGGCCTAGAAACTGGGTTGAACTTCCTAGGGTCATGTATGGGGGGTCATGTATGGGGGCCCTCTTTCACAGGGAGCCACCCGTTTTCAAATGGTACAATTTTCAACAAATTTACACATTTTCAGCATGATGGCATGTCAAGGTTGCATTTCCAATAGCTTTTGAGCTCCAGGTTGGCAAAAAAAAGTCTAAACTGGTGTCCTTTCTAGCTGGGGACACTTCGGTCTAGCTGGTGGACCTCGGTACTGATTTTCAAGTCTCGGGGACCCCCGGAACCCGAGATATAGCACCCTGAAAAATGTCTATGGGAAATCCCATTATAAAACCCCTTTGGGGCAACGCCCACCATCTGGCGGTGGGGTGGCGTATGAACCCGTGGCTGATGTCTTTCTTTAGCTAAGACTCTTGTGCATGCAAAGAGTGCCCTTCTGAGTTCGTTGGCCCAGGGGTCGTGGAGATACGGATACGATAAGAGACCACCCCCTTCCCTATGGCAAATCCCATTATAAAAACACCATTGGGGTAACGCTCGGCCAATGGCGGTCGTGGGTCGTACGAACTCGAAGGAACCCATTTTCTTTAGCTAAGACTGTTGTGCATCTAAAGAGAGTGCTAGCGAGTTTGTTGGCCCAGGATTTGTGGACTCATGGGGTACGACAAGATTATTCATCAGATTATTCTCCATTTTATTGTAACTGAGGTACCGTTCAGTTGAGCGGAAATTGTAAAGTTGTACTCGAGCTAAAACCTCCAGATAGAAGGGGTACAGTTTCAAAAAAAAGTTTGAAAACCTCTGACCTACAGTATAAATGATCAGGAATAGATAAGGGAAATGTTGACTAAAACAATACAATAGGAGGGCACTGGTCTCTTAAACCCAGAAGTTCTGATAAACCCCTATGCCTCACTATATATTTATGGACATTACATAAGCAAATGAGATGTACTTTTTTTTTTGGTATACCATGTTCCTAAATGTTTTCTGGGGAGAGTAAAAATACATTAACTTTGATTCGTGTACTAAGGGTTACTCTTAAATGAATTAACAGTCCAGTTTATGGTAAACTGTGCATGCATGACTTAGAAACTCAGCTGTCAGCTAAGTTCGAAAATGCAGAATTCGGGACATTATCTAAAAACCAAAGCAGCCCAGAATTTGGGACGTTATCTGCAAACCAAATCGGCCCAGAATATGGTTGTTATCTAAAAACCAAAGCGGCCCAGAATTTGGGACGTTATCTAAAAACCAAAGCAGCCCAGAATTTGGGACGTTATCTGCAAACCAAATCGGCCCAGAATTTGGGACATTATCTGAAAAGCAAAGCGACCCAGAATTTGCGACGTAAATGAAAACAGGGGCAGTCTATATGTACAACTGTGATTACATTAGCGATAAACTAATGTATCCTCTAACAAAACTGCAATAGTGTATACATTTTATATTAAAATATATCGCAAAAACGATTATAGATATATGCTACTTGAAAGAAAAAAGTACACCACCACAGAAAGCCAATTCTTACATTCGTGCATAACATGATAATTTATATAATGTAATTACCCATAGTTTGTTATATCAGTACAGCGTAATACCACATTATATTTTAATGGTAAGGTTGTGGAAAGCAGATCACTCTTAAAAATGCCTGCAAGCTTTTCCACTCGTGTGACGACACATTCATGTGACAGACATTGACCAATCAAAACGCGAGACTGTTATGCGGTTCCATCCCAAAAACCAGGCCTGTGTCATACCTCCAACATTTAATTTGAATGTGGTGAGGCTCTTAAATTATGTCATTAGGTTCTGCAGAGTGCTTTCCATTCAAAGGGAATTGTCGGCTTTTAACTGGCCAATTATCATCATGTGTGTTTTGCCTCATCTCGATTTAAAACTTTTAAACCTCAACATCAATAGATTGAATAATTGTAACAAGAGGGATTTTTTAATAATAGTAACAACTAAGTCCTTAGGGGAGGCTTTACATGTTAACATACGGACAAACTTACGCACAGCAGCCAAGCCCACAAATATGATTGCCTGCTCCGGGTGCTACAATGACTAGTTACGGCTCTGACGAGGGCAGTCTTGTTTCTAGCAGTTTGACTACAGTACATGTTAGTTCTCCAAAAAGGTGAGTAATTGTGCTCCCCTTAAATCGATACCTGCTACGAATCACATCATCAGAGTAATACAGAGTCGCAGGTCTAATCTGCGGGGTCTTCTCACTTCAGGGAGGATCATGCTCCAGGATATCTCCCTCCTCTTGGTGTACAGCCCAGACAAGTTCACCAAAGCCTGCCATTTTCTCCACTGAGACATAAAATAGGCTACAAACGTGATCTATATGTTTTCCAACCAGTAAGTAGCCTTTCTTGTTCAGATGAGTTAACAATTGAATTTAATGTATGTGTTACAACAAACAAAATACTTAAATTATATAATTATTGGATAATTAAACATAGACATTTTTATTATTAGTTTTGGCTTAAATACATGTTCTTAAACATAGAAATTATGCTAGGAAATGATACTGTTAAGACACATCTAATTCTGGTCTGTGGCACGTGTTAATTATGATGCCGGTATGGGTTGATTAACGGCACAATACAGATTTATGAATCAGATGAATAATATGTTAATGAGAAAATTGGTCTCTAAGGCCAGTTATTCTAATGTCGCGATGAGTGTTTTTTGACTGTAAATGATGGTTTATGCATCACCCGATGAAATACTGTCATGTTAAACACTATTACTGGTGTGATAAATTAGACGGTAAGTTTTAGGCATATGGGCCAAAATATAATACGGTTAAAAAATAATTTTTATTTTTGAATTTCTGAGTCGTCCTGTGACCTTTAGAAGTGTACCCTCAGGGGTATGCGTACCCCGCCAATTGAAAACCCCTGGTTTAAGGGATTATCCTCAATTTACCAATTCAGGAAAACAAGGTGTTTCAATAACCTTTATAATAATATAAATAATTTACAATGTTTACAAATGTTAAACTTGTTGAAAAGAGGAGATATGTGCCCACACATACCCATGCCAGCTCTGTTCTTCATGTTGATAAGAGGAGATGTGTGCCCACACATACCCATGCCAGGTCTGTTCTTCTTGTTAGCAAGAGGAGATGTGTGCCCACACATACCCATGCCAGCTCTGTTCTTCATGTTGACAAGAGGAGATGTGTGCCCACACATACCCATGCCCGCTCTGTTCTTCATGTTGATAAGAGATGTGTTCCCACACATACCCATGCCAGCTCTGTTCTTCATGTTGATAAGAGGAGATGTGTGCCCACACATACCCATGCCAGCTCTGTTCTTCATGTTGATAAGAGATGTGTTCCCACACATACCCATGCCAGCTCTGTTCTTCATGTTGATAAGAGATGTGTGCCCACACATACCCATGCCAGCTCTGTTCTTCATGTTGATAAGAGGAGATGTGTGCCCACACATACCCATGCCAGCTCTGTTCTTCATGTTGATTGATAAGAGGAGATGTGTGCCCACACATACCCATGCCAGGTCTGTTCTTCTTGTTAGCAAGAGGAGATGTGTTCCCACACATACCCATGCCAGCTCTGTTCTTCATGTTGATAAGAGGAGATGTGTGCCCACACATACCCATGCCAGCTCTGTTCTTCATGTTGATAAGAGGAGATGTGTGCCCACACATACCCATGCCAGCTCTGTTCTTCATGTTGATAAGAGGAGATGTGTGCCCACACATACCTATGCCAGCTGTTCTTCATGTTGATAAGAGGAGATGTGTGCCCACACATACCCATGCCAGCTCTGTTCTTCATGTTGATAAGAGGAGATGTGTGCCCACACATACCCATGCCAGCTCTGTTCTTCATGTTGATAAGAGGAGATGTGTGCCCACACATACCCATGCCAGCTCTGTTCTTCATGTTGATAAGAGGAGATGTGTGCCCACACATACCCATGCCAGCTCTGTTCTTCATGTTGATAAGAGGAGATGTGTGCCCACACATACCCATGCCAGCTCTGTTCTTCATGTTGATAAGAGGAGATGTGTGCCCACACATACCCATGCCAGCTCTGTTCTTCTTGTGCACCTGGTCTCACTGGGTATGATAAAATCTCTGCCAAAAAATGCACCTACCAAGTTCAGCACCCTAGTGTACAGATCTGTCGTGTACAGATCTCTGCTGTTGTCACAAATTAATCATTCAATATGGTTATTTTGTATCAGAACTACACTAGACTGGACTGAACAGATAAATGTAAATAAATGCAAGTGTGGTGGAGTGTCCCACCCCTATTTATTATTATTTGTATTTGTTTGCGGCGCGGATAAAAGCGCCGCGTCTTTTGTTAGTTTTTTATATTTATAATTTAAAAACCCTGTGAGGATGCGTGACTGATCAGCTACTGATTATTTAACTAGCTGACAGTCACGCATCCTTACCAAACGCGTGCAGACTGTGGCCGAGGGGTAATAAGATAATTAACAGCTAGTTAACCCCTCGGCCAGAGTATAAGAACCTGCAGCTGTCCGTGCTGCAGGGTTTGGGTGTACAGAGAGGATGTACGGGGAGATAGAGAGGAGACAGAACCTAAAAATAACAATTGCTAATCGTTCAGCACGATACTTGTTTGTCCGTTTCGTCCCATTTGTGTTTGTTTACTGTTTTGTTTGGCCCTTGTGCCCGTTTGTTTTGTGTGTGTGTGTGTTTTGTTTAACCCTTTATTTTCATTATTATTTAATAAAGAAACCGAGCGCTTTCGCGTCTCGGTTTTAACCCTCAGCTGCTGTGTGTCTGTGTTTCTGGTCTGTGATGTCACCACTGTACTATAATACTGTATGTGAAAATGAATGTACATTTGAAATAAATACAAAAGTATATGCAAAAAAGTAAGAAATAAATACAAGTCAAAATGTTATTTGTGGTAGTTCGCATAAAGGTTTAATAATATGAAACACAATGATATGTAACATGTGTACACCTGATAAAAAAAATAGGTTTTCTGATAATCAAAAATATGAAGCCCCCTCCATCCCCAGCTCCGGTCTGCTGAGAGAATGTTGCCTTGTTCAGATGCCTCTACTGAAAAACTGACACCACTTTTGACCACAACAGATATGTTCTAAAAGCTAAGATAGTATGCTTTAATTTGAGGTATGATGTGCCTTTGTGTACTAAAGTGGGATTAACTCAGTCATGAACCCCTTGTTACTGCTTGCCTACATTACTTGTATTTCAGTTTTAATGATGGCGCTACTGTTATACAGTGTGCTGGTTAGGGCTAGTGGAGTAGTGGTTAGGGCTCTGGTCTCTTGACAAGAGGGTTGTGGGTTCAATCCCCAGTGGGGGACACTGCTGCTGTACCCTTGAGCAAGGTACTTTACCTAGATTGCTCCAGTAAAAACCCAACACTATAAATGGGAATTGTATGTAAAAAAGTCGCCCTGGATAAGGGCGTCTGCTAAGAAATAAATAATAATAATAATAATAATAATAGTGTAAAATCTAATACCGTACCTTAAAAAATAAAGATAACATTTAGAAAAACTTACAAGAGAAGTACTGCCTGCCTGTGTATCCTGCACTGCCCAGGTGTATCCTTATTCATTAAGGAAACAAGGATTTTGCTGGAGATGTTCTGTACCCATGGAAGATGTGTGTATTCACACAACATGCTGAATTATAAACTTTGAAAAGAAAAACCATGTGACTCAGATTTACATTGGTTTTAAAAGCAAACAAGACTTCCAAATCATGCCGGATTCCAGAACAGATAGGTTCTGTACTGTAGAGCGTACCACATTCATTTCACTTGGGATTTGGTCGGGACCCAAAGGTAATGTTGAATTATACAGAATTCCAGTTTGTAGAGGGGCTGGATTAGTTAGGGTTAATGTTAAGTGTTATTTGCTGTATTTTAATTTTCACAAATAAGTAATAAGGAAAGCTGCATCATAATTAAGATTGAACCCCAATCGAAGATGATACTATTGACATATAAATATATGAATCATCCTCTAAGGACAATTTAATAATCAGATTTTACTTTTTCCAGTGATAAATACAAACCAAATAGCACGCATGTTGACTGTCTTCCTGTGATGACACACACTCATTAATGAAAACCCCAGCTGTATCATAGCCAAGTGTTGACAAATGGGGTATATTATTCTCCCCGCAGTCATTAACTGTCATTGTGTTTTGCAAATAGAGACACTCAAGCTCTGATACATGCCTGTTAATTAAGCTTCATCATTAAACCTTTAGTTTAATTGACTGCAGTCGAGTAAGGAGGCGGTCCACATGACTACCAGTGACTCAGCCGCATCCATGTGTGGATAGAGCTGTTTAGTTTATTATCATTAAAGGAACTGTAGCTGACAAAGCAGTTTCGTTCATTTCCTCCGCTAGCCACATCCATTCATTATATAAGTCATAATTGTGCAGTTTTGAAAAAAAACATGTTACAGTAAACATGTATGTTCATTTTGAAACATATTATCTGCTACACTAGTTTAAATGCTTTTAGGCTGTCTTGTACTTTCTGGGTCATTTTACCTGGAGGATGAAATTGTCCCCTCCCCTTCACTGGTTTCTTACCTGTCAATAACCAACCATTGCTTCCCCTGTTGATGACATGCTTTCAGCCAGTAGCATGACCCAGAAGACACTGCTGAGGTGACATGACAAAGGAAGTAAGCAGTAACAGACTTCCTGGAAGGCAAGAGAAGCAAACTGAGAGTTGTTTTTTTTTTTTTTTTTTTAACCTAGTGTAGTACCAGATGCCTGTTTTAAAATGAAAATGTAAATGTGTTTCTTTCAAAACTGCACATTTGAGACCTATGTAGCTCTCGGTAAAATAGATTTTTGGAATTATTTTGTTAGCTGTAGTTACGTTATGCATCCCTGTGATTGGAGCTTGTATGAATTAAGAAATCCCTGACTAGTCAAATAGAAAAGTGATAGTCGACTTGTATTTACAGCTGCAGTGGAGTTTATTACTGACATACTTGCTGTCCGTTGTTTTTATGTAAGGGATAAACAACAATAATCGGCATGAGAGTAATCCCGTTTCGAGAGTCGTGAGGCATGAGAGACTGTGGATTTGTTTCCCTCCAATTCAGTACTTTCAGTTTTTTATGCCACTTAAAACATTTCTTTCTAATTGATACTTGTTCGATCGCGAGATTCAATGGGTTGTTAATTTGGTAATTGGATTTGGTTTTTGTTCTTTTATTACACTTAGTACAATGTTTGTCCCTCATCTTGTGGGAATGTTGTTGTGAGTTCCTCAGAGTTTGAGTTTAAAATCCCACTTCCACAGAGAAAAGTGTCTGTTGTAAGTAAAGATAGTAGTGAAGTGGGTTTAGAAAAATAAAAATGCAAAAAACAAAGGAATGTGAACCAGGAACGGAGAGTAATGTTATCGAGATGTACTCAGGCAAAATGTAAGTGGGCTGTAGGATCATTCCATGACAAATCACCTCAAAAAAGTTGGATTTTAAACCCTACTGTCTCCATTTTACACCAGACTTGGTTCTCTGGGTTGTTTCAAGAAAACAAGCTCAAATTTACATTTTTAGACTGATTAGGTCAAGGGGTCAGAAGTTATAGAGAGGTCAAAATGTGCTACAGACTTGTGTCATTTATTGGAAATCGCATGGCAAATTCAAAGAAGGTATGAAAAATACATTTGAAAAAAAACAAAATGAAGTTACACCTTAACAAAGTTTTTGACCTTTGACCTTGGGGTGAAACCCCAAAAATAAAAATCTCAAAAAATGACCAAGAAAAAGGTCAAGGTCTCGGCTTTGCACAGACAAAGCCCAGACCTTTTTTGGATTTGCTGTGCGATTTCCAATATAAATGACACCTCCCACAAGTCTGTAGCACAAACCATTTTTGACCTCTCTATACCTTATCAGTTTGCCTGAAACAACCCCAGAAACCAAGTCTGGTGTGAATCAGAAATGGTCGGGTGTAACCTGGTGGGTGATTCATCACAGAATGACCCTGGAAGCTTGTCTGAACAATTGTTAAACAAAAGAAATGCAAAAGCTATATGAAATGTGAAATGCTAAACTGAAATCACAAGCCTTTTTCTAAGGACAGAGAGTAGGAGATGCTGGTGAGGGTATGGAATGCGCTACCTACTCATGTTGTTGATCCTGAATCACTGGGATCCTTTAAGACCCGACTTGATGAAGTTTTGAGATCAATCAGCTTCTGTACTAGGAACTGGCTGAGCTTTGATGAGTTCTTATTTCGCCTTTCTCTTGTTCTCTTATGAAACTACTTATACAGAAGTCTTTAACAAGTTGCACTTTTCTTTGACATTCAGTTCTAGGCAAATGTCATTTCGTTTTATTACATTATTCCTGGCAGATAAAACTGTGAAATCCAATTAAAAGCTATCTAGTTCCAGTCCTAATCATCTTCTGTTAGAGTTCCAGGAGCATGACGCAGGCAGGTCTTTGCTTTAGTTCAAGAAGGATTGTTATTTGACTAAGAAAGAACAGCCTTGCAAGACGAGTGACTATTTGATTTTTATCATAAAGGCAATTTTTAATAGAAGCCACCAGTTCCTGGAACTGATTCCTTAGAAAAAATGATTGAGCCTACCAGTATGTTCACTGTGGCAACTCTATAACTTATGTCACTAATTACAGTAGAATAATTATGAGCGCTTGTTTAAACACTCCATTCTCAGCTCTCCAGCTGTCGTTACCCTGTACCTTAATAATAATGAGCATGAAATCTAGATGCACCATCATTGTAAGTAAAAAATACTGGCTCAATCATATTTCCACCACTTCATTCCACATTGTAAACAATAAATTGTAGCTCCAATTTACATTCAGTTACATTTACCACTGTGACAGTAAAGATTATAAAAACTATAACGCTGCAATGAAGACAGTTATAAATCAATAGCTATAAATCTTAACTGTACAAGTGCATTACCTTTGGGTTTAGGTTTAGGTTTTAGGTATTAATAGGGTTATAAAATGATTTGACTGATTCAATAAACCATTGGCCTCTCAGTTAAAAATATGTTTGAAGTATTTCAGAAGATAAATAGTTTAATTAAAAGAATATTGCTCAATTGGCTTTGCTCCCAGGAGTTTTCTAAACTAAACAGGGGATGGTGGATCAAGTCATTGTTTGTCATTTACTTTACCAGGAACTTTCACTCCATGCAGTGTGCAGGGTGAGTCATACAGTCAGGGCAGCACAGGTTCCAGGTAAAGGCATGATCATGCGGTGTGCAGGGTGAGTCATACAGTCAGGGCAGTGCAGGTTCCTGGTAAAGGCATGATCATGCGGTGTGCAGGGTGAGTCATACAGTCAGGGCAGTGCAGGTTCCTGGTAAAGGCATGATCATGCAGTGTGCAGGGTGAGTCATACAGTCAGGGCAGTGCAGGTTCCTGGTAAAGGCATGATCATGCGTTGTGCAGGGTGAGTCATACAGTTAGGGCAGCACAGGTTCCAGGTAAAGGCATGATCATGCGGTGTGCAGGGTGAGTCATACAGTCAGGGCAGAGCAGGTTCCAGGTAAAGGCATGATCATGTGGTGTGCAGGGTGAGTCATACAGTCAGGGCAGCGCAGGTTCCTGGTAAAGGCATGATCATGCAGTGTGCAGGGTGAGTCATACAGTCAGGGCAGCACAGGTTCCTGGTAAAGGCATGATCATGCAGTGTGCAGGATGAGTCATACAGTCAGGGCAGCGCAGGTTCCTGGTAAAGGCATGATCATGCAGTGTGCAGGGTGAGTCATACAGTCAGGGCAGCGCAGGTTCCTGGTAAAGGCATGATCATGCAGTGTGCAGGGTGAGTCATACAGTCAGAGCAGCACAGGTTCCTGGTAAAGGCATGATCATGCGGTGTGCAGGATGAGTCATACAGTCAGGGCAACGCAGGTTCCTGGTAAAGGCATGATCATGCAGTGTGCAGCGTGAGTCATACAGTCAGGGCTGTGTGGGGAATAAACATTTTAATGGTATTTTTTCAAAGCTATTAGCGAAGAAAATGTTTCAATCGCTTCTTGCAGATACTTCAATGCTACACTTCTGGTCCACCTGTTACTTTAAGAGGCTGCATGAAGAAACGCAGTCGACATGGAAAACACGTCAGTCCCAAGAACAACAGAGACTGGTTCTGGGACGGCAAGGTGTGAAACTTCTGGGGGTTTGAGTTCTTGCAAAGGAAATAATTGACAAACATTTAGAATATTTCATTTCAAGTTTTTTTCAAGCTTATTTCAATGGTCAATTCACAGGTCTGCTTGCTAATGTAACAGTCACTAGTCTTTAACACAGCAGACCCCCTCAGCAATCCCTGTTGACAATAAACCACACAGACATCAGGTTTGTCTGTAGTCTGGCTGGTGGAACAATATAGAGATCTTTATTTTTAAACCAAGCACCAGATTGGTATTTTTCATTTACAACAATCCAATTAGAGAGCAAAATAAAGCACATCTTCCCTGATCGGTGCAAAGATATAGAAGTGACTGGACATGACGGTACAAACAACTTTAACAATATACAAAATACTTTTAAGTATGAACATTTTACCTCCGTTACACTAAGCGGTCCAGATAAGCTGCATACCTGCCGTATTTATGTATTCAAAAATCAGAAATATGCACGTACCAATTCAGCTGTACAGCTTGTCTGCCTCCCCTCCCGCCTCCCCGAAAACTTCATCTCCAAGAATACAATGTCTTCAGTTACTAAGAAACTGTGTACAAGAAAAACTAACCAAACAAACAATGTCCACTCTCTGGCTAGCCCTGTTGTCTTTGCAGCCTATCACAGTAAGAATAAGAAAAATTCGAAGCTACACAGGTTGAAGTGTAAACACCCCAGTCCAGCTACAAATCCAACTGGAACCATCATCAGAGGCAACCACTAAAAAAAGGTGCCTATAATATTAAACAAACTGTTTTATAACTTATGAATGCATTTCCTTATTTTATTTATCTGTATGGCTTTATATTGAAGTTTTAACATGTTCACTGAGTTTAAGAATTTAATGTTTAAACATAAGTAACGTAATTAATTTGCAGTATTTATCAAGATTACTCATGACTTCAAGGTAATGTTGCATTTTACCCCCTGAAAATACATTCTACTCTCTCAGGTGAAATGTACTAAGAATGGCCAATCGTAACGTAAACATACCGCAATTTGCATTTTCGTTGCGACAGTTTGCAAGTATACATTTTGTCATATGTATGATGAGAAAATATGTTAATAAAGAGTGCTGCAATATACTAATTTAAATATTTGTTGCATCTCTTAGCAAGGTCTCTAGCATTGCGAGAGTCGTGCAACATTTTTTCGAATAAATGTTAAAAGGCAGTTTAATCCCATCAGATTCTATAGTGGCCCCCACCTTCACCCCCAAATAAAAAATGTTTCTATCAAAAAGCAGGCACAGGGTTGTAATTCCAATTTCCCCACTTATGACCGTTACTGTAAAAATACTCTCAAGAAGACTCTAAAACAAAAACATTCTGGATTATCTTTCATTTTTCAGACTCCCAGAAGCAAAATATGTTCTCTCAATGGGTTTGTTCGCTTATAGCTATGAAAGAAAAATATCGTTACAAATCAAATACACTTTTAACAAAAGCCTAGAACAAAGAAGAATTACGGGGCACTTGAGTAGAGTCTTAAAATCTTAAAAGGAGTTGTCAAAAGTTAAACCCTATCCAATACTTTAAGTGCAGCACAGAAACCGGGACCAGAGAACACACATTTGGTGATGAAGTGGACTTAGAGACTAAGAGCCACTTCTTCACACAGAGAGTGGTGAGGATATGGCACGGGCTACCGAGTCTGTTTGTGAGGCAGAATCACTTGTATCCTTTAAGACCCAACTTGACAAAGTTTTGAGATCAATCAGCTGCTAGGAACTGGATGAGCTTAGATTGTACACACAACTGTACCTTGCTGTATCCCATGTTGTTCATATCACAAGAAACACACAACTGTGCCTTGCTGTATCCCATGTTGTCCGTATTGCAGCATTTTTTTTAAATTCAGTATTCCCAATAGTCTTGTTATTTTTTTGTATTCACATATCATAGGCAAATAAACTAGGGAGTTACTTTTGTTCAACTTTTACTCTGGAACATCGCCATGTATCCAGGTCATGTTCCCTCTGTTTACGTATTATGGGAACAGAAAACCAGCATTGTTGCAGGAGGGAGCGTGATCTGGATACACTGGATACCCTAGAAGACGTGCTGTTTTCTCCTGGCGGACGTGCCCGACTGAAATGCTGAGAAATGTATTGCCCAGCTGATTTATGATCTATGATGTGTGATATAAAAAACATAATACTGCAGTACAGACAACACAGGACACAGCAAAGGGAGCATACACTTTGTTTCTGTAACACTTTAATATTGCCTACGCAGCCTTGCTTCTACCGGTAGAGAAGCAATAGACGTTGCGATCCCCTGTAAAAGTAATTGTCCTGTTATGTTATTATTATTATTTATTTCTTATGTAAGACCAACAGAGCATGTCAGGGAAATTGTCTGCCAATTAATGCGTGCTTGCTCTGCTGTATATTTCTGCCTGTGCCATCTGTGTGTTTTGGTGTATTATGAGTTCTTAAGTCCCCTTCACTTTAATGCCTTGGGCTTTATGTGGTACGTCCATCTTGCTGTAGTTCAGGAGCATCTCCTTGTTACTGAACTGGAACGGTAGCAGATGCACATGGGAACGGTAGCAGATGCACACAGGGATGGTAGCAGATGCACACGGGAACGGTAGCAGATGCACATGGGAACGGTAGCAGTTGCACACGGGAATGGTAGCAGATGCACATGGTTTCACAGAGGATTGAGGTGGCTCTGAACTGAATTAGTCATTTGTGTGGCAAATATATTATGTGATGTTTGTATCAAGTCTAACAGTAGCTTCTTCAATGAAGTCTTGGCCTGCAGAGTATCACCTTTATACAACCTGGTGCCTGAACCCATTTGGGGAGCTTGTGTGAGTTTGCTGATATATCATAAATCATGTTCAGTGTCATGGATCTCCTTGGGGAAAATCTAACGGCACCCTTCATTTTGACCTGGACCTAACGAGGGATTTTCAAACACCAGTGTTACTGTATCACGGTATAGTAATGGCAGTTTTAGCAGCAAGTGATTTTCAAACAAAACTTGTTAATAAAATCAATCCATTAATGCTTTGAAACTGAGTCGATAAAGTCGTTAATCAACGCATTTCTCGTTAAAAAGCTCAATTGTCGCAGGTCACATACATCACTTCCTGTCTCGACAACTAGATAAGGGGAACTCGTTAATCAAAATGCATGTTAACAAGATTAAGAAAAATGAATGGAAGCGAAATTCATTGTTATGGAAACTACTAGCGTACAGGGAGACTCACCAGCGAGCAGCAGCCAAATGGAAATACAGTCAGGAATCGGGTATCCGTTATCCAGATACACGTCAGTCGTGTTTTACCGCCCTTGTATTAAGAATAAATCAATCCCCATTATACATATGTAACAAATTAATGCACTTACCTTCACACACGATCCATCACCTGTTTTCTGATACAAAGCCCATCTCTTCAGTGTTACAATTTATCTGAATGTCTGTCACAGCCCATGTTGTTTTTTTTTCTCCTTTGCCAAATCAGTCTATTTTTTGTGCAGTTACACAGTGCTTCCTCCAGTTTCACATGACGAAAACGCAGCAAAAACAAAGCGAACAAGACAAACTACGGTAATATAAAAGTTAATCATTAAACAGTTTTTGATACTGTGATGCATTTTTTTTTAAATCTGTGAGCTTTAGTTGCTTTTGTGCATTTTCATTTGCAAGTGAACTGTGACATTAGGACCTTATCGCGCACTATATTCTGTCATTTTGAATACTGACTGGATACTGTTTTAATTCTATAAACTGGTTTTGTTTTTTTAATCTTTTTCTAAATTGCATTGCTTTTTACGTTTAATGCAGTTCTGTGCATGGGTAACATTTTGATTTCATTTTGCTGTTGGGTCATTAATGGGGAATTCTACATACTGCTACAATACATACCAGATTTAAAAGTATATACTGTATTACAGTCCAGATGTCTACAGTCGTCTCTTTTGGCAAGTGATATTTTCAGAATCATACCGTTAGTACTGTACAAACAAACAAAAAAACTATAGTACAGTACAATGGAAGCTGTTAGTTAGTTGTTAGTTAATATACATGTATACCATGTATGTAACACTTCATTATATATTTATTAAGCTTTTAGAATTATGATAGAACTCCCTAACCAAATACACAATTTGTTTATAATTAATTGTTCTGTGAATTCCTCTAATCATGCATTTTCTCTGGTACTCTTTTCTCGCCTCTGTGATAAATAAACTCAACATGATTAGAACATAAGTAGCCATCGAACACTTACGGTATTATCCGAACATTTTATATGCATACACACGTGTGAAGGCGAAAGTGTACATTGTACATAAAGTGTGAGGGGAAGTCTGACAACATTATAGGAGGCTGTGTGGTCCAGTGGTTAAAGAAAAGGGCTTGTAACCAGGAGGTCCCCGGTTCAAATCCCACCTCAGCCACTGACTCATTGTGTGACCCTGAGCAAGTCACTTAACCTTCTTGTGCTCCGTCTTTCGGGTGAGATGTAATTGTAAGTGACTCTGCAGCTGATGCATAGTTCACACACCCTAGTCTCTGTAAGTCACCTTGGATAAAGGCGTCTGCTAAATAAACTAATATTTTTTATATTACAAATACGTTTAGGCAAAACAGATTTCAATGATCTGCTGCCTGACAGCCCTGGCCCATGCGGATTCTCCCGGAGGAGAAGAAAAGGCTAAAATATTTTCATAACTACAAATATTGAATTATCTAGGTAGTCTCACAATACTGACCTACTAATATGCCATCTCGTGTATTGGGTCTCTGAAATGATTAAACCAGCCAATTGTGTAAAAATGTAAGTTATGACAGGAGCCAGGGAAATTAGCACATATGTTCCAGATGTTATATGATGCATCACAAATCACCTGCACACTTAGTGAATGGAACCCCTTCCTGTTCACATACAGTATGTATATGCCTCTGTGCCTCTCTTATTCCCAGCACATCTCCACTCTGGCACGCACTTGCCGATTCTTCCTGAGCAACATCCGAAGAATCCGACCCTTCCTCACCAACTATGCTACCCAGCTCCTGGTCCAGGCCCTGGTACTCTCCCGCCTAGACTACTGCAACTCCCTTCTGGCTGGCCTCCCTGCGTCCGCCACCCGTCCGCTCCAGCTCATCCAGAACTCTGCTGCCCGCCTGGTGTTCTCTCTGCCTCGCTTCGCCCACGCTACTCCACTACTCCGCTCGTTCCACTGGCTCCCGATCACCGCTCGCATCCAGTTCAAGACTCTTGTACTAGCCTACAGATGCCTTGACCAGACTGCACCCAGCTACCTCCAGACCCTCATCTCTCCCTACACCCCCACTCGACCTCTCCGCTCCGCCTGCACTAGAAGACTAGCTCTACCTTCGCTACGCTCCCCTGCCTCCAGAGCCCGCTCCTTCTCCACCCTTGCTCCCCAGTGGTGGAATGACCTTCCTACAGATGTCAGGACTGCCCAGTCCCTGACCACATTCCGGCGCCTCCTGAAGACTCACCTCTTCAAAGAGCACCTGTAGAACTCCTCTGTTTGTATCCTGAGACACTATCACCCTTCATGTAAATGTGCTTTATTTTGCTCTTATCTGCCCCCAATTTTACTGCATTTAATCCTGTACTTCAGAATACTGTAATCTGCCAAGTGTTTAACCTGTAGTACTTTGTATTTAATCACATCCTGATGTAACTATCACTATTTAATCATATCCTGATGTAACTATCACTATTATCTGCTGTATTATTGAATTGTGGTTTGTCACACTTGTACCTTGCTTGAACAAAAGTTATTGTATTCTTGCTCTTATTGTATTACTTGTATTGTAACACTTGAAATGTTTTTGCTTATGATTGTAAGTCGCCCTGGATAAGGGCGTCTGCTAAGAAATAAATAATAATAATAATAATGGTGCTGCAGGGATTTGAGTGCAACGTGTGTGCAATCGATGGCTCCCATTACTCTGGGAAGTCCAGCAGTATCATACAACTCCCTTTTAATATTGTGTAGCTGCTCCTGATTAAGTGGGATACTGATATAATCATTAACCCTCTTTATCAAGTCAGCCGTGACCCTTTGAAATGACCCAGAGACATCGAAGCACAATGCTGCCAGCACCTTCATATGCGGGTGTACGTCACGGCCTCTTGACAATGGCTGCCCTATCCAGATGCAATCGGATTTTTAGATTGTCATATGAGAAATCTAAGAAATTAACCCCCGTCCTGTATACCCTCTCTCTGTATCTTCGGCATCGCAGCCGGGGTCTGTCAATCTCAGGCTTGCACGCAGGCTCTAAAATTACATTTGCTGCTACTGCTGCTACTCCCAGCAAAGCCATACTGTAGTTTGTTTATTCTCTTTTTTAACACCAAAGAACTTAAATACTGTTTCAAGGTGAGTTATATACTTTTTTTGTTAATTAAAACCCTCCTTTTCCAAGTGCAAATTAACTCATAGTAAATGATGACAATTAACACGGGTTTCCTTTTAAATTCCCACACAAACAAAAGAAATAGTGGTAAGAAGCACTGGTCGTTAAGATACTAACATTATTTCGTAAATCAACATAATTTCAGAAATCACATTAGCACGATTATTTAATAATGAAATAGGCATAACGACTGCTTGAAAATGCCAAAATCAATGCTACATACCGATGTCTTGATTAACACTGGAGTTATCATTTACAACCTTTTGAAAATCCCCCCAAGATGGCTTATCATACCGGGGTCATGTGAGATACTGCCTTCATACTCTGAACACACTTAATCATGGGTGTCTTCAAATACAAATTGACATTTTTGTGCCAGTCATTTTTCAAAGCCTCATATCTTAGACAGTGTTGGTGACCTAATATGGCTGCCATATTGAGGTCATGGTCTTGTCTTAATGTTTGGTACACAGCTGTATTCTTTGATTTTCTTAGTTCTTTAACCTACGGCCACATCAATGATAGAACCACATGCTTTGACATAGGGTCCTTATACAGTAGTTAGTACACAGCTGTATTATATGATGCTTTTAATGAAGCTCCAGTACAGGTGGTGTCCATTGAACATTAACCATTTCAGTGACACATTGATTTTAACCTCTGACAATATCAATGATACAGACCATTCACTTTCAGGCAGTTTGTATTCTATGATTCTCTCAAATAAGTTCCACTACAGGAGAAATTTACCTTTTTACTGAATGGAATGGAAAGCTGTGAACCGCAAACCGTATGGTTCAAAAACAAACATCTTACCACTCAACTGTCAGTATTATTAACTCACCAGCTGCTAGGATGAGATTCATTACAACTGCCACATTGTTTTTAACCTCTGGGCAATCAACGATACAGATCTGTTTCACATATCTATTTTACTTTGCTTTAGTTCTAATGATAATAATACTGCTTCTCAGGTATGGAAGCGCTCTGGAGCCTGGTTCTACAAGGCCCTTCCCAGGTACATCCTGCCAATGAAAGAGTCTGGTCCAGGCTCACCGATGAAGGAGTCTGGTCCAGGCTTGCAGTCTACAGGCATCGGAGGGCTGCAGATGGGCAGGAACCTGCCGGCTGTCCGCACTTACAACTGGGCTCGAGGCAAAGGTCAGCCGCACACACCTCTCTCATTTTACATAACTACTCCTGGCTCAATCCTACATAGGTCAAGCTAACCTAAGTCACTGCTTCACTGCTAGAAGTATTGAGTGTATACTGTGTAGACTAAGAATTTAATAGTTAAATATTTGTTTATAAAAATATGTGCGTGGCCAGTTAAACTGCCCTGGCCATTTTTGTTAGGATTGTACTGTGCAAATGGGGAAATGCAATGCAGGTAACAAAACAAATAAATGTTATTTTATGATCAGTTTTATCAATCGAGCTACCGCTGCCTTTAAAAATGAAATACTGTACAGCAGTGTGTATGACACTCGATTCCACCTAGAATGGTACTGCATTAATAGTCAATATAGTTGTACAGTATGTCTTCTAGTGGGCTGGAAAACCCAAGTGTCTTGTAATTAATTACTAGCTAGACTGATGTATGATTGGTTTTGTTTCGTGTTATTTGTTTGATTTTTCAGTTATCAATTATATTTTCCTCTTGGTTCCTGTAGGTGCAGGAGCTTATCAGCACTTAACAGTGATACAGAATGGTATCTTGACTGTATTATTACACCACTAGATGAGGGCCATTCGATATTTTGCTTTAAACACTTACCATCCAATCTTTCACAGTTACATGACAAATAATATATCACAAAATCCATCCAACACTAATTAGTCAGTAAAATCATTTATGCAAACTAACTCTCTACAAGCAGACCATTAATTAAGCAGGCTATGAAAGCAAATTCTGTTTTTGAAGCAGAAAAGAAATAACTCATCCATATGAATCAAATGAAATGACAAACACAATATGAAAAAGCAACAACAAACCTTTACATTAGCTGATTAGCGCTGGAAATGCTGTAATGTACTGTAATGTACTGTCTCAGAGATACAGCGCTATAGATTAATCAATGCACAGTCTTCAATTGATTCACCATGATTAGATTAGCTAATGCCTTTTTTATCAATAAGTATTCCAGTGAGGAGAATTTGTATGAGTGCTGTGCAAAATCTGACAGCTGACCAGTGGCCTAAGATGGTTGTCATATTGGGGTTATGTGACTTTTTGGATTTTGGGTGATAAGACCAAACGCTTAGAGATAGCTCCTTAATGTTGCCAGTTCTCGTCTGGGGAATACTAAGTGTCGGTGTCAGAGAATATTTTCTCCTCCCGAATATATGCTCCTCCCAAATATTTGTTCCCCCAGGTTGTTGGTTTCCTATTACAATCCGAATCTGATTTTTTTTTTTAACTGGGACTGTTAAACTAGCAACCAACAGATTTCATCAAAATGAAAGGGGAACCAGCAATAACATTTGTTATTTATTTTTTAAGTCTTGGCTATTTCTCTTTAAACAGGCTTTTACGCAAGTCAATGTTTGATGAAAATGGACTACAATAATGCGAGATGGCTAAAAGCCCAGATTCTTGCACATAATACAGAACTCAATTCAAATCATATTTTCTGTACATTCTATTGGATACAGGCCAGCAGTTTACTGTGCCCTGAAACATCCCAAATGAAGATTAATACAGTCAAATCAATTCTATATGAAGATTATGGAAAGATTAAACATTACCATCTGTTATTTTTGATAAGTAGTTTACTTGGGAGGCGGAGAACGCTTATGCCATTCCTCTCGTATTTCTGTTAATATTTCTATACTGTTAACCTGGTCAGAAAGCATGGCTGTCATGTCAGCCTTGCAGTTGATTAATTCTAGAGCTCGAAACTGTGGATTTATCAATGAAACAGCAGTCAAGATATCAACTGTATGTCGCTAACACACTGCACATTACCATAATTATCAGAATATAATGCACACAATCTTAGGAGAATGTCTGTTTGTGCTTTAGATATTGACAAGATCGGTCTATTGTGATCTGTTCTGTTCATATACTTTTGATTTAATCAATCTAAGGGTTCTGTTTCTTGTCATTTCCATGGTAACAAAGTGTGTCTTAAATGAGTCACATTTTTCAGATTTGTAGATGTTCCCCGATAGAAATGAGAAGTTTGTAAGTCAGAAAAATAGAAGGGGCTCTGTGTATCATTATTATTTTTTTGACATGTTTTTGAACGTCATGGACCTACCCACGATGTATTAAAGTCATTTTCTCTACTGTAACTTCACCCCTGTTGCAGTAATTTTGTCTGCTCATTACAATCACATTTTGGATGCAAGTCCTATGAATCTCATTAGAATATAGACTCCTCGTGCTTACTCCTGGTGTATTATCATTTTCTTCTGACTTGCCGGCTCCATTCGCATGTGTCACTGGTATGTGAAAAAAAAATGCTACATGTGCAGTTGCAGCTGTTTTCAGGTCAGATTTAAAGGGTATTTCTTCCAAAGGTGATTTAGCTATACATGTGTATTTTACTAAAGATACATTCAGATGTTAGCATCGTGGATATAATAAAAGTTTCTGCAGGTAGACTTGCACTTCAGATGATGGGCTCCTCCAGTTTGTCTTGTTTGATTTGTATTTTCCGCTGCCTTCATTGTTATAAGCCTCCAAAGGTCATGCTTACAGTGTCGCAGTGAATGTATTTTGTTAGTTATTTTTCCATGTTCTTTTCATGTTTTTTTGCTCAGGGCAGTGTTAAATAATATTTCCAGATTTGTTTTCAATTTCAGAAATTAATATATCATTTTTATTTATTTCTTGGCTAGAGTCATAGTTGCAT
Organism: Acipenser ruthenus; assembly: GCF_902713425.1. Classification (NCBI taxonomy): domain Eukaryota; kingdom Metazoa; phylum Chordata; class Actinopteri; order Acipenseriformes; family Acipenseridae; genus Acipenser; species Acipenser ruthenus. Next base: position 9,871,130 of record NC_081214.1, read on the forward strand.
CAGCCTCAGAGTCTGCAGGAGCCTTAACTTATAAATTACACAGAACTCATGATATTCCTACTTTCTGTTCAGAATACAGAACTCATGATATTCCTTCTTTCTGTTCAGAATACAGAACTCATGTTATTCCTTCTTTCTGTTCAGAATACAGAACTCATGATATTCCTTCTTTCTGTTCAGAATACAGAACTCATGTTATTCCTTCTTTCTGTTCAGTATTATTTTATTTATTTATTGCATTTATATAGCGCTTTTTATACAAAAGTATCACAAAGCACTGTACAGTACGTAGCAGAAAAAAGAACAAACCACAATACATTTGTGTATCATGTCACACATACAACTGCCACAATCAGACCATTTAAATAACAGATTTAAATAACAGTATACACACAATACAAAAGCAGCAATTTTAAAGTTACATTAAAACCCACTAAGATAAGAAAGCCATTTTATAAAAGTGTGTTTTTAGTCTTGACTTGAAAACTGTAACGGTCCCAGCTTCCCTGACAAACGAAGGCAGAGCGTTCCATAATTCAGGAGCTCTACAAGAAAAAGCTCTACTTCTCATGTTGCTTTTGTTGACCCTAGAAATAACCAGCAGCCCCGCATCCTGTGATCTCAGAGTGCGATTTAGAAAATACGGGGTCAGTAACTCCTATAAATAACTAGGCACTAATTTATTCAGGGTTTTATAAGTTAACAGCAAAATCTTAAAATCAATTCTCCACTGCATAGGGAGCCAGTGTAAAGAGGCCAAAACAGGGGTAATATGTTCACTTTTCCTTGTTTTAGGCAGAATTCTAGTGGCAGTATTCTGAACAAGCTGCAAGCGGGATACCACATGTTTTGGGACACCAGAAAAAAGTGCATTACAGTAATCAATTCTAGATGAAACAAAGACATGCATTAGTCTCTCGGCATCAGATATGGAAATAATTGGTCTAAGTTTGGCTATATTTCTCAAATGGTAAAAACATACTTTAGTAACTTCCCCAATATGAGTGTCAAATGACAGATCAGGATCAAAGATGACCCCCAAACTCTTAATTTCTAGTTTAAGTTTTGATGAGAGACTGCCAGGGTCAAACTCATGTAATCCCACATTTCCTTTTAGTTGGTTCTATGAGCCCACTAGCATAACTTCTGTTTGATTTGAATTCAACATTAGAAAATTCTGTGACATCCAATGCTTGATGTCTGTAAGGCAAGTAGCTAATAACACCCAGGCAAAAGAAATCCCTGGCTTTAGGGACAAATCTAGCTGGGTATCATCAGCATAGCAATAGAAGTTCACTCCATGTCTGCGGATAATGTCACCTAACGGTAGCAGATATAATGAAAACAACAATGGACCTAGAATGGAGCCCTGTGGAACACCACAGAAAACTTCAGATAATGCTGATTTTACCTCACCAATAGAGACAAACTGAAACCTATCAGAAAGATAAGATTTGAATCAGGATAGGACAAGGCCAGACAGTCCTACTGTGCTTTCAAGACGATTCAGTAGGATGGAATGGTCTACAGTATCAAAGGCAGCATTTAGTTCTAGAAGAATTAAAACTGATAGAAAGCCCGAGTCCGAGCTTATCAGCAGGTCATTCACAAATCTGACAAGAGCCATTTTGGTGCTATGTGCAGCATGAAAACCAGACTGAAACTTCTCGAATATACCATTAAGAGTTAGACATTTTTGTAACTGAATTGCAACAACTCCTAGAACCTTATCTAAGAATGATACATTGTGTTTCTTAAGCATAGGCTTTACCACAGCTACCTTAAGTGCTGAGGGAACCATACCAGAGGAAAGTGAACCATTCATAATTTTTAAAATATGGTTAGTAATAACACTTTTAATAGTTTTGTAGGAATAGGATCAAGAGAGAGGGTAGGACTATTAGGGGAAGGATTAATTAATTTATCTAGGATAGCAAACAGAAATTTAGGATTATTTTTATTTGTTTCAATTAAATTAAAATAATATGATGATCTAGCCAATGCCAGAGCCTTCCTATATTTAACAAGGTGGCCCTTCCATGCGATGTAATGAACGAGTTGTATCATTGAACCACAGTGAGCTTATTTCAAAAGACACTCTTCGAGGTTTGATTGGCGCTACAGTATTTAAGATACCAGTCAAGGTGGTGTTGTAGGTATGAACTACTGATGAGGACTCAGAGAGTGGGAATGAGCTCAATACATCAGAAAGCTTAACAGCAGAATTCATTACCCAGGATTTAAAAGTACGGTCCACAGTCTTTGTAGATACTGGCAGATTCACCTAAAAAATATATAAGGAAAGTTAGTAAATTGTGTTTATTTAAATACACCAATGACAGCAGATATCCGTTAAAACCTCATGACTCCTGTTACAAATCCTTCAACTCCTGCTCATCACAGATATGATAAGGTGCACCGATCAACTCAATCTATGATAGAGAGGACCTTTGGCATATTAAAAATGCATTTTAGGTGCCTTGATCGTTCAGATGGTCTGCTACAGTATAGCCCACAAAAAGTATGTAGCATCGTCACAGCTTGTTGCGTATTGCACAACATAGCTCTCAGACATGGCATTGAGATGCACAATTGTGACATTGGAGAGGGAGAGGAAGACAATGAAACTTTGGATCAGACGCCTCAAATAAATGCCAGGGCTACAAAAATTCGGGACAATCTCTGTGTGTGTGTGTGTGTGTGTGTGTGTGTGTGTGTGTGTGTGTATATATATATATATATATATATACAGTGCCGTGAAAAAGTATTTGCCCCCTATCTGATTTTCAGCATTTTTGCATATTTTTGACACTGAATGTTATCAGATCTTCAACCAAAACCTAATATTAGATAAAAGGGACCGTGAGTGAACAAATAACGCAAACATTTGATACATATTTCATTTATTTATTAAAGAAAGTTATGCAACACCCAATGCCCCTGTGTGAAAAAGTAATCACCCCTTAACTGGTTACGCCATCTTTAGCAGCAATAACTGCAACCAAACACTTCCTGTAGTTATTAATTAGTGTCTCACAGTGCCGTGGAGGAATTTTGGCCCACTCCTCCATGCAGAACTGCTTCAACTCAGTGACATTTGTGGGTTTTCGCGCATGAACTGCTTGTTTCAGGTCCTGCCACAACATCTCAATGGGCTTTAGGTCTGGACGTTGACTAGGCCGTTCCAAAACTTTAAATTTCTTGTTCTTCAACCATTCTGATGTAGACTTGCTTGTGTGTTTCGGATCATTGTCTTGCTGCATGACCCAGCTGCACTTCAGCTTCAGCTCATGGATGGATGGCCTGACATTATCCTGTAGAATTCTGTGATACAGAGCAGAATTCATGGTTCCTTCAATGATGTCAAGGTGTCCAGGTCCTGATGCAGCAAAGCATCCCTAAACTATGACACTACCACCACCATGCTTGACCGTTGGTATGAGGTTCTTACTGTGGAATGCAGTGTTTGGTTTTCACCAGACATAACGGGGCCCATGTCGGCCAAAAAGTTCCACTTTTGACTCATCTGTCCATAGAACATTGTTCCAGAACTCTTGAGGATCATCCAGGTGCTTTTTGGCAAACTTGAGACAAGCATTCATGTTCTTCTTAGTGAGCAATGGTTTCCGCCTTGCTACTCTGCCATGAATCCCATTTTTGCCCAGTGTTTTTCTGATGGTGGAGTCATGAACACTGACCCTAGCCAAGGCTAGAGAGGCCTGCAGATCCCAGGATGTTGTTCTAGGGTTCTTTGTGACTTCCTGGACGAGTTTACGCCTTGCTCTTGCAGATATTTCGGTAGGACGACCACTCCTGGGAAGATTCACTACTGTCCCAAACTTTCTCCATTTGGACAATATGGCTCTGACTGTGGTTTGGTGGAGCCCCAGAGCCTTAGAAATGGCTTTGTAACCCTTTCCAGACTGATAGGCATCAACAACTTTTTTCCGGAGGTCTTCAGGAATTTCTTTTGTTCGTGGCATGATGTGCCTCTAGAACAGGGGTGGGCAATCCTGGTCCTGGAGGGCCGGTGTCCCTCCTGGCTTTTGTTCCAACTGTGCTCTAAATTACTTAATTGTACTGATTATTACCAATTATTGGTCTAATTAAGTAATTTAGAGCACAGTTGGAACAAAAGCCAGGAGGGACACCGGCCCTCCAGGACCAGGATTGCCCACCCCTGCTCTAGAACCTGTGTGCTGACAACTTCACTCTGATGGTAAGGGCCAAAGTTAGTCAGATTTATATTGGGCAGGGCTGGCCCAAATCAGGCCTGGTTGTTAACTAAAGTACTCAAACAGCTGACCCTAATTATCCCTTTAATTGGGTTGAGTTAACTAGGGGGGGCAATAACTTTTTCACACCTGAAGATTGCATGTTTGATTACCTTGCACACCAAACAAATGAAAGAAGCACCAAACTTTGGTGTCATTTTTTCTCTCAGACTCCCTCTATATACTACTAAACCCACAAAAAAATCAGACCGAATACAATGTGAAAAATGTACTAAAATGCAGAAAATCAGACGGGGCAAATACCTTTTCACGGCACTGTATATATATATATATATATATATATATATATATATATATATATATATATATATATATATATATATATATCTGTGTTCTCAAATCGGTAACAGGTTAATATGTCTAGACGTCTATATTTAGACAAATGCATCACTTCCTGTTCATTAGCCTTGTCACAAAGACGGCCAGAGTGGGTGGCGTCAGACCAGAAAAGGAATACACAGACGGTGGTGATGATGAGCTGAGTGCAATGGCTGCACCCAGCGTTTATTAACAAATAAAAGGGTTGTAAACAGCACAAAACAGGACACGGCACTGGTAGCCAAAAGAAACATATAAACAAAACGGACTAAACACTTAACAAACGGTGCACGGAGACAAACAAACACGGTGAGTACAAACAACTATTATATTTACTATCTTTACGTTCTCCTTCTCTCTCACCCGTTCTCCACTCTCGAACACCCAACCCTGACTGACTAAAAATGTGCCTATTTATACTGTTGTGCTGGGATTCAATTACTAATTAATTATTCACTTGAATCCCAGCACGTGAATTAATTCTGTGCAACCCCGTGCTCACATATTACATTTAACCAGCACGTGAAGTGATTTGTGCTCTCCTCGTGCCTAAATACAAATCTACACTTTAAATACACGTGAAACACAGACCCGTTTATATCCCGTGTACCAATCTATACACCAACATTTACACACGCACCCATACATACATACACAGAACACACAAATGCACACAGGGGCGGGGCACTTTGCCACAGCCTACATTATAATACTCTTAAATAATTTGCCTACACGGAGGGCAGACGGGTTTTAGACATATGTGTGCTCAAATAGCACACTTGCATGTCTAGAACCATCAACTTATAACCGTCACAGTTTAAAATTGGGACTCAAATTAGCCTGTCTAAGAAAAAGTGAAATTCTACACATCTGACAAAAATGTAGTCAACTTTGAAAATGTACCCCATAGTGTACTGTCAAGGAAAGTAACATGCATTACCTCATCAAGTGGCCCTGTCCAACATTGCAGACCAGCAATAGCAGGTCTTCCTGGTCATCTGAGCCAAGAACAGGATCGCGGTCAATCCTGTTTTTCAATTCCAATTCCATTTCAAATTCATTTTTTAAAATCAATTCCCATCCCCTTTAATTAATTCATCATTGATCAAAATCAGTTAGCAGTGTTCTGTTACAATGAGCTTCTCACAGTGGCAACACATTACTTAAATTGAAGCCACTGTTAGTCAATTAAACTGGCTTCAAACGAAAGCAGTTGAATAATCACAACAATTATTATATCTCTAAAACTCCAATTCCAATTCCTTCAAAGGTTTCGCCACTTTCAGTTTATGAGATGTTTTTGACCTGGTGAGCTTATGTCACGTCATGCGGAGTGGGCCAGAGATACTGGCATCCAAAGGCATCAATAGGAATTTCACCCGTTTCATTTGCTGTGATTTTCATCAGATGATATCTGCTGCTGGTTAGAAGCAAAGAAGACATTGAAAATGGTTGCATTGGGTATCAAAGCCCCTGCAACCAGTTGCACTATTAACAGGCTTCATGATGCTTCAATAAAGAATCAGCTCAAAAATAAGTATGTTACTCTAAAAGGTGAGTGATTTGTTACGGTATATGCAAGACCCTGAAAAATAAACATTGACGTAACTAGGCTTGGGGAGAACCTGGCCTCCTATTCCTATTGTAGAACATTGTAGCAACATATTTCAAGTCAATAAGGGCTTTAAAGCTGTGTGACAGAGACAGTGAAAGGCAACAGCGCAGTCAGACTGACATTAATAAGAAGCGCAGCTCACTGGGACAGTGAGGCCAGGTCCCCTGGCTCTGTCATATTAGCCGAGAAGGAGGTTAAACTTCATTCCCACATAGGGTCTTTATAGTTGGTATACAGCTGTATTCTTTGATTCTCTCAGTAAAGTTCCATTACAGGTGGGATCTAATAGAAATGAACCTTTTCATTGCCACGTTGTTTTTAGCCATGATCTTTTTCACATTTCCATGTTACTTCATGTTTACAAACTATTGGCTCTGATATGATTAACTCTGTAGAGTGTGCTACCGGAGGTGCTTTGTTCACAAAAACTCCCATTTCTTGTTTGTAAAGGTTTGGTTAACCCTTTAAAGAAGTGGTATAGTATGATACCAAAACGATTTAGCCTAGAACAAAGAGTAATTAGAGGGACATGATTGAATCTTTAAAATATTAAAACAAGTTGACATACAGGTAGTGGACAAAAAAATGGAAACACCAATGTAAAGTCACTTAGAAGGGCGTTGGGCCACTATGGTATCCTCAGTGGACCGGTTTTCAGTGGACCGGTTTTTGATGAAACTGGCTGCTCACGCCCCAGGTTGAAATTTGCAGTCAATTGATCTGCAGTTGCTCGCCTGTTTTGCCTTGCACTTCGAATTAATGCACGGATATCACGATCCTGGAGTATATGCTTCCGCCCACTGCTGCCCTTTGCTGATGATGTCTTTCCCTCGGAGTTCCATGCCGACATCACCTTAGACACCGTTGCTCATGAAACATCAGCAAGTTGAGCTGTCTTGGTCACTGAAGCTCTTCCAAACGTGCCCCAACAATCACCCCTCTTTCAAAGTCACTGAGGTCGCCTCTTGCAGCCATGCTAGCCATAATTATAGGCAACCAGGCCTGTCCAGCATTTTTATACATGACCCTAAGCATGCTGGGATGTTATTTGCTTAATTAACGCATGAGCCACACCTGTGTGGAAGCCCTTGCTTTCAATATACTTGGTGTCACTCATTTACCCAGGTGTTTCCATTTTTTTGTCCACTACCTGTAGTTAACCAGTACTTTAAGCATAGTACAGAAACCAAGACCAGAGATGCAGTTGGAAATGAAGTGGATATATACTTGGGACAGAGGGTTGGAGACAATACTTTACACAGAGAGTGGTTAGGGTCTGGAATGGGTTACCTAGTCATGTCATTGAGGAAGAATCACTTGGATCCTTGAAGATCCAACTTCACAATGTTTTGAGATCGATCAGCTATGAGGAACCAGACAAGCTTAGATGGGCCAAATGACTTTCTCTCATTCGTACTTTTTCTTGTGTTCTTATGTCCTTATGTTCAAAGCTTTAAAATCCATGTGAGGGTTTGGCTGTGCTGGACGAAGGAGGAGTCACTTGTGCAGGAGTCAGGTGTGGTTCAAGTTTCACTGGAGTCAAGGTTGTGGTTCAAGCACAGGGCTTCACACTTTTATTAAATTAAATAAAAAACAAAATACTTTTAGCCAATCCGTCTCACATGTTCAATGGTACCCTAAATATGATTAATTAATACCAACGCTGAATGACTGAGTGAAGCATTTGATCTCTGGGTGGTGACTTCCAAGAGTGTTACAATATTCAATGCAGTCTTTGGCAGTGTAAAATGTAAAACACAGTGTTACCAAATGTGGTACCACAGCACTTGTGTGAGAGACATTCATTAAAATCTCTTGCATATTTATAAAGAGGAGATTATTTTCTATTCAGAGATACCAGAATATTGAGTGAGCAAGTAGTCTGAGTGAAGTTATCAGGCAACTAACGCCCTATCCCCAGTTTTACTGCTCACCAAGAAAAATGAGAACATTTTGGGGCACTGTTATACTTGTGAGATTAATTGCTTATTGAAATCTTTTGCATGTTTTTAAAGAGGAGATGGTTATCTATTCAGAGATACCAGGGTATTTAATACATAAGTGTAAAAATGAACAATAAAATGCTCATCCATGGTCTTATGTAAATCATTTGTTGTTTCCAGAATTTCTGTCGATACTGTATATTGTGTTTACCTTAAACATTTACCACGCTGGCCCCATTTCTTCACTTAATTAGAATTAGCAACATGTTCACGGGCCATAATGCACCCAACTAACCTACCAACAGCACTTGAACAGACACTGGCATATTTAACCTGTTTTAAAATACATTTTGCATTCAAGGGAATTCATTTCCATAGGTTAATCAAGATCAATTTATACAAATTGCTGGAGTGGGCTTTGTTAATAATGCATGATATATTCATGATATATTGTAATCTTAGATTAATCATCATTATAAAAGAGTTATGTGACAATTGATACGGTCATTGGGTTAATTGACTTATTTTGATGATATTAGGTTATTCCACATATTGCCATGATTTTTAATAGACAAACTGCCCTGTTTATTGTTAAGTTGATAAGTAACACCAAAACTAGTTCAAATTGACATCTAGGGTCTAAAGCTGAATGGAAACAAAAAAAGTATGTCACATTGAACCAATAGCAAGAGCGAGAGTGAGAGTAAGAGCAGCAACAAGAGCAAGAACAAGAGAGAGAGAGGGGGAGAGAGCCAGAGCGAGAGCCAGAGCCAGAGCGAGAGAGAAAGCCAGAGCGAGAGCCAGAGCCAGAGCGAGAGAGAGAGAGGCAGAGCGAGAGCCAGAGCCAGAGCAAGAGAGAGAGCCAGAGCGAGAGCCAGAGCGAGAGAGCGAGAGAGCCAGAGCCAGAGCCAGAGCCAGAGCCAGAGCAAGAGAGAGAGCGAGAGCCAGAGCCAGAGCCAGAGCCAGAGCGAGAGAGCGAGAGAGCGAGAGCCAAAGCCAGAGCGAGAGATAAAGCCAGAGCGAGAGCCAGAGCCAGAGCGAGAGAGAGAGAGGCAGAGCGAGAGCCAGAGCCAGAGCCAGAGCGAGAGAGAGCCAGAGCGAGAGCCAGAGCCAGAGCCAGAGCCAGAGCAAGAGAGAGAGCCAGAGCCAGAGCCAGAGCGAGAGAGCGAGAGCCAAAGCCAGAGCCAGAGCCAGAGCCAGAGCAAGAGAGAGAGCCAGAGCGAGAGAGCGAGAGCCAGAGCCAGAGCGAGAGAGCGAGAGAGCGAGTGCCAAAGCCAGAGCGAGAGAGAAAGCCAGAGCGAGAGAGAGAGAGGCAGAGCGAGAGCCAGAGCCAGAGCCAGAGCGAGAGAGAGCCAGAGTGAGAGCCAGAGCCAGAGCCAGAGCCAGAGAGCGAGAGAGCGAGAGCCAGAGCCAGAGCCAGAGCGAGAGAGAGAGAGGCAGAGCGAGAGCCAGAGCCAGAGCCAGAGCGAGAGAGCGAGAGCCAGAGCCAGAGCCAGAGCCAGAGCCAGAGAGAGAGCCAGAGCCAGAGCCAGAGCCAGAGCCAGAGCCAGAGCCAGAGCCAGAGCCAGAGAGAGAGCCAGAGCCAGAGCCAGAGCCAGAGCCAGAGCGAGAGAGAGCCAGAGCGAGAGCCAGAGCCAGAGCAACAGAGAGAGCGAGAGCCAGAGCCAGAGCGAGAGAGCGAGAGAGTGAGAGCCAAAGCCAGAGCGAGAGAGAAAGCCAGAGCGAGAGCCAGAGCCAGAGCGAGAGAGAGAGAGGCAGAGCGAGAGCCAGAGCCAGAGCCAGAGCCAGAGCGAGAGAGAGCCAGAGCGAGAGCCAGAGCCAGAGCAAGAGAGAGAGCGAGAGCGAGAGCCAGAGCCAGAGCCAGAGCCAGAGCCAGAGCCAGAGCCAGAGCGAGAGAGCGAGAGAGCGAGAGCCAGAGCCAGAGCCAGAGCCAGAGAGAGAGCCAGAGCCAGAGCCAGAGCCAGAGCGAGAGAGAGAGCCAGAGCCAGAGCGAGAGCAAGAGAGAAAGCCAGAGCGAGAGCCAGAGCCAGAGCGAGAGAGAGAGAGCCAGAGCGAGAGCCAGAGCCAGAGCGAGAGCCAGAGCCAGAGCCAGAGCCAGAGAGAGAGCCAGAGCCAGAGCCAGAGCCAGAGCGAGAGAGAGAGCCAGAGCCAGAGCGAGAGCAAGAGAGAAAGCCAGAGCGAGAGCCAGAGCCAGAGCGAGAGAGAGAGAGCCAGAGCGAGAGCCAGAGCCAGAGCCAGAGCCAGAGCCAGAGCCAGAGCCAGAGCCAGAGCCAGAGAGAGAGCCAGAGCCAGAGCCAGAGCGAGAGAGAGAGCCAGAGCCAGAGCGAGAGCAAGAGAGAAAGCCAGAGCGAGAGCCAGAGCCAGAGCCAGAGCCAGAGCCCGAGCCCGAGCCCGAGCCCGAGCCCGAGCCCGAGAGAGCGAGAGAGCGAGAGAGCGAGAGAGCGAGAGAGCCAGAGCCAGAGCCAGAGCCAGAGCCAGAGCCAGAGCCAGAGCCAGAGCCAGAGCCAGAGCCAGAGCCAGAGCGAGAGAGCGAGAGAGCGAGAGAGCGAGAGAGCCAGAGCCAGAGCCAGAGCCAGAGCCAGAGCCAGAGCCAGAGCCAGAGCCAGAGCCAGAGCCAGAGCCAGAGCCAGAGCCAGAGCCAGAGCCAGAGCCAGAGCCAGAGCCAGAGCCAGAGCCAGCGAGAGAGCGAGAGAGCGAGAGAGCGAGAGAGCCAGAGCCAGAGCCAGAGCCAGAGCCAGAGCCAGAGCCAGAGCCAGAGCCAGAGCCAGAGCCAGAGCCAGAGCCAGAGCCAGAGCCAGAGCCAGAGCCAGAGCCAGAGCCAGAGCGCGAGAGAGCGAGAGAGCCAGAGCCAGAGCCAGAGCCAGAGCCAGAGCCAGAGCCAGAGCCAGAGCCAGCGAGAGAGCGAGAGAGCGAGAGAGCGAGAGAGCCAGAGCCAGAGCCAGAGCCAGAGCCAGAGCCAGAGCCAGAGCCAGAGCCAGAGCCAGAGCCAGAGCCAGAGCCAGAGAGCCAGAGAGCCAGAGAGCCAGAGCCAGAGCCAGAGCCAGAGCCAGCGAGAGAGCGAGAGAGCGAGAGAGCCAGAGCCAGAGCCAGAGCCAGAGCCAGAGCCAGAGCCAGAGCCAGAGCCAGAGCCAGAGCCAGAGAGCGAGAGAGCGAGAGAGCCAGAGCCAGAGCCAGCGAGAGAGCGAGAGAGCGAGAGAGCGAGAGAGCGAGAGAGCCAGAGCCAGAGCCAGAGCCAGAGCCAGAGCCAGAGCCAGAGCCAGAGCCAGAGCCAGAGCCAGAGCGCGAGAGAGCGAGAGAGCGAGAGAGCGAGAGAGCGAGAGCCAGAGCCAGAGCCAGAGCCAGAGCCAGAGCCAGCGAGAGAGCGAGAGAGCGAGAGAGCGAGAGAGCCAGAGCCAGAGCCAGAGCCAGAGCCAGAGCCAGAGCCAGAGAGCGAGAGAGCGAGAGAGCGAGAGAGCCAGAGCCAGAGCCAGAGCCAGAGCCAGAGCCAGAGCGCGAGAGAGCGAGAGAGCGAGAGAGCGAGAGAGCCAGAGCCAGAGCCAGAGCCAGAGCCAGAGCCAGAGAGCGAGAGAGCGAGAGAGCGAGAGAGCGAGAGAGCGAGAGAGCCAGAGCCAGAGCCAGAGCCAGAGCCAGAGCCAGAGCCAGAGAGCGAGAGAGCGAGAGAGCGAGAGAGCGAGAGAGCGAGAGAGCCAGAGCCAGAGCCAGAGCCAGAGCCAGAGCCAGAGCCAGAGAGCGAGAGAGCGAGAGAGCGAGAGAGCGAGAGAGCCAGAGCCAGAGCCAGAGCCAGAGCCAGAGCCAGAGCCAGAGCCAGAGCCAGAGCCAGAGCGAGAGAGCGAGAGAGCGAGAGCCAGAGCCAGAGCCAGAGCCAGAGCCAGAGCCAGAGCCAGAGCCAGAGCCAGAGCCAGAGCCAGAGCCAGAGCCAGAGCGAGAGAGCGAGAGAGCGAGAGAGCGAGAGAGCCAGAGCCAGAGCCAGAGCCAGAGCCAGAGCCAGAGCCAGAGCCAGAGCCAGAGCCAGAGCCAGAGCCAGAGAGCGAGAGAGCGAGAGAGCGAGAGAGCGAGAGAGCCAGAGCCAGAGCCAGAGCCAGAGCCAGAGCGAGAGAGCGAGAGAGCGAGAGAGCCAGAGCCAGAGCCAGAGCCAGAGCCAGAGCCAGAGCCAGAGCCAGAGCCAGAGCCAGAGCCAGAGCCAGAGCCAGAGCCAGAGCCAGAGCCAGAGCGCGAGAGAGCGAGAGAGCGAGAGAGCGAGAGAGCCAGAGCCAGAGCCAGAGCCAGAGCCAGAGCCAGAGCCAGAGCCAGAGCCAGAGCCAGAGCCAGAGCCAGAGCCAGAGCGAGAGAGCGAGAGAGCCAGAGCCAGAGCCAGAGCCAGAGCCAGAGCCAGAGCCAGAGCCAGAGCCAGAGCCAGAGCCAGAGCCAGAGCCAGAGCGAGAGAGCGAGAGAGCGAGAGAGCCAGAGCCAGAGCCAGAGCCAGAGCCAGAGCCAGAGCCAGAGCCAGAGCCAGAGCCAGAGCCAGAGCCAGAGCCAGAGCCAGAGCCAGAGAGCGAGAGAGCGAGAGAGCGAGAGAGCGAGAGAGCGAGAGCCAGAGCCAGAGCCAGAGCCAGAGCCAGAGCCAGAGCCAGAGCCAGAGCCAGAGAGCGAGAGAGCGAGAGAGCGAGAGAGCGAGAGAGCGAGAGCCAGAGCCAGAGCCAGAGCCAGAGCCAGAGCCAGAGCCAGAGCCAGAGCCAGAGCCAGAGCCAGAGCCAGAGCGCGAGAGAGCGAGAGAGCGAGAGAGCGAGAGAGCGAGAGAGCGAGAGAGCCAGAGCCAGAGCCAGAGCCAGAGCCAGAGCCAGAGAGCGAGAGAGCGAGAGAGCGAGAGAGCGAGAGAGCGAGAGAGCCAGAGCCAGAGCCAGAGCCAGAGCCAGAGAGCGAGAGAGCGAGAGAGCGAGAGAGCGAGAGAGCCAGAGCCAGAGCCAGAGCCAGAGCCAGAGCCAGAGCCAGAGCCAGAGCCAGAGCCAGAGCCAGAGCCAGAGAACGAGAGAGCGAGAGAGCCAGAGCCAGAGCCAGAGCCAGAGCCAGAGCCAGAGCCAGAGCCAGAGCCAGAGCCAGAGCCAGAGCCAGAGCCAGAGCCAGAGCCAGAGCGCGAGAGAGCGAGAGAGCGAGAGAGCGAGAGAGCGAGAGAGCGAGAGAGCCAGAGCCAGAGCCAGAGCCAGAGCCAGAGCCAGAGCGAGAGAGCGAGAGAGCCAGAGCCAGAGCCAGAGCCAGAGCCAGAGCCAGAGCCAGAGCCAGAGAGCGAGAGAGCGAGAGAGCGAGAGAGCGAGAGAGCCAGAGCCAGAGCCAGAGCCAGAGCCAGAGAGAGAGAGCCAGAGCCAGAGCCAGAGCCAGAGCCAGAGCCAGAGCCAGAGCCAGAGCCAGAGCCAGAGCCAGAGCCAGAGCGAGAGAGCGAGAGAGCGAGAGAGCGAGAGAGCGAGAGCCAGAGCCAGAGCCAGAGCCAGAGCCAGAGCCAGAGCGCGAGAGAGCGAGAGAGCGAGAGAGCGAGAGAGCGAGAGAGCGAGAGAGCCAGAGCCAGAGCCAGAGCCAGAGCCAGAGCCAGAGCGAGAGCGAGAGCCAGAGCCAGAGCCAGAGCCAGAGCCAGAGCCAGAGCCAGAGCGAGAGAGCGAGAGAGCCAGAGCCAGAGCCAGAGCCAGAGCCAGAGCCAGAGCCAGAGCCAGAGCCAGAGCCAGAGCCAGAGCCAGAGCCAGAGCCAGAGCGCGAGAGAGCGAGAGAGCGAGAGAGCGAGAGCCAGAGCCAGAGCCAGAGCCAGAGCCAGAGCCAGAGCCAGAGAGCGAGAGAGCGAGAGAGCGAGAGAGCGAGAGAGCGAGAGAGCGAGAGAGCCAGAGCGAGAGAGCCAGAGCCAGAGCCAGAGCCAGAGAGAGCGAGAGAGCGAGAGAGCGAGAGAGCGAGAGAGCGAGAGCCAGAGCCAGAGCCAGAGCCAGAGCCAGAGAGAGAGAGAGAGAGAGAGACAGAGCCAGAGCCAGAGCGAGAGCGAGAGCGAGAGAGAGAGCCAGAGCCAGAGAGCGAGAGCCAGAGCCAGAGCGAGAGAGCGAGCCAGAGCGAGAGCGAACCAGAGCGAGAGCCAGAGCGAGAGCCAGAGCCAGAGCCAGAGCCAGAGCCAGAGCCAGAGCCAGAGAGCGAGAGAGAGAGAGCGAGAGCCAGAGCCAGAGCCAGAGCCAGAGCCAGAGAGCGAGAGAGAGAGAGAGAGAGCCAGAGCGAGAGCAGCGAGAGCGAGAGCAGCGAGAGCGAGAGCAGCGAGAGCGAGAGCTGAATCACTGGGATCCTTTAAGAACCTCCTCTCATTTGTAACTGTTGGAAAACATGGAACAAGTATTGAATAGCAGTTTGCTACGCATGAGGAATGACGGCTGTATTCATGTTATTTTTCTGAAAAGTGATTTAACATTGGATAGAAAAAACTGTTAGTTCCAAAAATGCAAGCACTGCTGTGATAGATGAAAGCTGCAATATGGTAGAGAAGTTAAGATTCATTTGTGTCAAAGCAAATGGCTGGCCAGCAGCACACGGCTGTACAAACAAGTCCTTTGATCTCCAGCCCTGCCATGAAAGAAGTTTGCCCTTCGGGAGTCCGATGGGTTATAAACCTAGTTAACAGGTTTTTGCTTAGAAAATACAGCTGGTTTATGACAGGGTCATAAAGCTAGTTTTCAAGGGGGACCGAAGAGCCAAAAAGAGATAATGAAACTGGGATCAAAGTGTCTTAGGCAAATCGGAGAGATAGGAACAAGGAAGATGACAAAAACCAGATGTATGGACCTTTGTGAGTTCAGAGATCTTCACACTAGATCACACACACACACACACACACACACACACACACACACACACACACACACACACACACACATAATGATAATGAGTTGTACCTTTTCTATTGGTTAAGTGTCAGAGAAAGAGGAGGAGAGAGACACCTATGCAGAAGGGTATTTAATGTCATGCAACAATTGTAAGAACAAGTATTCTGTGTCCTGTACCTGGGACCAGGCTCCCTGCATATTTCAATAAACCTAACAACTGAGTGAAGAAAAGGACTCTGTGCATTTTCTTGAATCTACCTACTCATCATCCTCTTTTTTAAGTTACATCAGTAACTTTTCTTATATTTTTACTACATGATTTTAGTTTTTAACATTAGTTCTAATTTTACATTCACATAGCCCAGAAAAAGTCCTTGATAGCTTGGATAAAGCCCTTATAAAAGTTTACCACTGTAAATTTGTACTGTAATTTTCCCCATGCATTCCCCATGGTTATATTATGCATACAGTGCTTACCTGTGCTTTACAATGCTTCCACTATGCTGTATTATACTTTACTATTCCTATTGGAAACGTATAGGGGGGTGTCTCAATACTTGTTGGAAGATTCATTGTCTGACTAACACAGTGCTATTAGTTTTTGTTGAATTCAAACGCTGTGTAGATTGTCAGTGATTCATTCACAATCTTGGGTTTTATTTCTAACATATCTCCAAATTCCAATAGCAAATTGAACATGACAAGCTTTGTCTTTGCTAGATGGAAGAATGGGTTAGATTTCAATGAGACGTGCAGCTTGCTCGTGCATCACTTTCAATTGTGTGTAAATCTTGGTGTGAATGAGGGCTAGAACGGCTCTCAGCACACCAGGAATGCTATTACATTGTGAAGACAGGTGAATCTTCATGTTCTTCAGTACAGCAGTCTCTCATAAGAACATAAGAACATAAGAAAATGTACACATGAGGGGAGGCCATCTGTGCTCATCCGGTTCTTAGTTCCTGATTGATCTCAAGTCTTTATATAAAGAGAGTAGATACTCTAAATGTAGAAAGGCTGTTCAGTCTTGGCCCCCTTGTAAGAGTTCGCCAGGGTAAATTTGCATGTAAATGAGCAGTTTTCCCAAGCTTTTCCCATGGTAATGCTATGTATTATGTGCTACACTTTACCATGGTTTGCCGTGCTATTTTAATATGCTTTACCGTACCTCTCTGGGCTTTACAATGCAAACCTATGCTTACCATGCTTCCACTGTGCTTTATTACATCTTTACTGTTTAAGGACAAGCTCACACTCAGGCAAATGCAGATTTTGAGAAAAATTATAATAACATTATTGGAGCACTGCAGAACCACTCCTATTTATTCAAAATACCATGAAATAGTAAGGGAAATGTCCAATTAAAATGCCATTTGTAGCTATGTACTGTTTTATAGATATCTTTAGATGCCTTGTAAATAAATGAGTGAATGTAAGAAGTATAGTACCTTGTGTACAGTATAGGGCTGCCATCTGTCTGGTTTGATTTGACTCCGCTGCCTCCCTCGGCACCTCTTCACTGTGAGTATTCATGTAGTGTTTACACTCCAGCTCTCCACCGTGCATGTAGGATAGGGATACAGTGCTTTAACTGACAGGAGAGAAGCACAGTGATTACAATTAAGAAGCAACACAGTCCAATCCATTTCACAATCAGCAGACACTTCACACATTCATTCGCAATCCCAGGCATTTATTGCATTTAAAGTTTATTTGGCTCTGCACATTTTTCATACAAGTTATTAAAGTCTTACAATGAGTCAAGCCCACGCAGTGCGATGTGAGCAGTTAAAATAAATGCCAGGGAATGTATTGGCATCTTGGACCATTCCTTTAAAACAGAGGGAAAAAAAGTAATGAATAGAGAAAGAGAATAGTGTGAGACCCAAGGCCCTAACTCTGAAACAGTGATACATATTACTTGCAGGGATAATGCGGTTTCTTTCGCTGTTAGCCGCAGATAATGGCGTTTTCCAAGCTGAATTTATTAGGGCAGATTGGAAATTTCAGTGCGGCCTGGTGGTTTGGGGACAGGAAGGGAGACAGGGGCCTGAAGTGAATCACAAACACAATAAAAGGGAGAGATATTGAAACTCGGACAGTTAAAACGACTCTGTGATGAAAATATTAATTTTGTGTTGGCTTCTTTCCACTGATGGGGTCGATTTGCTACCAGAGACAATGGAGATGGAGTTGTTACTGCTGATGAGGTCCAGACTAAAACGACAGGCAGTGCTGCCGTTGTATTATAATAGGCCTGAGTTATTTACTCGTTTTTATAGATTTTTTAAAACTTATTTATTGTCCCTGACAGTCCTTCTGAATAGCATTTTGAATCTTATAAAATTATTTTTTATCTCCTATTAAGGCTATCAGTCTAACCACCATTGTGTGACATACAGAACAGGGATTATCCCTTTTAATAGTTTACCATAATAAAAGCTTAGCAAAGTGTAATAATGTATAGTAAAAGCATGGTAAAGCATAGGCATGCTTTGTAAAGCAAAAACATTGGCAAACCCATTGTACACGATGGTAAATGCACAGTATAACCATTGGAAAAGCTTGGAGAAAACTACACAATTGCCGGATACATGTACTGGGGTAAACTTGTATAAGGGGAAACTTGGTATGGGTAAAACTGAGAAATGTAACGCACCCCTGTGGCCTCTACAGACTATTTTTTCACCCACTACTGGACCTACAGAGGAGACATTTCTGAGAGCCCTTTTAATAGCAAACTCTTCCCAGTGTTCTCTTCATCAGCCATTTCCCTCTTTTCAATGAAAATCACAATTGACTAACAAAGGTTGGTCATGAACAGAAAATCAGCATCGCTGGATTAGCTTGCACAGATGGGCATCCCTGTACAGTGCTAGCCGGTCTTGTTCGGTTTTGAACAGCCCCTTGTTGTTGTTAAGCAGACTGAGGCAGCACCTGTACAGTGCTACTGTACACTGCATTTCTACTTGCATAATCCCTGTTTTTTTATCCCTGTGAGACTTGTAGTCTGCCAGTCTGTCTGTTGAGGACAAGCACAGCAGATGTTCTTCCTGCCTGGTGAACCGCAGTTTTTGCGAGAAACGTCTCTCCCGCAACTCTACAGAGCGCTCTGCATCCCTCACTCCTGCACAGCGCTCTTCCCCATCACCCTGTGTTAGAGAGGTGGCTGTGCTAAGGGAGAGTGGACGACACACCCGGGAAAGTAACCCACGCAGGAAGCCGACCTCACAGTCTTCCTCATCCTCCTCTGCCTCTCCTTCTCCTCCAAGGAAAAGGAAGAAGAGTCATTGTTCCACTGCCTGCCCCGCCTGTGCCCTAGGGGTCTCGGGGCTATGAGCGCAGATTGGCAGCAGGATGACATGCTGTCCATCTCCGCCTCTGAGGAGGTGGGCAAACAGGAGCTGGTGTTCCCATCTGAGGACGTGGAGTCAGACAGCACATCCCCTGCGGTTAAGCTCTCCCTGTCAGCAGAGCTTCTACCACTGATCAAGAGGTCCACTGCAATCTTGCAAGTGCCCTGACCTACAGAAGGTGAGACAAGGCAGTCCATCTTTGATGAGCCTACAACCTCTTCCATGTCCCCCCCAATGCAGCCGGACTGTCTTTTTGAGATCGTCCTGGGTTCACCCGGCTACATCTCATGCTGTCTATGACCACCCTATATAGGGGGCATGATGCAGAGAAGCTGCCTGGCCCAATTTCCACCGGGTGGAGGTGCCTAATTTAGTGCTCCTGTCCAAGGAGGCTATCTGCCCCAACAAGGTGGAGGTGATCCTCAAGCGTGCCTATTCAGCCAGTGTTTTCGCTGCACAGATGGGGAATTTTAATAGTAGTCTGGTAGCCTACCAGTCCTATTTGCTGAGGTCCATCTCTGACAATCACAGACCCTCACCACAAAAGCTGGATAAGCTGCGCCTGGTTAATAAGAACCTGCTCCGTCTGTCAAAAATTAAAAAGGGGCAGGATGTAGGTAGAGACCTGGCTGCGTTGGTAGCCAATAGGTAGGGTACAATAGGTAGCAGCAGCCCTAAGGACCATCTGGAGTATTGGTGTCAGTGCACCACAGTGCTTACTACCGTTCAGACCAGCTACTCACTGCTGTTCAAGCACCGTCCCCCTCCCTTTCACGGACCCACAGGACACTGCGGTGGTGTCTCAGGAGGTAGCAGCTCTGCTGCAAAAACGGGCTATTCACATGATAGAGCCCCTCCAGTTAGAGGAAAGGTTCTACTCCAGGTACTTCCAAGTGCCCAAACGGGATGGTGGCCTCAGACCGATCCTCAACCTCAGAGAGGTCAACCTTTATCTGAGCCGAAGGAGGTTCAAAATGTTTACGATGCAACTACAGCGGTTGCAGTCAATCAGGCCATGCGACTGATCAAAGATGCCTGTTCCACATCCCCATAAAACCAGCGCACATAAAGTGCCTGCGTGTGGCAGGGCAGTAAAGCCCTGTGTGTAAATAGGGGGCGGGGCAAAGCCCTGCTGATAAATGTGTTGTGTTTATTTATGCGGGTGAATGTATTGTTATCATTTAAAAGGTATTTTGTGTTTATTTAAAACAAGTGTGTTTATTATTTTTTGGTTTTGATGTGGTCTGGCAGGGGTGATTGATAGCAGCTTGTCTTTCCCAGACATCTTGTGAAAATGCTATGGTTTGACTGTGATGCTAAACTGTAAGATTGCACTGTGTCTAGGAATTCAGGGCAAATGCCGTCCCGGAGGCATTAAGCCCGGGACCGGGACTTGATCTTTAAATTTCGGGACTGTCCCGCCCAATTAGGGGGCGGGCCATGACTGTATATCAGCACCGTTGCTGTCCTATAACCCTGTTATATTAAGCTCAATTTAATGTCACATCTTCAGACACCTTCTGCAGCACAGACCTGACTGCCTGTCCTCTTGTGTCTCCTATGCAGTGCTGTCCAGTGACAGTGACAGTGACTCGGAGCTCAGCTCCTCCAGCCAAGAGGACAAGACCTCCTCCATCGGCTCCAGGAGTGCCCTGGGAGGGAAGCAGCGAGAGGAGTCAGGTGAGATACCCGTTGCCCGGGCTTTCACTCCCACACAAAGCCAAAACTATAAAAAATGTAATGACAATGTAAGCATTATTCTGGGGATTAATAAAATAATATAATGGTGTCTAATGAATTGGTTTAGGACTGCTATAGAACATGCTGTATATGTTGAATCATATATAGTATCAGATTGTGAGAATATATGGAGATGTCTCTCCATCTGTACATCTTGAGCACACAACAAGTTATTACACAGACTGTAAATCAGTCCTTTTAATATACTTTACCATGATACAGTACTAACACCTAATTTGTTTACCTAATGTCTGAAATATAACAATTGTCATTGAACTAATGTTTTCCATTTTGTGTTCTATGCTATTCTGTACTTATTGTTGATATGTCATGGTCATCAACTATTTGACTGACAGCTCAGATTTTGAATTAACAGCCATGGTGAAGGATATATGTTTATGACAGACTTGTTTAACTAAAGTTCTTTTTTTACCAAATACAAATTAAAGTTAAGAACTGACCCAATGCACATATTGTTCACTCTATGTTCTCTGCTGCTGTGTCGGTTTGGTATCTGTATGTATCAGAAGTCTCTTTGTCCTGATGGATGATGTCCCTCATTGCAGTGTCCAGTGGGGGAGTAGCCGGGACACCCACCAGTTTAACCAGTAAGATGCAGGTCAGTCTGCCCTCTACTCACACCCTGTCAGGGAGTCGCTCTAGCCTGGGCAGTGAGTACAGCGGGGTCCTCAGCACAGTCCACAGCTATCCAGGAGAGGCCTGCGTTGATGAGTATGACAGCGATCACAGCAGAAACTCTCAGAGTGAGTACTGCATTTGTTTTTTTCACATGTGCTCGCAAGGTAATTGTTTGGCCATTACTTAGTAATTTGAGTTTGTATAGTTTTGTTCATTTTGTTTCCTGTATGAATTTGTAAATCCGATGCCACAGCTGCTAATATCTCACAAACCATTTCAGAAGTGGACTTCATATTCTCAGTGTGATGAAAACTCCTTCACTTTTTGATTTCTGGCTGACACACACCTGTGATCCTGGCCAACCTTACATTCCCACACACAAACTATTTACAGCAGCAGGGCTTCTACCCTGCCACAGCACCAATAATGAACCATGTTGCCGTGCTGCTTGACTCTGCAATTTCCAGTGGCTGTGAGGTTTTAGAGGTCCTAAGTTAGAGGAAGGATTTAGTGCAAGCTGGACTGATTTGATATGACTAGACTGGGAGCTGGTAAAGGCTGGGGGATGAGTGAAGCAAATATCATTGAAATTGACAATAATACTTTAAATTGATACATGTTAATAAAAATCAATTTTAAAACGTGTGACAACTATTGCCTTCACGGAGAGTTTCTTTATAGGGTTAGGGGTTTGGCAATTATTGCAGCAGAACGATTGATTAAAGGTTATCATCATCACTCTAATATCAAATCTAATGTGCTGTGGTAAACCAGGCACAGTTGTTGGAGACGTTGTAAAGGATGTTTATTGTGTAATAAAATGCTCTCTGTAAATAGACAGAGCTGGCAGTTCTGACAAAGTTGTTTCCCATTGTGGCAATGTGCCACGCCCCTGTGTGCTTATTATGTGTTGTATGTTGCGTGCGTGTGTTAAATGTTGGTGTATAGTCATTGGTACACGGGATATAAACGGGTCTGTGTTTCACGTGTATTTAAAAAGTGTAGATTTGTATTTAGGCACAAGGAGAGCACAAATCACTTCACGTGCTGGTTAAATGTAATATGTAAGCACGGGGTTGCACAGAATTAATTCACGTGCTGGGATTCAAGTGAATAATTAATTAGTAATTGAATCTCAGCACAACAGTATATATAGAGACACGTAGCATTCACTCGGGGTTAGGTGTTCGGTGAGTGGAGAACGGGAGAGAGAGAAGGAGTAACTAAAAGTGAAAAAGCGTAAATATTAGTGTTATCTGCTCAACGTGTTTTGTTCGTCTGTCTGTGCACTGTCTAGTCCGTTTTGTTCGTCTGTTTATTTTGGCTACAAGTGCCGTGTCCTGTTTTGTGTTCCAACCTTTTATTTTCTGTTCTGTTTATTAAATGCTGAGCGAAAGCATTCGCTCAGCTTCACCAAACCACACATCTCTGTCTGTTTATTTCCTGCTTCTGGTCTGACGCCACCCACTCCGGCCATCTTTGGAACACCCATCTATAATAGTGCTGCAGGATTTATACTGAACGCAGATTACAACCAGCACCACTGTACTCTCTATGAAACTTTAGGGTGGCTGTCTGGAGAAAAGAGGGCTCTGTCATTTTTAGTGTTCAGTTTATATGGTGTAGACTAAAAATGCTCTGTTACCTTTCTTCTCTGTTAGAGGCATGTACTGTAACTCTACTTATACATTAAGATCAAATGATGTGTCTACTTTTAAAACCCCTAAATTGAGATGTTTCTCTCCAAGGGTTCTATCCTAGTTAAATAAACAAATTTTAAATACTGCTTTGAACTGTCTCTGTGCGGCCCTGTCTGCAGCCTCACTTCAGAACTGTCTCTGTGAGGCCCTGTCTGCTGCCTCATTGCAGAACTGTCTCTGTGAGGCCCTGTCTGCTGCCTCACTTCAGAACTGTCTCTGTGTGGCCCTGTCTGCTGCCTCATTGCAGAACTGTCTCTGTGTGGCCCTGTCTGCTGCCTCACTTCAGAACTGTCTCTGTGTGGCCCTGTCTGCTGCCTCACTTCAGAACTGTCTCTGCGAGGCCCTGTCGGCTGCCTCATTGCAGAACTGTCTCTGTGTGGCCCTGTCTGCTGCCTCACTTCAGAACTGTCTCTGTGTGGCCCTGTCTGCTGCCTCACTTCAGAACTGTCTCTGTGTGGCCCTGTCTGCAGCCTCACTTCAGAACTGTCTCTGTGAGGCCCTGTCTGCTGCCTCACTTCAGAACTGTCTCTGCGAGGCCCTGTCTGCTGCCTCACTTCAGAACTGTCTCTGCGAGGCCCTGTCTGCTGCCTCACTTCAGAACTGTCTCTGTGTGGCCCTGTCTGCTGCCTCACTTCAGAACTGTCTCTGCGAGGCCCTGTCTGCTGCCTCATTGCAGAACTGTCTCTGTGTGGCCCTGTCTGCTGCCTCACTTCAGAACTGTCTCTGTGAGGCCCTGTCTGCTGCCTCACTTCAGAACTGTCTCTGCGAGGCCCTGTCTGCTGCCTCACTTCAGAACTGTCTCTGTGTGGCCCTGTCTGCTGCCTCACTTCAGAACTGTCTCTGCGAGGCCCTGTCTGCTGCCTCACTTCAGAACTGTCTCTGCGAGGCCCTGTCTGCTGCCTCATTGCAGAACTGTCTCTGTGTGGCCCTGTCTGCTGCCTCACTTCAGAACTGTCTCTGTGTGGCCCTGTCTGCTGCCTCACTTCAGAACTGTCTCTGTGTGGCCCTGTCTGCAGCCTCACTTCAGAACTGTCTCTGTGAGGCCCTGTCTGCTGCCTCACTTCAGAACTGTCTCTGCGAGGCCCTGTCTGCTGCCTCACTTCAGAACTGTCTCTGCGAGGCCCTGTCTGCTGCCTCACTTCAGAACTGTCTCTGCGAGGCCCTGTCTGCTGCCTCACTTCAGAACTGTCTCTGTGTGGCCCTGTCTGCAGCCTCACTTCAGAACTGACTATGTGTGGCCCTGTCTGCAGCCTCACTTCAAAACTGTCTCTGTGTGGCCCTATCTGCAGCCTCACTTCAGAACTGTCTCTGTGTGGCCCTGTCTGCAGCCTCACTTCAGAACTGTCTCTGTGTGGCCCTGTCTGCTGCCTCACTTCAGAACTGTCTCTGTGTGGCCCTGTCTGCAGCCTCACTTCAGAACTGTCTCTGTGAGGCCCTGTCTGCTGCCTCACTTCAGAACTGTCTCTGCGAGGCCCTGTCTGCTGCCTCACTTCAGAACTGTCTCTGCGAGGCCCTGTCTGCTGCCTCACTTCAGAACTGTCTCTGCGAGGCCCTGTCTGCTGCCTCACTTCAGAACTGTCTCTGTGTGGCCCTGTCTGCAGCCTCACTTCAGAACTGACTATGTGTGGCCCTGTCTGCAGCCTCACTTCAAAACTGTCTCTGTGTGGCCCTATCTGCAGCCTCACTTCAGAACTGTCTCTGTGTGGCCCTGTCTGCAGCCTCACTTCAGAACTGTCTCTGTGCAGGCCTGTCTGCAGCCTCACTTCAGAACTGTCTCTGTGCGGCCCTGTCTGCAGCCTCACTTCAGAACTGTCTCTGTGTGGCCCTGTCTGCAGCCTCAGTTCAGAACTGTCTCTGTGCAGGCCTGTCTGCAGCCTCACTTCAGAACTGTCTCTGTGTGGCCCTGTCTGCAGCCTCACTTCAGAACTGTCTCTGTGCAGGCCTGTCTGCAGCCTCACTTCAGAACTGTCTCTGTGTGGCCCTGTCTGCAGCCTCACTTCAGAACTGTCTCTGTGTGGCCCTGTCTGCAGCCTCACTTCAGAACTGACTATGTGTGGCCCTGTCTGCAGCCTCACTTCAAAACTGTCTCTGTGTGGCCCTATCTGCAGCCTCACTTCAGAACTGTCTCTGTGCAGGCCTGTCTGCAGCCTCACTTCAGAACTGTCTCTGTGTGGCCCTGTCTGCAGCCTCACTTCAGAACTGTCTCTGTGCAGGCCTGTCTGCAGCCTCACTTCAGAACTGTCTCTGTGTGGCCCTGTCTGCAGCCTCACTTCAGAACTGTCTCTGTGTGGCCCTGTCTGCAGCCTCACTTCAGAACTGACTCTGTGCAGCACATAAGGACATTTAAGGCAATACGTTTTAAATCTATTAAATCTACCGATTACCTTATTTTGTTTCAAAGCATGTTGTGTTTGGATTATATGGCAACATTATATAAAAAGAAGCTGAATTTAGTATGATAGTTAAATTAGTCAAGATTTGTGAGATTAACTCAAACGTTTTGCTTTGCTTTTGGAATGTTAAAATGTTAACAGTAACGAACAACCATAGTTCATATAGAAATGACTTCTAATTTGTGTTCTAATTTGAATGTAAGTTTTGCCTTTTTGTTTAACTATTATGCACAACAGTGTTTTTAGTTATTGGATCTTCTGTTAAAAATTATTTATTTTAAAAAATAAAACGTCAATGCATCAGTTATCGTTGATAAGTGCCTAAACGATAATCGAATACGAAATTAGGGTGCCGATTGCACCACTACTGTTAGTAGGTCTTATATGTTTATCTTTGAGATGCTTGCTGTATTCTGTGATTTTCTAGTTTAATGGCATCATACAATAAAAACGCACCCTTTTTTGGTGGTAATTTTACAAAGCTGCCATCACCACACTGTCATAGCCTCGTAAGTCAGAAACCATTTGAGGTAGTGGCTTCATATCTGTAGGCCAAATGTATTACCATGGCATTGACCTCTGACCTTATATGGGTGCCATATTGATGCCTTGTGACTTTTTAAGTTTCTGCTACACATTGAGTTATTGTCTGGTACACATTACTGTAGCATTTTCTTATTTACATTCCATTACCGGTGTTGTCCAGTAAAAATGGACCATTTCACTGCTACATTGTTTTAACCACTGGCCATATCAATGATAGAGATATTTTTTGTATGTCCGTTTTATATCATGTTTATAGATTATCTCTGCATATACTATACTATAATCTTTCCGCTGCAGTATGTCATCTCATACAGTTTGTAATTCTGTTTTATTGAGAGACACCCTGCACACAAAGCGATGAGTCTTTTACAACCAAGGTCTTTCTAGGGCCTGTTCTAGCTCAAAACCACCTATTTTAATCAGTGTTACACATCTGTGACCGATGTGTAACACTGTAGTAACAGTCACTGCTACTGAAAACAAGGTCCATGCTAAATGTCACATTAAATGGTGGTCATTGAGAATATCCTTTGAGGTGTTCTGGTTGATTTTCTTATCAAGATTCTTAACAGACATATAAATCACCAGGCAGCCCCCTAGCCGAATCCCAGAATGGAATTCAACTCTGAGGACTAATAATCACAGACATTCATCTGCTACATTAGCCTTGGATAATCTGAATGTGAATTTTATATACCAACGTCAGCAGACTGCTAAAACAGGTGTATGTGCAGTTTGTCATGAATAATAGATATATTGGGACTTATTATTGTGCCAACACCTACATATTATGCCTAACTAAAGGTCTTATTTCTAAAAAATGTACTATGTAAGACCTGAATATGTTGACTGGATCTTTTAAAGTACACAAAATGCAAAATAAAAATACAAATCTAATCTAATATGTATTGCCATCACTTCATAGAATGTTCTTCTATATAATACACACGTGTACATTTTGTTCATTAAAAGCTTTGAGGGCTCCCCTGGTAAAGGCACGGCCATGTGGTGTGCAGGGTGAGTCATCAGTCAGGGGAGTGCAGGTTCCTGGCTGTGCGAAGTTGCTAATCTTTGCTGGGGATTCAGTAGGTTAGGGAGGCAAAATCGGACTAAACAACATAGTATATGATGGGCTGTGAGAAGCTGTGTATGGGTTATATCAACACTTGTAGCATGTGAACTTCTACTTGTGGAGAGACTCCACATACACAGATGTTCAGTGTCCTGTAACCCTATATTATGTAATTCAACTAATTTAAAAAGTAAACATTTCATGACAGTACTTTCAGAACAGGCCTGTGACAGGACAGCATCACTGGCCAGGCTGTTAGGACCAGGAAGGGAGACTCAGACACAGACGTTGCAGTGAAGGGCTAATGCGCACGTTTAAAAACAAATACAACGAATAAACAAAACAATAAACATGAAACAGAACAAAACTTTAACAAAATAAACGGCACAAGGGCCAAAGCAAAAGGTCTACAAAAACACTCCCGAACTTAAACACACAAACGAAACGGGACAGCACGCAACACGAAACACCTTCACCAGCATCAGCGCCAATCATTAGTCAGGTTTAACTTTGTCAGCTTCAATCAAGTCTCTGCTAACCCTTCTAGGCAAATTAGACTCAGTTCCCTAGAATCCCAACATCTGGATTATGTACCTTGATTTAGCAGCACTTTTCAAAGAGTAAGTAGCGGAGTTCCGAAACCTACAACTATTTAAACACATGACAAAGCATAGGTAAGCATTGTAAAGCCCATAGAGGTATGGTTAACCATATTAAAAAAACATGGCAAGCCATGGTAAACTATGGCAAATGCATAGTATAACCATGGTAAACTGCACAAATACTGAGCAATTTACTGGGGTAAAATGTTATAAAGGTTGCTTACTAAACATATAGTAATAGTAATAGTATCTCTGAATAGATAACCGTCCCCTCTTTAAATATATATTCATATATAACATGTTACCCATTTTCTGCAGTAGAAGGTGGCACCCCAAATATATCCATTTATAACCAATGGCTGGTGGGAGATTTGTTTTACGTTTTACCTCCGGAAATGCAGGCAATAGGGACTCTCAAGTGGCAGCACAATCTTATCAACAAGAATAAAAAATACAAACTAGAAACTACTATACAGGAGGGTGAAAAAAATTCAAAATGCATTTAATCTCTTGCACAATTGGCATGTCATATGTCAGCTTTAAAAAGCTATTATTTTAATTAGAAGAGATAGGCTGGAAAGATCTTGTGGGCTGTTTTCATTAACATTCCGTGTTCTCAATGACATGCATATGATAGGAAAATTGTGTCAAGACTCAAATACGATCAATGGAACTTCTCAAGCAAATATAATTAGTACTAAATTGCAGAAATAATGTTCAAATAAAGATTCCTAATTGAATAATTGAATAATTTTGTGAGACTTATGGAAGCGGATGCATTGAAAGCTTTTTATGGTTAAACAGTGTTTAGAAATCTGATAGTCAACTAAAGACATTAGGGCAGTGAATGCACTAGAACCAGGAAGGGGCTATAAGATGGGAATTATGTCTAGAAGTGACAGCCAAACATGAAATATTTATTACTGAAGTTGGTTCACCTTTAATGGAACTGCCATAGAGTAGAGTAGCAGAAATACATTCCACATTCTTATTTTTTCCATGTATATCCAATCCTATGTAGGCCCACCTATGCAATATTGCTCATGTTAAGTTTTCCTACAATTTGGAATGCCCATTTATTCCACCCGGGAGAGACAAAGATGAGCACTCGCATCTTCCGAAACGTATGCCGTCATGCAGTTCTGAATTGCACACAGGCAGGCCTGCAGGCACCAGCCAGCCACAGGGGTCGCTGGTGTGCGGTGAGCCAAGGATTCCTCAGCCAACCTAAACCCCCCCCTGGCCGGGCGGTGCTTGGCCAATTGTGCGCCGCCCCCTGGGAACTCCCGGCCACGGTCGACAGTGGCATGCCTGGGTTCGAACTGGCGATCTCCAAGCTATAGGGCGCATCCTGCACTCCGGGCAGAGCGCCTTTACTGGATGTGCCACTTGGGAGCCCCCCAAGGTGAAAACAACTTTCATAGTTTTTATTTTTGGCTGTCACTTGTAGCAAAATTCCCATCTTATAGACCCTTTGATATACATAAATAAAATCTTAAAATAAATACAATCTGTCACAAACAAAATGCAGCAAGATTAACACACTTAACTGTTGAGCGCTTAGAGTGGTTTGGGGGTACAAAGTGAAGGATAAGATTCAATTAACTTTCATTGTGGTGTCTGTTTGTGTGTTCAAGTCTAAAATATGAATCTGAGGAGCACAGCCTGCTGATCTCCAGCTGCGGGAGTTTTGAAGACTACAGGATAATAGTCTTGGAATTAGTTATCAGGGGATATGGAGACTTCATGAACCACAAGACTGAAGGTAGTGTGATGTGCCATCATTTAAAACATCATTCAAATTAGGATTCACAATGGAATAATATGATATAATATAATAACAGTAGGGTCCCAGTGTGGCTCAGCTGGTAAAGGCATGGCCACGTGGTGTGCAGGGTGAGTCATGCAGTCAGGGGAGAGCAGGTTCCTGTTTGTGTGAAGTTGCCAATCTTCACTGGGGATTCCACAGGGCAAGTGGTCCTCTGCAGGGCTGGCCTTTCTGCTCCAGGGGCTGGTAGCTCTCTAAGATCTGCTTTCGAGCTGGCTAGAAGAGGACACTGCCTTCTAAAAGTGTATCCAAGCAAAGTGATTAGCATTGTAGCATGTAAAGGTATGGTAAAGCATATTACAAAACCAAAGCAAACCATGGCATGGTAAATGTATAATATAACCATGGGAAAAGCATTGTTAAACTGGTAAACTTCTACAAGGGCTGTTGTGCGATGGGGAGAAACAATCCCTGGTGATTTTGCCTCTCTAACCCAGGCAGTTGGATTTTAGTAACACCCAGTGACTCTACCTAACGAATAAAAATCGATTGCTACACATTTTTTGCTGTATACATTTCAAGGCTTTGAACAGCATTTTGATTAAGTTTTGTGTAAAATCAGTTTTCTTTTATTAGTATTTTTTTACATTGAGTGAGAACGCTGTTTTGTGTTGCCTTTTACAGTATGCCTTCGAGCTGGGCCGTGACCCTATGACATTCAACAGCAGAATAACACCTTCTAAATGGGCTTCAGGGCCTGCAATTGCTTTGGAATCCTGAAGCCAGACTTTTTTTTATTAAAATGCCATTGTCTACCCACAGTCTTGTTCAATGGCTGTGCCACAGCCTGGTTTCCTTCAAACTGTCACAATTGAAGACTAGATTGAGGAGCACTTAGTCACTTTCATATTCCTATTGATTCCCCTGAATGATGGCAAATTGCTGTCGTGTTTAACGATGATGCATCTCTCTGGATCCTTAAATAAAGCCTGTTGAATAAGCAGGCATTCCCCATCTGCACAGAGTTTATTCTTTTTATCTCTGTTTTATTGGCAGCTTTGACATTCTAAATCTTGTATTCATGAGACTGTTTTGATTATATCTGCTTTGATTTTATTCTAGAAAATTGTAGTGATTTGGGATTTAAATGGTGGTAAAATGCGCAAATCCTGTTTTTATAGCTTGTTAAAATGGCAAAATTGTAGGGTCCCGTGGCTCCCCTAGTAAAAGCACAGCTGCGTGGTGTGCAGGGTGTCATGCTGCTGTGGGTTAGGGAGGTAAAACCAGCAGGGGCTGTTTCTCCTCATTGCTGTACAGCGGACCCTACAGAACCCTGTCGCCCCTCTTGAGCTACTGGGTGTAAAAAGACGATTGTCTTGGGGATCGGACTATGCTGGCTGACCTTCACCTGAGCTGTGTGGGAAATTTTTGCAGTGAGGGAACGTAATTAAACATTCTAAATTGGGGAGAAAATCAGGGCTCAAATAATTGGGCAATCAACATTTTTTAATCTTTTTAAATTATCATATAATCAAAAATATAATCAGACTCATACAAAATCAATGTGAAGCTCTACCCAAATACCACATGCCAGAAAAAGTCAAAGGAAAAGAAAAAAGATATTGACTATCTGGAAGTAAAGACTGTATGAATCTTTGATAAATGTAACACCGCTAACACGAGGTGCTACAGTATTATAAAGTATAAGTTATTGTGGCAAAGTGGCTGCTGAGTAGAACAGGTGCAGAGGTGATGCAGTGCAGGAATAATCACAAAAGGAAAACTGTAATCCGGTTTGGAAAGGGGTCTTTATTCTTTAAATCCCGGTCTGGCGACCAAACAATAATCCTCCGGCAATACACACCAATGTGTAAAGCTCGGTAGGAAAATTATAATAATGATTTGCTAAACAAACAAATAATAACACGTTATCCACCCCACAATAATACTAGACACAATCACTAGTCCGGGTGCGTGCA
This sequence comes from Acipenser ruthenus, assembly GCF_902713425.1. Classification (NCBI taxonomy): domain Eukaryota; kingdom Metazoa; phylum Chordata; class Actinopteri; order Acipenseriformes; family Acipenseridae; genus Acipenser; species Acipenser ruthenus. The sequence goes on from NC_081214.1 coordinate 9,901,914, forward strand.
GTAGTGCTCGAGTTGGGTGATAACAAACAAACAGTGACTGTGGTGTTGTTGTTCTGGGTAGTACTGGCCCAAGGCGACAGCTCCGGAGACGTGTTAGCTGTCTAGTGATTTCACAAAAACAAAAGACAATTACTAACAGTGCTACAAACAAACAAAACACTCACGAATACTTTTCACAGTTCACAAGGGAATCTCTCCCGGTCCTTCCAGTTCCGTATGCTCTGAAACCAAGGAGAGGAAAAGATTTACGATTCTCCTGCCCCTTTATGCCATTACGCATGACCCCTTGGTAAATGATTGCAGCTGTCTTTACTGTCTGCAGCTGCTGCATTGTTTCCCTTCTGGGTCAATACGTTCCTGCAACAGAGTCTCGCCTTCTTCCAGACTGACCGACTTCCCGTCCCAGGGAAAGAACGGTCAGGCCAGCCCGTCCAAAACCTTTCCCTTTCGCTGCTTAGCGCCCTCACAGGTTGGGAGGGAGATTTACAACCAAAAAATATTTCTGTCACAGTTATCCTTTTTGTAATTAAGATGCTCATTTTTTCAGGGTTCAGAGATGAGACAAAACTTTTTTTACAAGTGGTAACACAGGACGTGAACTTGCTCTGTGTGGCAGGAAACGTGGTCTTCACCCGAGTGAACAAAGTTAAACGAGAGAATGTTGTAAATGCTAATGAGAGAGCTTTTTATACAGTAGTATCTTAAAGTACTGTACAGTACATAGTAGAAAAATCAAACCACAATACATTTGTAAAACATACTACTCGTCTACCACAATCATAACATATTTAAACAGTATAATAAAAAAGGGGACTGGACAAGCACTGATATAATAAGACATATGATTTTGCTTAGTTTGAGTAGCTGGGACTTGCTTTGCAATTCTGTCACCCATACTACTGTACACTCTCTTATGCAAACACCTTGTTTACCTTATTTTACAGTGCTTCAGATGTTTAACACAATGATAAAATTAATTATCTGATGGCAACCATCATGACCACCTCCCATCCTTGAACCCATTCTCCTAAACATGAGCTCTCGCTCTGCTGAAAGAGCCCCAGTGCAGGTACAGTACGCCTCAAGTCATTTGCTAATGGCAATCTTTATCATAGAGAGCTGCAATAATGTGATGACGACTCCTCATCTTTAAATGCATTTTTAAGCTGCAATATAACTCATACTGCCTCAGTAAACACAAGGGAGCTCCCTTTCTCTTAAGGGACAAGGGAGCAGTTCAGTCTTAATGCCTCAAGCCTGCCCTGGACTGGAGGGAGCACCCTTTCTCTCAGGCAGTGAGGGAGTTCAGTCTCCATACCTCAAGCCTGTCCTGGCCTTAAGGGAGCACTGCATTTCTTAGGGGACAAGGGAACAGTTCAGCATAGCTTGATAAATGACCTCAGAGTGTTGAACACATTTTTGCCCTTAAGTTTTCTTGTTGTTAACGCAGGAGACAGACATGCCCTCCTTGGGGCCAGGGTTGTCACTGTTATTGTGTGTAGCTATTGTTAATTACACTAATTACAACCAAGAGCCTTGTGGCAGTGCTGTCAGGAGCTAAATTCCACATCTATACATTATCTGTCACTGACATGCATTTGTGTTCATGTTCAATGTTATTGAATATGCCACATATAGCTGCCTGTTTTACTGTTGGTAAATATCGGTATTAATGCTTATAAACTTTCAATCAGCAAAATAACCTTTTTAAAAGAACGTGAATCTGCTAAGCTGTAACGCCGCTGAAATTAGTCAGCATGCAAAGGGTGTAAAACCCTACTGAGAGAGGGGGAGGGGGAGGGGGGAGAGAGGGAGAGGGGGAGGGGGAGGGGGAGGGGGGGAGAGGGAGGACAGTATTATCACTATTGCACAACAGTATTATCACTGTCGCAGGACAGTATTATCACTATTGCAGGACAGTATTATCACTGTCGCACAACAGTATTATAACTGTCGCAGGACAGTATTATCACTATCGCAGGACAGTATTATCACTGTCGCAGGACAGTATTATCACTATCACAGGATAGTATTATCACTATCTCAGGACAGTATTATCACTATCGCACGACAGTATTATCACTGTCGCAGGACAGTATTATTACTATCGCAGGACAGTATTATCACTATCGCAGGACAGTATTATCACTATCGCAGGACAGTATTATCACTATCGCAGGACAGTATTATCACTATCGCAGGACAGTATTATCACTATCGCAGGACAGTATTATCACTATCACAGGATAGTATTATCACTATCGCAGGACAGTATTTTCACTATCACAGGACAGTATTATCACTATTGCAGGACAGTATTATCACTGTCACAGGACAGTATTATCACTATCGCAGGACAGTATTATCACTATCACAGGATAGTATTATCACTATCGCAGGACAGTATTATCACTATCGCAGGACAGTATTATCACTGTCGCAGGATAGTATTATCACTATCGCAGGACAGTATTATCACTATCACAGGATAGTATTATCACTATCACAGGACAGTATTATCACTATCGCAGGACAGTATTATCACTATCGCAGGACAGTATTATGACTATCGCAGGACAGTATTATCACTATCGCAGGACAGTATTATCACTATCGCAGGACAGTATTATCACTATCGCAGGACAGTATTATCACTATCGCAGGACAGTATTATCACTATCGCAGGACAGTATTATCACTATCACAGGACAGTATTATCACCGTCGCAGGATAGTATTATCACTATCACAGGATAGTATTATCACTATCACAGGACAGTATTATCACTATCGCACCATTTTTTTATACCTGCCCATTATTCGGCGCCCAAGGTAGCCACCAATGTCACCTACCCCTGAAACCGGGTCTGATGCTCAGGCCAACGGAGTGACAAAGAAACACTGCAGGTGAAGCAAACGCTGCAAAATCTTCATTCTTCAAGATATTTATTTTCATTTACAGCCACTGGTGACAAGCCATGTATTCTGTGGTGCACAGTGAGTGCTTGTTCTTTCTCTGGTAGAGTGCTGTCTGTCATGTATTTATGTAGAATAACAAGCGTGTCCCTGTGAAATTTATATTTGTATTCATCATAATGCAGCCCTGTAACATTTCAACAATGGTTACTGGACTACAAATGTTTCAGTAAATCTAAATCTAGCAGGAAAGCTACCCAACTGAAGACAAGGGGACTCGCTCTTGCCTCTGAGCTTAAACAGAAAGCTGTAATATGGACTTTTTTTACATACCGTAGAGGACAAGGTTGCTTGCATGCTCAATTTGCCATGGCAAAATACTTTTGAAAGTGTTGTGTTATTACGAATTGTGACGGTTTAGCCGTTCGGAGATAATGAACATGCCCATTTATTTAATTGCCTGCTTTGATTTTTAACGTGTGTTTTTAAAATGTAATTTGTGTATAAAATGTATGAAATACTGATGGGTAAATATATTTTTAAATGTCTGTTAAATGTTTATTCACTTGGGAAGAGGTCAGAGGTCAAGTGGATAAATAAAAGGAAGATGGTTGCTGGATGTAAGAGGGACGTGGACCTTGAGTCCATAGGTAGAAGCTGTAGCACAGTTGCGCTTTTGTTTTTAAATATTGCAATCTACTATAACCTCGAACTGTGTTCGTTTTTATCACGTTGGCACACTGTCTGTGTCTGGATACTGCACTATGCACTTTGTTTTGGATTTGTTTACAATATCACCGCACTTGAATATCTGGAGGTATGAATTGTTTTTAAAAGAAAGCCTTGCTGTCTACGTGCTGCTGTTTTCATGGAACATTTCTGAAGTAAAGATTCTGAACTGAATTACTGCTTGTGACTGAATTACTACTGCTCTGCACACAACACTGCCATAGGAAGTGACTTGAACCCTGATTCTCTAAGTTTTGTAATAGTCTGCGGGACAACGCTGCTCGGGGCAGCCGCGACACAAATAAACACTAAATAAATGTACATCAACTTACTTAATTTCATTATGGATGAGAAAAAATCGTTTTTGACATGTAACATAATAATTTAAGATATTGAACAATTCAAGGGGGGGGGGGGTGATTAACCTTTAACCCTGGGTGCTAATATGAAAAAGGGTGTACAGAGTTTGCGCGTATACGGTATATTATATTCTAATATGTATATCTTTTTTTTCTTCATCAGATAAATTAGCTACTGGGAACCGTAGTGGCCTCTCTTGTTTGTAAATTGTTTTATGCATATGTTTACTGGATTTGACAGCTGTTTGTGAAATTAACAGCAGACGCAGTCATAAACTCCCCAGTTGCTACAGATTTCTGATTTCCCCTTTAAATCTGTATGTTATCTCAGGTTTCTCTAAAATGAAATTAACAATTTGGTGTGGAAGAGCAAGAGCTCTGCCTGTAAATATTGGGGGGGGGGGGGGTTGGTGGTGGTTGGCAGGGATGGGGTTAATTCCTTTCATGTGAGAATGTGGCTGCTCCTTAATAGAATAATTGGTCCTAATTGGGATCAGCCACATCCTACAGAAGGAGACCCCAGGGCTCCATTTTCAGCGAGGTTGGTCATTTTTTTTTAATGTGTGTTATTGCTGTGTTTGTATATGCTGTCTGTGTTCAGTGAAGGCGAATGCCCAGCCGTGTTTTGTGTTTTGTGTTTTGTTAAACCTGTATTTTGTCCCTTGTGCCCTTTTTCTTTGTATTATTTTTGTTTGTTAAAGTGTGCTTTAGCACTTAAACTGCAGCTTCCTTGCCTCGGAGTCTCTTTCCTGCCGCTACCCTGCTACATGTGGGCTTGTAAAAAAATATTTAAAGTCTCTCTCACATAAAATTGTGGCACAGCAGGAACGTAAACATTGTATTTGTGTTGCTGTCAAAAGGTTAATACATCTTGTCCAGAGCACAAGCACCCATGTATCCACACCCTACCAGCAACATAAGGTATCAGGCTAGTTGACTGGTTCACCACAGTGGACCTGAACAATGTGCCAGTTCTGTATTCTACCGTTCGGCCTCCTTTAGCCCCACGCGTTTTTACAAAATGCATGGAGGATATACTAGCCCCGTTGAGACTCAGAGGCATCAGAGTCCTCAACTATCTGGACGACTGGCTCATTTGTGCAGTCTCCAGCAAGGGCGCATGAACACACAGAGTTCGTCACCAACTACCTACATCGATTGGGCCTGAAGGTAAACCATGCAAATGCCAGCTAGTACCCACCCAGATAGTGCCTGGATTCAAGACGCATGTTGGCAACTGTGCTGAGAGTAACCGCCTGCCTAGAGCTGTTTCAGCTTGGCAGGGCACTACCAGTAGTGGTCTTCCAGAGGCTACTGGGCTTGATGGCTTGATGGCTTTTTGTGGATCAGTATTACGTTTGCAATTCTCCAGTCTGTCGGTACAACCCCTGTATCAAGAGACTGTTGTATGATCTTGGTTAGTGGTTTGTAAATAACTTCTTTAATTTCTTTGAGTACTATTGGGAGGATCTCATCCGGCCCAGGGGATTTGTTTATTTTAAGAGCTCCTAGTCCCTTTAACACTTCTGCCTCTGTTATGCTAAAGTTATTTAAAACTGGATAGGAACAGGTCGACATGTGGGGCATGTTGCCCGTATCATCTTTTGTAAAAACTTGTGAAAAGTAATCATTTAATATATTTACTATTTTTTTTTTCTTCATCTATGATTTTGCCATTTGTATCTCTTAGACATTTAACCTCCTCTTTGAATGTTCTCTTGCTGTTATAATATTGGAAAAACATTTTGGAATTGGTTTTAGCCCCCTTAGCAATGTTCATTTCTATCTCTCTCTTGACCTTTCTAACTTCCTTTTTGACTTGTGTTTGCAGTTCCAAGTACTCTTTCTGTGTACTTTGTTTTTGGTCCCTTTGACAGTGAAGATAATACCCTCAATACAAATTATGCTGCTGTGTATCTGTACCTTCATTTTCTTCTGCTCTTTGCAGTGTTTTTTTTTTTTTTTTTTTGCCGTTGTATTATATTTATGTCTTCGCTGTGAATACACCTACGCACAAAACTGTGTTTGTTTCAGAGGTTCTGTGTGAGGAATATTCTCATGACTTAAAGAGAACGAGAGAAACTGGGTACAACGCTACCCTGATGTACTGCGCGCCCTCTCAAACTTAATTCTATAAAGTATTTCTCCATTCCAAAATGTGTTGGAGGGTAGATTATATTGTGTGATTGTGGGTGTTCACACAATAGGATTTGAATGGTCGACCTTGTAGAAATGGCATCAAAACACAGTTATACATCAGGAATGCTAATGGTGTCTATATATTTCCCATTGCTGTGAAAGCAAAAATATGCCTTTGTTAATTTAAATACAAATGACCAAAAAAAAAATATATATGAATTTGATGAACCAGTCATTTTGATAGAGGAAATGTGTTGTTATACACATAATGTTTAATGCTGCAGCTTTTCAGTTGATTGCTGCCTGAAGGAATGTTTCATGACTGCTTTGTTAATGAAATGAGTAACATTGTGAAAAAGCGTGCAGGCAGATGGACAATGTGGGGATTGGCACCAGCCATAGCTCGTGAGCATACTATTTGCTGCTCCACATTGCAATAGCAGTGGGCTCTGTTCATATGGAATGGCATATGTGCTAATATATGAAAAATCCTGGAAAAAAGCATGACATACTGTTCAAAATACTGAGGCCAGCAAAGCCAGTGAATGATCCAAAAAAGGGTTTTGCAACTTCAGATTTAATGCAAGTGATCTATACAACATTTGTTTACGCTTAGATGTAAAAGTTACTAAATTGATGAAGTTGTGTATCGTACTGGTGAGACCGCACATAGAATAGTGTGCTCTAGCTCTGGTAAAATCCAGCGAAGAGCAACCAGACTGATCCTAGAACTGTAAGGTATGTTTTCAGAACAAAGGGAGAAAACGAAATCTATTTAGTCTAGAGCAGGGGTTTTCAACTGGGAGTATGTGTACCCCTGAGGTACTAAGAGTGATAGGGGATAAATGAAAGTTAAAGAATATAAAGATTTTTTACAAGCTGTATTATATATTATCTCTAAACCACTGTTCATAAATATTTATTTTTTGTTTAGCAGCATAAAGGTTAGTAGAGTTCAAATGATCATCCACCTGTACGCATGCGTGATTTCGATTGGACAGACTTCCACTCTGATATCAGAATGTGTGAAGCAGGCGTCCAGCGATTCTGCCTATGGAGAGCTCTGCTCAGAGCGCTCTGTGCTGCTCATGAACTTTGCAGTTTTCAACTCATCGTATAATTGAACACTAATCAGTGCACCACAATCTATCTGAATTTTATAGAAATATAAATGTTCCGGTAAGCATAAATAATAACCACAATACTCATCCTTTCATGTTTTTTTGTTTTATTTTTTAGGTGCGGCTGCATTTTAGTAACAGCAATAGCAGCCGGTTGAATTGTTTACAGTGTTTGATAGAGTACATTCAGATTATCCTGTGCACCGTTTCTCAAGACAAAAATTGATACATTTCTTGCAAAAGAAAAACAAAGGACGAAAACACAAAAGAGTCTACAGAAAGTGTGAATAATTTGAATAATTTTTATGTTGGCTTTAATAAAAAGTGTATGCTTGTGTATGTGTTGTGCGGCATGAGATGTCTGTAAATTCAAAGCATACGGACACCCTGAAGGGCCTTATTGCATTTATAATCAAGGTCAAACAGTGGATTTGATAAAAAAAAGCAGAAGTAATTTTTAGGGCAAAATAGTTTGTTTTTTTATTAAATATCCTTACGCCAATAAAGGGATGTGACAGTCTGGCTCGCAGTGGTGAGGTGTGGTGACGTCACGGACCAGGAAGCAACTGAAACCAAACAATGGATGGGCGGGTGAAGCTGAATGCTATGGCACTCAGCGTTTTTAATAAATAAATAAACCAAAACAAAAGATTTAAACACAACAACAAAACAGAAAACAAAAAGGCGTGATGGCCAAACAAATAGAAACAAGTATACTTTTTTAAATATAGCAATTGTTTTGTTGTATTCTGCGCGCGCTCTCTCCACTCTCCTGTACTCTCTACACTCAACCACTGCAGAACGGACAGCTGCCGCTTCTTATACTCTGGCCGAGGGGTTAACTAGTTGTTAATTATCTTATTACCCCTCGGCCAGAGTCTGCACGCGTTTGGTAAGGATCCATGACTGTCAGCTACTTAAATAATCAGTAGCTGATCAGTCATGCATCCTCACAGGGTTTTTAAATATAAGTAATAAAAGACGCTGCGCTTTTATCCGCGCCGCAAACAAAAATACAAATAATAATACATAGGGGCGGGACACTCCGCCACAAGGGACCACAAAAGTAGTCCCATTTATAACTTTAAAACTACAAACTAAGTTAAGATGATTTAACACAAAAGCCGCCGCGGTTAAACTCATACCTAAAACCACCACCGGCAGTCATTATGAAGGTTACATTTTAAACAACATTAATATTAAAATGAAAGACAAACTGTCCGATACAACTCAAAAGTTTTATTTAAGCACATCATATCAAACATCTGCACCACCGAAATGTCGTATTTAATTGAACAATTAAACATAAAAGTGTTTATTTTCTAACTTAACACATATAAAGCACTACTATAATAAAATAAACATTTCAAAAGAAACTAGTGTATAAACAGGTGCAAACAGGTATATTATATACAAAACTGTAAAAACGAAATTATTTTTAAATTTAAAACAAAAGTAACATATGTTTTCTCTTGCGTATGTCAGTCGGTGCAGCACTGATGTCCCGCATAAAAGATTCATTCTCAAACTGAACGCAGTAGGGATTCAAGGAAATAAATGCATGCACATGGATTAGGGAGTGGTTAACATGTAGAAAACAGAAAGTACTGATTAGAGGAGAAACCTCAAAATGGAGTGAGGTAACCAGTGGTGCAGACACATGGCAAATGACATTTAATAGAGAAAAGTGCAAGGTACTACACACAGGCAATAAAAATGTGCATTATAAATACCATATGGGAGATACTGAAATTAAAGAAGAAATCTGAAAAAAGATGTAGGAGTTTATGTTGACTGCATTTAGACAATGTGGGGAAGCTATAAAAAAGGCCAACAAAATGCTCAGATATATAGTGAAAAGTGTTGAATTTAAATCAAGGGAAGTAATGTTAAGACTTTACAATGCATTAGTAAGACCTCATCTAGAATATTGTGTTCAGTTCTGGTCACCTCGCTACAAAAAGGATATTGCTGCTTTAGAAAGAGTGCAAAAAAGAGCGACCCGAATTAGGAGTAGGAGACACAGGATGTTGTTTTGTAGCTTACTGTGCCCATTTAGTTGTTTCATAGAAAACCCAGTAAATTAAATCAATTTTACTATTGACATATTTCTCAGTTGTGATTGAGATACACTAAAGGCTTACAGGTATGTGGCAGGATGGCTTGCAGTGGTGAGGTGTGGTGACGTCACGGACCAGGAAGTACAGAAACCAAAACAATGGATGGGCGAGTGAAGCTGAACGCAACGGCGGTCAGCGTATTTAATAAATCAAATAAACAAAACAAAAGATTTAAACAATAACAAAACACAAAACAAAAAGGCGCGATGGCCAAACAAACAGAAACAAGTATATTTTTAAATATAGCAATTGTTTTTTATATTCTCCTCGCTCTCTCTCTCCGCTCTCCCGTACTCTCCTCTCTACACTCAACCCCACAGCACGGACAGTTGCAGGTTCTTATACTCTGGCCGAGGGGTTAACTAGTTGTTGATTATCTTATTACCCCTCGGCCACAGTCTGCACGTGTTTGGTAAGGATGCGTGACTGTCAGCTAGTTAAATAATCAGTAGCTGATCAGTCACGCATCCTCACGGGTTTTAAATTATAAACAATAATACAAATAATAATAAATAGGGGCGGGACACTCCGCCACACATGCCCCCCCTTGTGCGCAGCACACATGGCCTTTTCGGCCACCTCCCCCCTTAGTCCCCAAAGTCCCGGCTAGCAGTCCCGGCCCAGGAACAGGGGCAGCAACGGGCCAAAGGTGGCGGCCACAGTGGGATGTCCTCCTCCCACCCAAACAGCCGTAGCGTTCCGATGGCCCGCGCACAGGCCGGTTCCTCTGGCCCAAAAAATTTTGGGGGTGGTCTCTAGACATGCCCCCCCTTCGTCATGGCCGGCAGCTCCCCTCCGTGGGGCTCCGGCCACCCTTTCTCCTGCAGCGAAATTGCTGCGGGGGGAGCTGGTCTCCTGACCTCCCCCCCCCCTTCTTCATGGCTGGCAGCTCCCCTCCATGGGGCTCCGGCCACCCGTTCTCCTGCAGCGAAATTGCTGCGGGGGGAGCTGGTCTCCTGACCTCCCCCCCCTTCTTCGTGGTCGGCAGCTGCCCTTCAAGGGGCTCCAGCCACAGTATTTCCTGCCGCGAAAGTGCGGCTGGGGGAGCTGGTCTCCTGACCTCCCCCCCCCTTCTTCATGGCCGGCAGCTTCCCTTCATGGGGTTCCAGCCACAGTATTTCCTGCCCATGGCAGGACTGGTAGCGACCCCAGGCCAAACAGGACCCTCGGGAGGCGACGGCAGCGGCAGCGGCAGCGGACCCTCGGGAGGCGATGGCAGCAGCAGCAGTGGTCCCTCGGGAGGCGAACTCGGGAGGGGAGCCCCTGGCCATGGAGGCAGGTAGCCCCAGGCGATGAGGAGCAACAGGCAGCCCCAGGCGATGCGGAGCAACAGGCAGCCCCAGGCGATGCGGAGCAACAGGCAGCTCCAGGCGATGCGGAGCAACAGGCAGCCCCGGGCGATGTGAAGCAGGCATCCTTGGGCGGTGCGAAGCAGGCATCCTTGGGCGGTGCGAAGCAGGCATCCTTGGGCGGTGCGAGGCAGGGCAGGAGCAGTCCTTCCCATGACGGTGGATGTGGAACCAGCAGGTATTCACCCTCTGCTGGTGGAGGTGGGAGGGGCAAGCGGTCCTCCCACGGTGGCTGAGGCGTAACCAGCAGGCATTCACCCTCTGCTGGTGGAGCTGGGAGCGGTAAGCTGTCCTCCCACGGCGCTTGAGGCATAACCAGCAGGTATTCACCCTCTGCTGGTGGAGGTGGGAGGGGCAAGCAGTGCTCCCACGGTGGTTGAGGCGGAACCAGCAGGTATTCACCCTCTGCTGGTGGAGGTGGGAGGGGCAAGCAATCCTCCCACGGCGGTTGAGGCGGAACCAGCAGGAATTCACCCTCTGCTGGTGGAGGTGGGAGGGGCAAGCAGTCCTCCCACGGTGGTTGAGGCGGAACCAGCAGGTATTCACCCTCTGCTGGTGGAGGTGGGAGGGGCAAGCAGTCCTCCCACGGCGGTTGAGGCAGAACCAGCAGGCATTCACCCTCTGCTGGTGGAGCTGGGAGCGGTAAGCTATCCTCCCACGGTGCTTGAGACATAACCAGCAGGTATTCACCCTCTGCTGGTGGAGCTGGGAGCGGCAAGCAGTCCTCCCACGGCGGTTGAGGTGGCGGAGGCAGAGGCAGCTCCTGCTGCTCTGCCCCTAGCGGTGGTGGAGACAGAGGCAGCTCCTGCTGCTCTGCTCCTGGTGGTGGTGGAGACAGAGGCAGCTCCTGCTGCTCTGCTCCTGGTGCTGGAGACAGTGGCGAGGGCTCCTCTCCCTCTGGCATTGGAGATGGAAGCGACGGCTCCTCTCCCTCTGGTGCTGGAGACGGCAGCAACTGTTCCTCTCCCTCTGGTGCTGGAGACGGCAGCAACCGCTCCTCTCCCTCTGGCGCTGGAGACGGCAGCAATGGCTCCTCTCCTTCTAGTGCTGGAGACGGCAGCAATGGCTCCTCTCCCTCTGTCGTTGGAAACAGTGGCGAGGGCTCCTCGCCCTCTGGCGCTGGAGATGGCAGCGATGGCTCCTCTCCTTCTGGCACTGGAAACAGCAGCGGGGCCCCTCCCATATCTGCAGCCAGGTAGTTGAGCACCATGGCTGCGATGTCTGGGAGGGATGCTGGGTGGTGTTTCTGTTCCCAGGCCTCCCAGCGCTCCCCGTCTCTCGCCCACAGGAGGTTGATCACAGCAGGGAGGGCATCCATGATATCCCTCTCAGGCTCCGCCAGCCAGTCCCAGATCCCCTCAGAGGAGACAGGATTCTTCCGCCTCGGAGGATGCGGGTCCTCTCTCACCCTTGCTGGACGCTCAGGCTCCTTCCTCTCCTGCCATGGAGGGGGATGGTCGGGTGCCACGTGCCCGACCTCACCAACCGCGAAGCACCACTCCTCACCCTTCAGGCAGGTGAGGCAGACGTCCAGCATGGTAAGGACCCCACAGGACTTGCGACCAGCCCCGTGCTGCTGTTGCTGCGCCTCCTGCTGCTGTTGTTGTTGTTGTTGCTGCTGCTGCTTTCTACTCCGGCTACTTTTCCCCAATTTTTTTTTTCTTTCAAAAAAACCACAAAAAAAAACACTCCTCCTTCCCCCACTCTTCACAAGAATTACAAAAAAAACCCGCAGTATTCCTGGTCCAGCTTCTGGAGGCGTTTTGTCCCTCTTCTGACACCATATGTGGCAGGATGGCTTGCAGTGGTGAGGTGTGGTGACGTCACGGACCAGGAAGTACAGAAACCAAAACAATGGATGGGCGGGTGAAGCTGAACGCAACGGCGGTCAGCGTATTTAATAAATCAAATAAACAAAACAAAAGATTTAAACAATAACAAAACACAAAACAAAAAGGCGCGATGGCCAAACAAACAGAAACAAGTATATTTTTAAATATAGCAATTGTTTTTTATATTCTCGTTGCTCTCTCTCTCCGCTCTCCCGTACTCTCCTCTCTACACTCAACCCCACAGCACGGACAGCTGCAGGTTCTTATACTCTGGCCGAGGGGTTAACTAGTTGTCAATTATCTTATTACCCCTCGGCCACAGTCTGCACGCATTTGGTAAGGATGCGTGACTGTCAGCTAGTTAAATAATCAGTAGCTGATCAGTCATGCATCCTCACAGGTTTTTAAATATATAAACAATAACAAAAGACACGGAGCTTTTAACTGCGCCGCAAACAAAAATTCAAATAATAATAAATAGGGGAGGGAAACTCCGCCACAAGGTATCAATTGAATTATTAAAGGAGAGTAGAAATGTCAGCAGAAAAAGACCGAAAATCAGAAGCCCTAATTATAAGTTAAACAAAACAGATGATCTGAAATATTTTTTATTTTGATTGGCTGTCACAGTCATGGCTGATTATTGTAAAATATTTGTGATAGGAATGTATTATTGGTCATGATCTGGCCTCATGTAAGTTGTAGGAGTTACACAAGGTTGGAACAGTCCAGGGAAATGGGAAATTTAAAGCAGGATGTTCACCAGGTTTGGTAGCAGTTTGTAGATAACTTCTTTCATTTCCTTGTACTATTGGGAGGATCTCATCCAGCCCAGGGGATTTGAGCTCCTAGATCTGTGTTCACTATGTAATACAGGTTATACAGTGCCTTGTGAAAGTATTCGGCCCCCTTGAACTTTGCGACCTTTTGCCACATTTCAGGCTTCAAACAAAAAGATATGAAACTGTAATTTTTTGTGAAGAATCAACAACAAGTGGGACACAATCATGAAGTGGAACGAAATTTATTGGATATTTCAAACTTTTTTAACAAATAAAAAACTGAAAAATTGGGCGTGCAAAATTATTCAGCATTACTTTTTATAGCATTAGTATGGCAGTTTTCATAGTTAAATAGACAGTTCCAAAGAACCTTAACCTGTACAGAAATCATTAAGACATTCAATAAAGTCACTTTAAAAGATAAAACAAAGTTCAAGGTCAACAGAAATCAGTAACGGGCATGCCTGCCCACCATTGGCATCGATGAAGGCCTGACATCTCCTGCCCATGGATCGAATCAGAGCCTGGATAACATGCCGGGGAATGGCAACCCACTCTTGCTCAAGTGCCTGGAAAAGTCCTTGTAACGTCTGTAGCTCAGGGTGACGACGTCGCACACGTCGATCAAGCTCGTCCCACAAATGCTCAATGGGGTTCAGATCTGGTGATCATGACGGCCAGGGAAGCACTTGAACATTGTTCTGAGTGAGGAAAGCTGTGGTGACCCGGGCTGCGTGCGGTCGTGCATTGTCATGGATGCATGGTTCATGAATGGGATCACATGAGGCTGTATGATCTCATGACAATACCACTGAGCTGTCAGGTTGCCTTGAACATGAACAAGGTTGGTTCTGCCACTGTCTGAGATTGCCCCCCACACCATGACACTCCCACCACCAAATCTGTCATCCTGTCACACACAGTTGGCCACAAAACGTTCATGACGTTGCCTGTATACCCGGGCTCTTCCATCTGCACGTCGAAGCAGAAATCTGGATTCATCACTGAATACCACGTTTCTCCATCTTTGTATGGTACATACTCTGTGATTATGACACCACTGAAGTCGTAGTTGATGTAAGAATCACTCCTCTAACTGGCCTTCATGCTCGGATGCCTGCCTTCCGTAGGCGGTTTCTGACAGTCTGGTTCGAAATTCTATGCATTCCTGGTACTGCAGATGTTGTAGAGGTTGCAGTGGTGAACCTGTTACGTAAATGATGTAGGCATATATATCTGTCCGGGGCTGCCGTCGTCACACGTGGTCTACCGGATCATGGGTGGTCAAGTGTTGTTCCACGTTGCTGGTGCCAAAGTCGTCCTATAATGCTCTGGGAAACATTCAGACCGCATGCCACGGTGGACTGAGATTACAGTATAAGGGGAAAATGGGAGTGATTTTCTGTATTGAATTGTTATGTGGTATTTCTTGTTTTCCAATAAAAATGTAATCACAAAAAAAGGTGACACTGTCAACAAAATGTGTTTAAATAAAATACAATTCTTTTGATCAAGTTTTGTTGCAATTTTTAAGAGACTGAAGAAAAAATAACTGCTATGCTTTTCTTTTTTTGAAGGGTGTATATATACATATATATATATATATATATATATATATATATATATATATATATATATATATATATATATATATATATATATTGTGACCATAGACGTGGGCTGGTCACGAATGGTAAATATGTGGGTCCTAGCATATTAGGGTATACAGGACCGGGGCACTGGAAAGTGCCGGATTGAGCAGGGAAAGACTACATCTCCCAAGAGACAATGCGGGAGTTGTAGTTAATAGGGCCTACAAAAATGGCAGCCACCAAAGAAACTACAAGTACCAGGGGTACAAGGGTTTAATTGAAATGTAAACCAGCACAGCTGCAGGTGGTTAAGATGTGTTAGTTTTGTAAGTGGCTGGACTGGTTTACAATAAAAGGAAATGATCTCCTTTGTTCAGGTTCGAGCTGGGGGAGGCTTATGGTGGTTGCGGTTAGACTGTGTGGAGAAAGGAGAAATTAAGGAATAGACAAAAAGAAATACGGTGAAACAAGTTTAAAACTGGTAAGTAGCTTAGCTACCCAGTGGATAAGATAGATAAAGGGGGGGGGGGAGTCAGATCTCCAAACTGAGTTAGATATTGTTTAGTTTTGTTTTGTTTTGTTTTGTTTGCTGTAAATAAATATACAGACACCGTACTGTTTTATTTCATTTCTGTGGTCCTGTGATTCTGTCTTACACCAAAGGAGACAGTGAAGACGGTCCTGCAAGTGACAGACTTACCCCGGTGTGTCACATATGGTGGAGAATGCGGGCATCTCATCTCCACTGATAAAAGATAGCGCAAACACAGCAACATGGAAGCGGTGGTACAAAGCCTCCTACAAGCGGTGATGTCTCAGCAAGAGGCAACCCGAGCTCAGCAAGAAGCGACCCGGGTGCAGCAGGAGACCAACCGCCTATTTTTGGAGGAGCAAAGAAACACTTCCCAAGCACTGCGACAGGAGGTACATGAGTTGGATCAAAAAATCCTAGCTCTCAGTACCAGAGAACACCCCCACTCCCTACCTATCAGGGCTAACAAGTTCATCCAGAAAATGACAGAACAGGATGATGTGGAGGCGTTTATCAAAACTTTTGAACGCATTGCAGAACGGGAAAAGTGGCCACAGGACCAGTGGGCCGGGATTATAGCTCCGTTCTTAGTGGGAGATGCACAGAAGGCATACTACGATATGGAACCCGAACAAGCGGATGATTTCACCTTGTTAAAAGCAGAGATCTTGGCCCGGTTTGGAGTGACCTCAGCTGTACGAGCCCAGAGGTTTCATGGGTGGGCTTACCAGTTCAACAGAGCACCACGGTCACAAATGTATGACCTCATACATCTTGCCAGGAAATGGCTACAGCCCGAGGAGTGTAGCCCGTCTGCTATTGTGGAACGAGTGGTCATGGACCACTTTCTTCGTGGATTACCCTCCAACATCAGAAGATGGGTCGGACAGGGAGATCCGACCGATGCAAACCAGCTCGTTGCGTTGGTGGAGCGATACCTCGCAGCAGGGGACCTTGTGAAACCGATCGGAGCGGACCAGGGCCCCCAGAAGAGAGACACCGCCTATACCGGTAAGACTGTTTCAAGTAAAAGGGGGGCAGAAGGGCAGCGGCATGCTGCGAAGGGACTGGAAAGTAATAATGAAAAAACATTCTGGCCGTCAAAGTCAGAAGGGGGAGCTAGACCAAAATCGGGACTGATACAACCACACATAATTTGTTTTAAATGTCAAGGTCCAGGTCATATTGCTGTAAATTGTCCATTAAATGTTGAACCCATGCAATGTAATATGGGGGAGGGAGACGGTTACGAGGGACTGTATACGTGCACTGTGGTATCTGTGCTGACAGGGGTCAGGTCGGAGGGAAACCCCTGTTGTAGAATAAACATAGGAGGTAATAATGTTGTAGCTTTGCTTGATTCGGGAAGTATGGTTACATTGGTCTCGACAGGTTTAGTCAGGCCCACACAATTGATTAAGTCTAGGGACCTTGGGATTACCTGTATACATGGTGACACCCAGTCATACCCCAGCGCCATGGTACCGTTCGAGACGGCCGTAGGATCTGTGCAATGGCGAGCAGCTGTGGTACCTGTAATGCCATATGAGGTAATCCTGGGGCGAGACTTTCCATTGTTTGAACAACTCTGGAACAAAAAGGGCCTATTGGCTTCGCCCAATAATTCACAGGAGGCTGACATTGAACCTCTGAGCGAAGAATTGGCAATGTTATTACCTAATTTTGAGCCCGACCGGGCCAGTACTGGAACGAAGCCACCAGTAGTTATGGTGGGAAATGAACCGGGACCGGAAGTTCCTGGTCCCTCAGGTACAGGGGATGGCAGCAGAGGGGAGGAGTTTCCAGTACATGGTGTAAACCCTGATAATTTTGGCACAGCACAATTACGGGACCCTACGTTAGCAAACGCAAGGGAAAAAATAGAAATGATAAATGGTGTATTGGTTAATCCTGCTAGACCAGTATATTTTCCCCATTTTATAAGCCGCAACGAATTGTTATATCGGGTAGCGAAGACAGGGGAGGGGGTTACAGAGCAGCTGTTAGTGCCCCAACCATATAGGAGGACAGTGCTGGATTTAGCACACAGTCATACACTGGGGGGACACCTGGGAGCGGAAAAAACCCAGGAACGAGTGACACGCACATTTTATTGGCCTGGGGTAGTAACAGCGGTAACTAAGCATTGTGCATCCTGCCCTGAGTGTCAAAAAACAGCTCCGTGTAAAACTTTTCGGAGTCCATTAATTCCCCTGCCTATTATAGAAACTCCATTTGAAAGGATTGGAATGGACTTGGTTGGTCCACTCCCAAAATCCGCTAGAGGGCACCAACACATTTTGGTGATAGTGGATTATGCCACCCGATATCCCGAAGCTGTGCCACTGAGAAATACGTCGGCTAGGGGTATTGCTAAAGAGCTGATGTTGTTAATCACCCGGGTAGGAATCCCCAAAGAAATTCTTACAGATCAGGGAACCCCATTTATGTCTAAAGTAACCAGAGCATTGTGTGACCTCCTAAACATTAAACAATTGCGGACCTCAGTTTACCACCCACAAACGGACGGGCTTGTGGAAAGATTTAATAAGACTTTAAAATCTATGTTAAAAAAAACCATTGAAACAGATGGAAAGAACTGGGATTGTCTATTACCGTACCTTATGTTTGCTATTCGAGAGGTTCCCCAGGCATCAACAGGATTTTCACCCTTCGAGCTGTTGTATGGGAGACATCCCAGAGGGTTGCTAGATATAGCCAGAGAAACATGGGAACAAGAAAACACCCCCTATAGGAGTGTAATTGAACACATTACTCTGATGCAGGATCGCATCGCAAAAGTGATGCCGATGGTAAGAGAGCACATGAGACTAGCTCAAGAGGCCCAGAAACGATCGTATAATAAGGGAGCGAGAATAAGGGTGTTTCAACCCGGAGACCGGGTACTGGTTTTAGTACCGACGGTCGAATGTAAATTCCTGGCAAAATGGCATGGACCTTATGAAATCCTCGAAAAAGTCGGGGAGGTAAATTACAAGGTTAGCCAGCAAGGGAGACGAAAACCGGTTCAGATTTACCACGTAAACTTGCTGAAACTATGGAAAGACAGAGAGGTCTTGGTTTCCCTGGAGACAGCCAAGCCAGTGCAAACTCAGCCAGGCGGAGCCCAGGTAAAGATATCTGATACCCTGTCTGTCCACCAGCAGCAGGAAGTTAGAGAGTTCCTGAATAGAAACAGACAGGTGTTTGCAGAGTCTCCCGGGCGCACTAACGTGATATTCCATGACATCATCACAGAGCCGGGAAAACGAGTTAATTTAAAGCCCTATCGGGTACCAGAGGCCAGAAGGAAGGCTATACAGGAGGAGGTAGAAAAAATGCTAAAAATGGGAGTCATTGAAGAGTCGCAAAGTGAATGGTCAAGCCCCATAGTTTTGGTACCAAAACCAAATGGTACTTTACGGTTCTGTAACGATTATCGCAAGCTAAATAATATTTCTAAATTTGACGCCTACCCAATGCCACGGGTAGACGAATTAATTGATCGAACTGGGCAGCGCCCGTTACCTGACAACTCTGGACCTAACTAAAGGGTATTGGCAGGTCCCCCTAACTCAGAAAGCCAAAGAAAAAACTGCGTTTGCAACCCCAGACGGATTGTTTCAGTACACAGTACTATCGTTTGGATTACATGGGGCCCCCGCAACATTCCAGCGAATGATGGATCGGATCCTTAGACCACATAAGGAATATGCTGCGGCATATATTGACGACGTGGTCATACATAGTGAAGACTGGGGGTCTCACTTAAAAAAAGTACAGGCAGTATTAACCGCAATTAGACAGGCGGGGCTGGTGGCAAACCCAGAGAAATGCACGATTGGGCTGGAAGAAGCCAGATACTTGGGATATGTGATAGGTCGGGGGGTAGTGAAACCCCAAATAGACAAAGTGGAAGCAATCAAACGATGGCCACAACCAATAAATAAAAAACAGGTGAAAGCGTTTATTGGCCTGACCAGCTATTATAGGAGATTTATTTCTAACTTTGCCACGATGGCTGCTCCCCTGACAGAGCTCACTAAAGCCAAGGGGCCCGTGATGATCAAATGGTCAAACAAGGCTGAGGCGGCATTTCAGAGTTTAAAGAATGCACTGTGTGCATACCCGGTATTGGTAACGCCGGATTTTTCCGCTGAATTCCTTGTCCAAACAGATGCATCTGATGTGGGGTTGGGAGCAGTCCTCTCCCAGCAGATACAGGGGGAGGAACACCCCATTCTATTCCTTAGCCGTAAATTGTCACCATCTGAAAAGAACTATGCTATCGTAGAGAAGGAATGTCTAGCAATAAAATGGGCCTTGAATGCATTAAAATATTACTTATTGGGCAGGAAATTCACACTGGTGACAGACCATGCACCTCTGACATGGATGCATCAAAATAAAGAGCGCAATGCGCGTGTCACCAGGTGGTTTTTAGAATTGCAACCATTTAATTACCAGATTGAACATCGAGCCGGTAGCAAACAAGGGAATGCTGACGGACTCTCGAGGGTACATTGCATGGTATCCACAGACGCTCGATCCGATGGATCGAAGCTGGGGAGGAGGATATGTGACCATAGACGTGGGCTGGTCACGAATGGTAAATATGTGGGTCCTAGCATATTAGGGTATACAGGACCGGGGCACTGGAAAGTGCCGGATTGAGCAGGGAAAGACTACATCTCCCAAGAGACAATGCGGGAGTTGTAGTTAATAGGGCCTACAAAAATGGCAGCCACCAAAGAAACTACAAGTACCAGGGGTACAAGGGTTTAATTGAAATGTAAACCAGCACAGCTGCAGGTGGTTAAGATGTGTTAGTTTTGTAAGTGGCTGGACTGGTTTACAATAAAAGGAAATGATCTCCTTTGTTCAGGTTCGAGCTGGGGGAGGCTTATGGTGGTTGCGGTTAGACTGTGTGGAGAAAGGAGAAATTAAGGAAAAGACAAAAAGAAATACGGTGAAACAAGTTTAAAACTGGTAAGTAGCTTAGCTACCCAGTGGATAAGATAGATAAAGGGGGGGGGGGGGAAGTCAGATCTCCAAACTGAGTTAGATATTGTTTAGTTTTGTTTTGTTTTGTTTTGTTTGCTGTAAATAAATATACAGACACCGTACTGTTTTATTTCATTTCTGTGGTCCTGTGATTCTGTCTTACACCAAAGGAGACAGTGAAGACGGTCCTGCAAGTGACAGACTTACCCCGGTGTGTCACAATATATATATATATATATATCCTGTTTAAGAGTGAGTGTGTGCTAATTATCCACAAATAGGACTTTATGCTTGCAGAGGTGTGAGTGGCTAATTAATCACGTAGATAAGAATGGAAAAGAGTAGAACATAATTAGACAGTACAAGAGGGAAATAAAAAGGATGAGAAGACAGGGAAGAATCGTAGGTAGTATGAGGTCTTAAGAGGAAAATGTTTTCTGGTACAGTGGTGTTTTTTGGTTTATTCCGAATGGGATTGTTGGCTCTTTGTTCATTCTGTCATGGAGTTTTTTGGTTGCATATAAGGTGGCGCTTACTAACAAAAAGATTTGATTTAGCATAATATATGAAATATTCTGAATTACAGGTCAAAGCAATGCAACTCTTGATTGATAGTTTTCTTCACTAGAAGAAATAATAAAACTTAAAACATGTCCGTTTACCACAATAATTCCAATAAATAATACCTAATATGAATTGTAATTGCAGCTAACAACATACATTTTACCCGAACATGTTTTGTAGGTTAAAGGAAGTTTTCAGTTTGCTTTCCTTGCCTTCCTGGAAGTCTGTTACTACTTTATTTTCTTGGTTATTTTACACTAGCAGTGTCTTCTGGATAATGTTACTGGCTAAAAAGATGTCAGTCAATAGAGGAGGCAGCTGATTGGTTATTGATAGGAAAGAACCAGTAAAGGGGGTGGGACAATCTCACTGGCCTTGGGAAATGCAAGACAGTCAAAGTATGGTTTGCAGTCAGAGATTTCTTTAACCTAGTGTAGTACCAGATATCGGCCCAAATGCATAAAACTTATCGTCTACTTTATCGTGCCAGTAATAGTGTTTAACATGACAGTATTTCATTGCAACGTTAGAATAGCATGCCCTTAGAGACCAATTTTCTCATTAACATATTATTTGTCTGATTCATAAAGCTGTATGGTGCTGTTAATTGACCCTTACCGGCATCATAATTAACATGTGCCTCAGACCAGGCGGACAATAAGATGTGTTTTATCGGTCTAATTTCCTAACACATTTCTGTTTTCCTAGCATAATTTCTGTGTAGGAACGTGTATTTAAGCCAATAGTAATAATAAAAAAGTCTATGTTTTATTACCCAATAATGTGTTAATTTAAGTATTTTGCTATTTGTAACACATGCATTAAATTGCATTGTTAACTCGTCTGAGCAGGACAGGCTACTTACTTACTGGTTGGAAAACATAAAAAAATCAGGTTTGTAGCCTATTCATTGTCTAAGTGGAGTAAATGGCAGGGTTCGGTGAGCTTGTGTGGGCTGCACATCAGAGGAGGGAGATATCTTGAAAGATGATCCTCCCAGAGGAGTGTGAAGACTGCAGGTTTTTTTTTTACAATCTGACATATTGCCAGCGCTTCCAGCAGTCTATGATCTAACTTTTTACATTACCAACCTCATTAACCTGATCAGCTATCTCCTGCCAGATTTACGAACCGCATGAACCTGATCAGCTATCTCCTGCCAGATTTACCAACCGCATTAACCTGATCAGCTCCTGCCAGATTTACCAACCTCATGGACCTGATCAGCTATCTCCTGCCAGATTTACCAACCACATGAACCTGATCAGCTATCTTCTGCCAGATTTACCAACCACATGAACCTGATCAGCTATCTCCTGCCAGATTTACCAACCTCATTAACCTGATCAGCTCCTGCCAGATTTTTTAAGTCACAGAATCTTGTATTTCCTAACAGTTAATCGGCGTTGACAATTACTTCTTCTTTTAATACGGCGAATTCCTGGGGAGTGAATGTAGGTTTTCTTATCCATTCACTCGTGTCCAGCAGATTTTTAGTACAGGAGTCCCATACTGCTATACAGTCAGTCAATCAATCAATCTTTATTTGATATAGCCCCATTCACAATAAATTGTCTCAAGGCGCTTCACAGGTAATTATTAATACTATACAAGCAATAGCAAACAATAAAACATTTAATACAAAAATCAATCAAAATGCAATACAAGATAAAACCATTACTTAATGTTAAGATGTGAACGATAGATTAATTCATAATTCGGGGGCCCTGAAGCCAAATGCTCTACCACCTGTGTTTACACCTTAGGTACAGTAAGCAATCATTTGTCCCGGGATCACAGTGGTCCTCTAGGTATATATGGGATTAAAATATAATATAAATATGAAGGAGACAAACTGTTTAATGCTTTGTAAGTAATAAGCATGACCTTAAAATCGACCCTAAACCTTACAGGAAGCCAGTGTAGGGCTGCCAATACCGGCGTCATGTGATCATGTCTTCCACTTCTTGTTAAGACCGTGGCAGCAGTGTTTTGCACAAGCTGCAGTCGGGAAAACACAGATCAGGGAATACCAGAAAACAGAGCCTTGCAATAATCCAGTGTGGATGTTATGAAAGCATGCATCAGTCTCTCTGCATCTTCCATGGAAAGGAAGCATCTTAGTTTAGCAGTATTTCTTAAATGATTTCTTAAATGATAAAAAGACACTCTGATGAGAGATCTAGGTCAAAAATGACACCCAGATTTCTCATTTCAGACATCAACTTAAATGAGAAGGTGTCAACTGCCAGAACATCTGAATTTGTATTGTTTAATTGATTTTTTGAACCCAATAGTATTACCTCTGTTTTATCAGAGTTTTAACAATAAATAGTTTTTTGACATCCATTGCTTAATGTCAGCCAGACAGGTAGTAAGGATATTGAAGTGTCACCTGGTATCATCTGCATAGCAATGAAAATTGACCTCATGTCTACGGATAACATCACCCAAAGGCAGCATGTAGAGGTAGAACAAAATTGGCCCAAGAACAGAACCTTGTGGGACGCCACATTTAACTTCTGATAAAGCAGAGGAATCCTCA